>NC_057861.1:390314647-390624230 GCF_019393635.1 Dromiciops gliroides | reverse complement strand
TTTGAATTTTCTGGATCATTACAATGTGTTTCAAGAAAACAGTTTGGACTTTATTTTAATTTTAATTTTTTTGCAGGGCAATGAGGATTAAGTGACTTGCTCAGGGTCACACAGCTGGTAAGTGTCAAGTGTCTGAGGCCAGATTTGAACTCAGTTCCTCCTGAATCCAGAACCAGTGCTTTATCCACCACACCACCTAGCTGCCCTTTATAGTTTGGACTTTCAACAAATGACATGAATTTAGGGGCTCCAGGAACTATCCATAAATTGAATTCTTACTTCTCACCATGTCACAGGAATATTAGCAGGAGGCAAACCATATCCATCATCATATGTGGTCAAAAGAACTGAGTACAGAATTATTGAATATTAGAATATGGGAGTAACAAGTCAAAAGCAAAGCCTGAATTACAAACACTGGCAGAATCTTCAATGATCCTTAGGGATCCATAAAAGGAAGTGGCATCAAGGTTCATGCTAATGGTATTTCTGAAGATTATATGTCTATTTAGGGACTAAGAAAGAGCCCCCTTTGCACAAGTTTGCCTTGGGCCTACTCAAAGAATCACAACATTTCTGAATTGGAAGGAACTTCAGAGGTGAGATCTCAACAACTTGCAAAACAGTTATTCAATATTTTCTTAGAGAACTCCACAGAGAAGATATTCACTAACCCCTGAGGCAGTGTGTTTCACATTGAGGTATAGTGGTTATTATTAGGAAGTTTGTTTTCTTTTACCTCAAGCCTACATTTCTATCTTCATAAGTTTTAACCCAATTACTCCTAGTTATTCCCTCTAGATCAAAGCTTCTTAAACTGTGGGGTTGTATAACTGAATGTGGGGATCATGAAAAATGTGTCAACAGTAAATTTCATTATGACTTATTATCAGTAAATGTTTGATCTGTATGCATTTTTTATACCTATATGCCCAGGGTCAGGTAAAAATTTCTTGGGTGAAAAGGGGTCACAAGTAGAAAAAGTCTAAGAAGCCCTCTTCTAGAAAGAGTATTAGACCAGGAGTCTAGAAGACCTAAGTTCAGATTTCGCCTCAGACAACTTATTAGGCTGGACAAGTCACTTAACCTCTGTCTGCCTCAGTGTCCTCATCGCTGAAATGCGGATAATAACAGCACCTGCCTCTCAAGGTTGTTATGAGGATCCAGTGAGATTATTCTCAAGTGAGATTATATTTGTAAAGCACTAATGCTAGCTATCACCCACTGCCATTTCAAATATTTGGATTCAGTTATCATCACACTCCTACATCTTCCCTTCTCTAAGTACATTTATTTATACCACTCACTATTCCTCTGGTTCCCTAACACTGACTACATACTCATCTTTTGTATTATTCCTCTATGCAAGGTCAACTTATATACAAACAATGAAGACAGTCTACTAGAACTTCCACTCTCTATCAGCAAAAGCTATTTTTAAAGTCACTTAAGGAAAGGGGGAAAATACATACATACATACATACACACACATATATGTATGTATGTGTTTTTCAAACTCCGCAAGATGACATGATGTATATAAGCATTAGATTCAATAAAAGGAAACCTGAGCTTTAGTTGTCTATCTGCTATTTACTATCTAGGTTACCTTAGATAATCAATTGACCTATCAATCAGTTTATTTTAATCATATATTGGATACGTATGATGTGCCTGGTGCTGTGCTAGGTACTATGGACAAAAATGCAATGAATGAAATTATCTCTATTCTCAGAAAACTAACTGAGACAAAAAATACAAGCATAAATGAACACATTTTAAAAGAATTCAAATAAATCCAAAAACAGCTGAACACATAGTAGTTTGGGGAGAGAAGGTGCAAACATTAGGAAAAAATTTATCCAGGAGGTTACACAGGAGCTGTTTCTTGAAGGAAGAGAGGGACACTGAGGTAGAGATGGAGGCTGAAAGATGTATTGCAGGTATGGAGAACCTCTGAAGAAAAGGCAGATAGAGGAGATAGCGTGTAGATTGTGAGGGATAGAGAGTTTGGGTCGATCACGGAATGGAGAGGAGGGGATAATGTTCAATGAAGATAAAAAGATAGAAGGATTTTAAGGGCTTAAAAATTACAAATCAATTTTAAATCTGATTTTATAAGCAAGAAGGAGCCACTGATGCTTAATGAGGAGGGGAGTGATATGGAAAGATCTTCATTTAAGTAGAATAACTGAGAAGGTGCAATTCAACAGGTAGGGGAAGTAGGTGAGAGTAGGGTCACATAAGCCCAGAAAGGGGAGAGAGAATATTCAGAGAAGGTAGTTAACAGTGTTCAACGCAGCAGAGAGGTCTAGAGTCATGCAGGCTGGAAAAAATACTAAAATATTTAGCAGTTCAGAAATAATTTTGGAGAGAGCAGTTTCAGTTTTGTGGTCTTATGGGGAATGAGATTTTGAAGAGTTTAGGAGAAAGCAAGAGGAGAGAATGTGGAGATAGAAAGTAGACAGATGGTATAGTGGATAAAGCACTGGCCCTGGAATTAGGAAAACCTGAGTTCAGATCCAACCTCAGACACTTGACACTTACTAGCTGTGTGACCCTGGGCAAATCACTTAACCCTCATTGCCTTGCCCCCCCCAAAAAAAAAGGAAAGAAAGAAGACAGTTTTGTTTTTGATTTTTTGTCTGTGAATTTTGAGTGAGAAAGAGAAGAAAGATATCATGAGAGCTTGGTAACATAGGACTTAGCTATTTTTTTAAAAGATAGAGGCTTTGACATCTGTGAAGACAGTGGAGAAGGAATGAATAAACATGGAGACTTGGCTGAAGATTGGAAAGGTGAGGAGAAATGACTCAGGAGGGATCCGATGAAAGAGATAGGAGGTGGCACAGGGAATGATCAGAAATGCAATTGGAACTCATTTTCCTTTTCTGCTATGGTAGCCAATCTAATGGATGTGAGGTGGTACCTCAAAATTGTTTTTCATTTGCATTGATCTAGTTATCAATGATGTAGAACATTTTTCATATGACTATTGATAATTTTAATTTCTTTTTCTGAACACTGCTTGTTCATATCCTTTGACCAACTGTCAACTGGGAAATGATTCTTATTTTTATAAACTTTGCTCAGTTCAAGAAATTAGACATTTATCAGAGAAATTTGCTGTAAATTTCCCCTCAGCTTCCTGATTATTATTTTTATTTATTTTTTGTTTGTTTATTTATTTGTTTATTTATTTATTTTGCAGGGCAATGATGGTTAAGTGACTTGCCCAGGGTTACACAGCTAGTAAGTGTCAAGTATCTGAGGCTATATTTGAATTCAGGTCCTACTGAATCCAGGACCAGTGCTTTATCCATTGCTCCACCTATCTGCCCCTGGTTTCCTGATTTCTTCTGTTTTTGCCCACATTAGAGTTTTTTATGTGTAAAACCTTTTTAATTTTATGTAATCAAAAGTATTGATTTTACCTTCCATGATCCTTGTTTGGTTCTATCTCATTAGTTCATGAACCATTTTCTGGGTCATCTTTCAAGGGACCACTACTTGAACTAAAGACTCAAGAGGATAATTTTAGATATATATTTTATAGTGACCTTAGTTAAAAACTACCCATCAATAAGGTGTTTGATTCCTGGCCAAATGTTTTGCAAGCATTGCTCCAGGTATGACTTTTTCACTCTCCTGCAGGGCTCATAAGTTCTTAAAAATTTGCTAGAGTTTCAAAATATATTTTGAATGTGTATTGTGTATTCATTGTCATTGTTGCTATTGTTTTCATTGTTTCTTGGTTGTTTTGTGGAATGGGGAGGAAAGAGGATTGTAAATTTTATGAAACTATTATTCCTGAATCCATAGAATGGTAAAAGAGCATTGATTTTTTTGACACCAGAGAACCTGGGTTAAACCCTACTTTTGACTTATTACTTGTATGATTTTGGTGAAATCACTCAAATTCTCTGAGCCTCACTTTCAACATTTTTAAAATAAAGAAGTTTGACTAGATAGCCTCTGTGATGCTTCATAGTTCTAGATCCATGATCTTACAGGATGCTCTTAGAGAGTTGCCCTGGGGATAGTAAATGGTAGGTGACTTGTCCAGGGTCACATAGACCACTTGTCTAAAAAACGTATTGAGCATGGGTCTTCTTAACTTCAAGGCAAGCTTGCTGTCCACTCTTGTGGACACCCAAAAGTATGTGTTAAGTTGATTTCATCCAACAAGAATGCTTTTGTCTTGAATATGTCTAAAGAGAAGACAAAAATAGGCAATGAGAAAATCTGAAATCCTTGTAACAGAGATATTTCTTAAGAAGTGCTAGAAGGAAGCATTACTCAGTTATCCTTTTAACAAAGTTACTGTTGCACTCCCACTAGAACAACTTATTTCCAATTCAGTTCAGAGAAGCAATTAGAAATGTCACCATCCTGGACTCTCACGTGAAGCATCCCTTGCATTTTGATAGAATAATAAAATAAGCTTTTAAAATGAGTTCCAGTCACATCTGGACCAGGCAGGACTGCTAAAATGAAAAACAAAACTAAACTAAACTAAACAAACAAAACAAAACAAAAAAAAAAAAAAAAACAAGAACCAAAGTGGGAGTGAGTCCAACACAAATTAGACCAGAGGACTCTGCATTGTTAATTATCTAGCAGTGCCAAAAATCTCTGCTGGTCATGACAAAACCTGAGAAATCTCTTTCCACTAGTGAGTTACATTCCAGAAGAGATGACTTAGTTTCTTTCCTGAGCTGTGTAGAGATACAAAACTATTGCTTATTGGGAGGAATGGGGGGCTGCTAATTCTAGTCTGTAGGATTTTCAACATTTCTGCTGCCAATTATCTAGAGAAAAGTGGAGAAAAAAATAGCAATGTGTCCCCACAGACACTTGTCCTTCTTAATAGAAAAAAATAACAAAACAAACTTGTCCTTAAAAAGAATCATAGGGAGTAGCTAGGTGGCTCAGTGGATAAAGCACTGGCCTGGGATTCAGGAGGACCTGAGTTCAAATCCAGCCTTAGACACTTAATACTTACTAGCTGTGTGACCCTAGGCAAGTCACTTAAACTTCATTGTCCTGAAAAAAAAAATCATAGTTTATAGCCAAAAGACATATGAGACAGTGCATGTCCTTTGACTCAGCAATATTACTACTAGGTCTGTAACCCAAAGAGATTATAAAAAAGGGGAAAGGTTGAGAAATATTCCCAGCATCTCTTTTTTTTGGTGGCAAAGAATTGGAAATTGAGGGGATTCCCATCAACTGGGTAATGACTGAACAGGTTGTGGTATATGAATGTGATGGAATACTATTGTGCTACATGAAATAACAAGTAGACTGATTTTAGAAAAACCTGGAAAGATTTACATGAATTGATGCTGAATGATGTAAGCAGAAACAAAAGAACATTATACATAGTAACAGCAACATTATACTATGATCAACTGTGATAGTCTAAGCTCTTTTCAGCAAAACAATGATCCAATATAATTCCAAAAGACTCAGGATGGAAAATTCTCTCCACATCCAGAAAAAAGAACTTTTGGAGTCTGAATGCATATTGAAGCATACTATTTTCACTTTATTGATTTCATAGGTTTTTTCCCTCCTTTTGTTCTGATTCTTCTTTCATGACATGACTAATGTGGAAATATGGTTTTTTTGGTTTTTGTTTAGTTTTTTGGTGGGGCAATGAGGGTTAAGTGACTTGCCCACGGTCACACAGCTAGTAAGTGTCAAGTGTCTGAGGCCGGATTTGAACTCAGGTCCTCCTGAATCCAGGGCCGGTGCTTTATCCACTGCACCACATAGCTGCTCCGGGCATATGTTTAACACAATTATACATATATAACTTATTATTAGATTGCTTGACATGTTGGGGAGGGAGTGAAGGAAGGGAGGGAGAAAAATTTGGAACTTAAAATCTTACAAAAAATCAATGTTGGAAACTAAAAACATACTGTTGTTTATTAAAATCAATCATAATTTATACCCAAAGGGCAATCTAATTGTGCATACCCTTTGACCCAGCAATACTACTCACAAAGTCATCATAAAGATATTGCTTACCACCTTAAGGAGGAGGGAGGAGAGGGAGAAAGGGAGAAAAATTGTAACTCAAGATTTCATTTTTAAAAAATGATTGATAAAAATTAAATTTAAAATTTCTTTACAGGCAATTGGAAAAAAATAATTACTATTTAAAAGAAAAAAATTATAGTTTACTTTAGCAATGGTATAAATTAGTTATTTATGTTATTAGAAGGTTCACCACCATGATTTCACTGGTGTAAGGAACTGAATTGAAGAAATTCCCTCCATCAAGACAAAGAATCAGCTACTATGTAACTATCATTTGAGAATGTTTTACCTAGAGCACAGAGGGATTGAGTAACTTGCCCGGAGTCACATGGCTAGTAAAAGCCAGAAGCAAGATTTCTCTTACTTTTAGGTGGGTGCTCCATGCATGCACCATACTTACTCAGCAGTGGAATTATCATGATCTGGAAGGTGATTTTCCTGGATTGTGGCACAATGATTGGTTTAGGACTAGATGGATTCCTGCAATTTCTCCAAATGTGGGAAATGATTGCTGCAAATTAATAATTATAAAACAGGAAAATATGGAACTATAGAAGGAATAAAATGTCTTAGATGGGAAAACCAATTCTGAATATAAGAATCCAATTCCTTAATACCACAGGCTGCTTTAATGTTTCTTATCAGAGAAATGTTCCTTTTACACATCATTTTGTCCCAACATCACAAGAACTCCTTTGATGAAGCAAGGACAACTGTTCCCAAACATGAGAAATGAAAGAAGAAGTCTAGGTCTCATTCTTGGAGTACTGACAACAGCCGTAAAAAAAACCCTGCATATTTATTGGTTAAGGAAGATGACAGGGTTATTACTGAGCTCTCATTGCCAAAAATTAAGGTCTTACAGATTTTGAGCTGGACAGGACTTTGGGATCACCTAATCCAATCACTTTGTTACAGAAAAAAAAATGTTAGGAGAGAAGTTGTGACTTGAATAAGGTGCTAAAGTGGAAGGCAGTTCCTGCATGTTCTTAGAGCTAGTGTCAGTCCTACTGTAAAATAAAAACAAAAACACCCCCAAAATAACCAAAAAAAACCCTTAAGGATTCTTTTCATTACAATTCAGCAAACATTCATTAAGCTCCTCCTTGACCCTTAACACTCTAGTTAGTGCTTTTTGAGAAATTGAGATGTTTATTGAATATCTACTATATATAAGCTATAGTGCCCCCTTCTACCTTTGCTTTTGATCCTAAAAACTTCCTAGGGTCATAAGTTTGGGGCCAAAACAGTTTTCTCATGTATTCCTCTATATGTACTCTCTCTCTCTATGTTTGGAATTTAATCATCTTTTAAAAACCAATGATTTTTTAAACCAATTATTTTTAATATTCCTACCAGTAGCTCTCATAACCTTTAAATTCTATCTTTTGTTCTCTGATTTTCATTCTTAGTTCATTTGTGACTACATACTTAAAATTGTTATTAGTTTTCATTTCTGTCACTAACTCATTCAATGATTGTTTTCCACATGAATGACTTGCTAGGACTTACCATCTTACTGATCTTTTAAATGTATTAAGAGTGAAAGTCTCAGCATCCAAATGTGTGTGCATGGTAAGGTAAGGACTGAGAATGAATTGCATACAAATGATAAAAAGGATGAAAAGTTCTTGAGGTGTCTATGCCAAAATAAATATAGCAGATCAAAGGGAAAGCTTGGTGTTTTGATCCTAGAAGAAAAGATGATTCCATCTTCCTCCTTCCTTCCTTCCTTCCCTCCCTCCTTCCTTCCTTCCTTCCTTCCTTCCTTCCTTCTGTCACAGAGGAAACAGGTGGTGTGGGAATCCTTACGTATTCTTCTTTAAAGAATTACACCTCTCGGGGCAGCTAGGTGGCGCAGTAGATGAAGCACTGGCCCTGGATTCAGGAGTACCTGAGTTCAAATCCAGCCTCAGACACTTGACACTTACTAGCTGTGTGACCCTGGGCAAGTCACTTAACCCCCTTTACCCTGCAAAAAACAAACAAACGAACAACAACAAAAAAAGAATTACCTCTCGAACACAATCCAATTAGAATTGTTAACCTGGAAATTATGGAAACAATCAATATAGGAGAAAATAAGGTCTTTTAATTGAGGCAGAGGAACTCTAGCTCATGGTATTGCAAAGAAAAAAGCTAGAAATACCCAAAGATGGGAACTGAGGACAGGGTTTTTATGGGGTAACAGAACAAAAGGGAACCAAAAGATTGCTTCAGAGTCAGGTACAACTACTTAATGTAGCATAGATGCTACTTAACTCTAAATAGAAACTACTTAATGTAGGTGGACTATTTTACTTAATAACATAAAGTCCAAGGATTAAGGTGGGGAATCATTGGGAGGAGATAGTTTTCTTGGGGGAGATCCACAAGTCAATCAAGAGTCTGGCATTGACAAAGATTGGTTAGCCCCAGGCAATTCATTGGCCTGGGAACAGGGAGTGGGTGAGGATCAGTTAGTTCTCAGTAAATTTGCTGTTATCAGAATAAAATGGTCTTTTATTTGGTTCTTAGGAAAGTGACCAAGAGAGAAGTCAAGGACTTTGCCTCAAGGGGAAAGGAGGTGGTTTAGAGACATGATTCTTTGTGTCACCTATCTTGTCCAACAGAAGAAAGGCAAAAACTTTTATCAGTGTAGATGGGGTGACCACTTGATAATGGAAAGTTCCAGTTTGGGGTAGGGTGGGGGAAAGATATCTGAGAGTAAGGGTGAGGTTTTTTGTTGTTGTTGTTTTTTGGAATGATAGTCCTGACCTCTGGAGTTATCTCTGTCTCCTAGTTCAGGTAGTAGCCAGACCTAAGGGACTTTCTTGCTATAGAATTTAATCTCCCCTTACTTCTTAGGTGTGTCCATCCTGATAGCTAATTGGTCAGTTAAAACTTTAATTGTCCCTTAATTCCTAGATATGTCCCAATCCCATATCACTTCCTTCCTTCCTCCCTTCCTCCCTTCCTCCCTCCCTCCCTTCCTCCCTTCCTCCCTCCCTCCCTCCCTCCCTCCTTTCCTTTCCTTCCTTCCTTCCTTCCTTCCTTCCTTCCTTCCTTCCTTCCTTCCTTCCTTCCTTCCTTCCTTCCTTCCTTCCTTCCTTCCTTCCTTCCTTCCTTCTTTCCTTTTTTCCTTCCATGAACATCAATCTGACATCTCCTGTGTACAAGATACTATTCTAGATACCATGTGGGATAAAAATATGAAGAAAATACAATCAAAGGATAAAATCAGTATTTGGTAGTCAATATGATTTCTCATTAGCTTTAAGGTTGTTGTTGCTGGTTCCCCGCACACCCCCCTTTCAACTTCATGTTTGGGACTGATGTATAGGTGTGGATTTCTGAGGCAAGAAAAAGTGACACAGGGTAACAGAAATAAAGTGAACATGAAAACAAAGGAACAGGATCAGAAAATAACCAGGAGGAAGAATCAACAGAACTGACATGATATGAGTTGTCTGACACCAGCCTACCCCTCTGGAGATCCTTAAATGCTTGGCCAAATTCTTTCCGGCCTCAGGGCTCAGTATAATCTCAATCCTTTGTAATAAATTGCATTCCACAAAAAAATGCTGCAGGCTTCAAAATGTAAAGCTGATGTAAAATGTAATGGTATCTTGGTGTTCAGGCTTTCTAGCAAGATTTATTATGAAACTCAGAAATCTCTGTGGGCTCTTTCTTAGATTCCTTTCAACCACTCATGTTAGGCCTCCCTTTTAATTTACCAGAGATAAGTTGTTGTAAGCCAGTTGTTTAAAACAAATGGGCAATAGGTAGAAACAAAAGTATTGAAAGTTTAAAATCATAGTGAAAGTGCTTCTTCTTGTTCTTCAAGCCATATTGACACAACTAGAGGGAAGTTATGTCCTAGCTCATCTGGCCTCACTCATATTATGACTAGGGCTTTCTGATAGCAGAATCTGGCTGTATTTCATTGAGGGGGTGAAGGAAGTCACTCTAAGATTATGTACAGTAAGTTATATGTGTTTCTTTCCAGTATGGAGTTGAGGAAATGGAGAATATGAAAGATAGAGTAATTGAGAATCATAGGTCAAAACCACCAAAGATCAGCTAATAAATATCCTTAGGATTTTAAGACTTCCATGTCAATTGGTCAGTGAAGGAACAACTATATTTGAGAAAGATATACATTAAATATGGATCCAGGTTGTATGGCACAAATTAACAATAAGAAACTATGTAAAACATGACATAAGGGCAAGGTTTCCAGAGTTTAGCACCACAGAACACTATCTTTGTATTTCAGACTACCTCAGTCCCCCTTTGTAGTTTCTGGAAAGTTACTAGCTCTTCAAACGATCAATCAATTGTTCAATCAACAAGCATTTGTTAAACATCTACTATGTGTAAAGCACTATGATAAGCACTTGGGAAACAAAGAAAGGCAGGAACAGTCTCTGTTTTCTTGGAACTTATATCTAATATCAATATTCATGCCCTATTTACCTTGGATCATAGGATCACTGATTTGAAGCTGGCAGATATTGGAATTCACCTAGTCCAACCATCTCATTATACAAAGGAAGACATTGAGTCCCTGAGAGATGAAATGACATTCTCCATGTCATGTAGGTATTAGGTGATAGAAATACAATTTCAACCCAAGTCATCTAGCTCCAGATCCAGCATTTTTTCTGTTTGATGAGTTATACTTGCTATGTCAAGCAGCATGGAGCCTAGATAGATATTTCTTGGGAAATATTTACTCTTCAAACTTATGTTTTGTTTTTGCTACAAGGAGAGCATAAGCTCAAAGATGAAAAAGCTGAGACCACTCCAAGGTCACAAAATTAATAATCACTGTCTTCAAAGACTAAGTATTTTCAACATATAGCTAGAGTGCATGCATTTTTTTTTTAATCTCGATAGTATTTTTTTTCTTTTTTTATTGGGGGGGGGCAATGATGGTTAAGTGACTTGCCAGGGTCACACAGCTAGCAAGTGTCATGTGTCTGAGGCTGGCTTTGAACTCAGGTCCTCCTGAATCCAGGGCTGGTGCTTTATCCAATGTGTCACCTAGTTGCCCCCATCTTAATAGTATTTTAATTTTTTTCCAGTTACATGTAAAAATAGTTTTCAACATTCATTTTTATAAAATTTTGAGTTCCAAATATTTCTCTCTCCTTCCCTTCCTTCCCCCTCCACAAGACAGCAACCAATCTGATATAAGTTATATGTGTATAGTCATGTTAAACATGTTTCCAAATTAGTCATGTTGTGAAAAAATAATCAGAACAACAGGGAAAAACCTCAAGAAGGAAAACAAAAACAAAAAAAGTGAAAATAGTACATACTTTTCAGTTTAATAAATTAAGCTGTCATTTCAAATAATATATATGCTAGCCATAAATTTAAATAACTACCATTTATATAGTGCTTACTCTGTGCCAAGCACTATGCTAAACACTTTGCTATTATTATCTCATTTGATCTTTTCAACAACTCTGGAATTAAGTCTTATTATTATTTTCATTACAGATAAGAGAACTGAGGCAACCAGAGGTTAAATGACTTACTCAGAGTGACACAGCTAATAAGTGTCTGCGATAAAATTTGAACTCAGGTCTCCTTGACTCTGGGCCTGGCATTTTATCCACTGTACCGCCTACCTGCCTTAATAATTCTTTAAAATAAATATAAGGGTAGATTTTAGACCTATAAATTTATGAGTAGAGAGAGGCCAGTAGTCCTCAAAGTGTGGTCTGAGAACTCCCAAGATCCTTTCAGATGATGTGCAATGTCAAAGCTATTAAGTATTTTATAATACTAAAACATTTTAATTTGTAATAATTATCAATAGAGATAACATACACAAACAAAAGCTCTTTGAGGAGACTTCAATAATTCATGAGTAAAAAAAAAGAGTCCTGAGGTCAAAACATTTGAGAACTGCTGATACAGTGAACTTCTTAGTGAGGAAATTCCCTATGCCAATGTAAGCTATCAACGTAACTTCTCCATCTCAATCCTAGAGTTTCCTCGAGCACTTAAAGGTTAAGTGATTCAGTCAGAGAGAGTCACATTGCCAGTGTGTGGGACTTAAATCCAGGTCTTCTGCGTTTGAGGCAAGATTTTATCCATTGTGCCAAGCTGCCTCTTCTCTTGAGATAAATAATAATAGAAATAACCCTGTTCCTCTCCCTTCTCATCACAAACCTCATACAAGACAGAAAAAAACAAGGGAGATATATGTTTGTTAAAAGGGAACACTGTTGTGGTGGAAGAGGTACCATGTAAAATTAAAACTGAAAAGAGTTTGGCTATTAATAACAATGCTTTTGTTTGCTGGTGACATTGTTCTTGGTGCTTCTAGCTCCAGAATATTAAAGAGTTAATTGGAAGAGATTCATAACTGTTGGGGGAAATGACTGGCATCATTATCTATACAAGAAAGACTAAGTGGATGAAAAAGTATCTTTCTCAGATTATGATATGAAGATGCATAGTGACTTGTGTCCAGAGTTGAACAAGAGAAAGGAATGAACTAGACCAGGGCTTCTTAAACTTTTTCCACTTGTGACCCCCTTTTGCCTGAGACATTTTACACAACCCTGGGTATATAGGTATATAAAGTAGGCATGCAAATCAAACATTTATGGCCAAATTTTTTGTGATCCCCACATTTAGTTATACAAGCCCATATAGGGTCAGGACTCACAACTTAAGAAGCTTTCAAATAAATTACCTTTGGGAAATTACAAATTACTGTGAATACCACAAGTCTTCCTTTAATAAAGCCCAACTTTTTATACAAATATTCACCAGTATTGCTGTGTGGCAATGAGACATAGAATACAGCATTCTTTGAAGACCTGAAAGCTGAAGAAATGTAAACTGGATGCCCTCACCAACAAGGCAATGGAGAGGTTCATACAAAGTTTAAGCAGGTTACAACATATAAAACATGAAGATTTTAAAAAATAAGAACAGGAGCAAAAGATGATAACAGGATAATCAATAATAGGAAGAAAGAAAAGACTGGTCTTGTGGAAAGAGTATCTTCTAGATGTCAGGAGAAAGCAAGAAAGGGGTTTAGCATCATAGGTAGGCACACCTAGTGATGAATTGAAGTGGTGGTAATAGAGAAGAGTCACACTGGAACATTGGGCATAGATAGATTATAATCTGCATGACTAGAGTGAGCCACTAATTTAATGAAATCATGAATCTATTTGAATAGTGAATAACTTTTAGGTGGAGGAGAATAATAGAATTTACTTGACATGAACTAACTGCTCTGTGTACATAAAAAAATAAAGATTCTGGATATCAGTTTTGAATTATACAAGAAAAATAACTAACGTGTTCATATCCTTTGATCCAATAGTCCAATAATGTGCCTCACGGAGTTCAATGAAAGAATCAAAAGTCCAACATGCTGAAATATTAATGATAGTGCTGTGTGTGTGGGGGGGGGGTAGTAAAACAAATAAATAAAAATAAACAACAATGACAAAAACAAGCAAACAAACAAACAAAACCCAGAAAGCAAAGCGAGTACTCACCAATTTGAAAACGGCTGGGAAAATTCTAGAACATGAAAAAAGTGACATATTATTGTGGAATTAAAAATGATGAGCATAGGGTGCCAATAGGATCATAGTAAGATATAAGAATTTGTAGGATTTGACATAAACAGAACACTCCCCCCTCCCAATATACAGATACACCATAACAATTTTAAATGAAAAGCGCATTAAAAAGGAAACAGTTGTGAGAAACTGAAATTATATTAATAGTCCTAGAAAAAATAGATACATATTTCTACTCAGGAGAGAAACGGAAACTGCAACCAGAAAAATGACATTGTCAGATATAGTCAGAGCACTAAGTATTTGTGGTTAACTATTTTTCTTTGTTACAAGGGAAGGTTTGATTCCATCATATTTGGGGTAGAGATAACAAGGTGAGAGAGCTAATTTCCAGAAATTATTTTGATATAAATACAAAAGGTACTAATAAAACTTAGCAATAAGGGAAAAGAGGGGAAAGGGAAAGGAAGGAATGGGGGGCGGGAGGAAAAGGAAAAGGAAAAAGGAAAGGATGAGGAAAAGGAAAGAAACAAGGTTGATAACCCTGCCATTGGAGCAGATTACCAAATTATTTATATTCTTGTATCTTCTGTGATTTAAATGCATGTTCCTTTACATATTCTCTGCAGAGTAATTAATCAAGGTGTTGAAGAAGATCACTCTATATCTTTTTCTAATGTTGGGCTGTCAGTAATAAATAGTATGTAGTGTGATCAACTTTTCTTTCTTCACACAGCCAAGACTGTTTTCAATTATGTTTTGTTTTGTTTACCTTTGAAAATATTTATTGTTATCATTACCTTCCATAGCCCAAAGGCCTTAACTCTACTAACCAACATAATCCAAAAACCTTTTGGTAAATCTATTTAACTTTTAGTTGAGTAAAATTAACACTAAAAATCAGGCATTTATGCAGATCAAGATTAAGGTTGTTAAGCCCAACAAGGGAATATTTTAATTAAATGAATATCAGGATTTTCCTCCTCCCTTCTCCAATGATGGAAAAGAAGGCAAGATAAAAAGGAACCCATTTTAACTTGCTTTAGTTCTGAGTCTCTAAGAGAGACTTAGTTCCCTGTGAAAATGAGATCATTCCAGTCTACTAAGACTTAAGTGGAATAAAATTCAAAAATCATTTTTGTTTAAATGTGAATCTCACAGCCTCACTACACGAAGTCTCTCAGGGTGGCCTCTGCTTGCATTAATTGTGTCTAAAGAGTTTAATACCCATCCAAGTCCAGAGGTAGAAGAACACATAAACTGGGATGGTGACTGGCAGGAGGAGACTATAAACGCACAAGCTGCTTGTGCCGATGCAACCATGGGGAAAATTTTCATCTACAGAAGCAGAGTAAAACAGTCCAACCAAAGAGATCAGAGGAACAAGAACAGTCAGTGTGGGCAGACAGAAACATGTTCCTTGATTGCTTATCTCTTCCTCCTCCTGATGTGCCTTGTCCCAGAGTTTGGTTTTTAATAAAAACAGACTACTCTTGTGTTTTTTCTTCTTGTTGCTTATTCTAATGTATCATTCTTGCTGCCTGAGGTATCATATTAGGTATACCATCACTGATACGGTAGGCAGTTCCCACTTCTTCATTAATCAGTTCATTTGTTGACATTTCATACCTTAGAGGCTTCTTAGAGAGTGGGCACACCAGGACATCCATCAGGGCCGCGTGGAAGGCCAAGGGTGATGGGACTGGCTTGACCCTGGGCGGTCCAAGGATGTCCTGGGCCCCACCACGTGCACCACTCTGCTCCTGACTGACGATGCCAGCTGTGGCCTCTTGGCCCCTCCCAGGGAAATCTTCGGGGGCCTCTTTCTCGCCCGGGTGCCAGCTCCGACCCAATTATGTTTTTTTATATTTTAATTTTTCCTAGAGTATTCTGAAATAGTTGTAATTTGCATATTAACATTTCTCAAATGATCTCCAGGAAATAGACTGTATTTTACCATTGTTTAAGGTAAGGAATTTTCTGTGTTTGATTATGCATCTCTGTAATTTGGTTGCTTATAAAATTATAGGAATTTAAAGCTGGAAGTAACTTTACAGATCATATAACCCAATCCTTATCCATTTTATAAGTGAGGAAACCAAGGTCTGGAAAGGTGAAATAACTTGGTTGATGTTCTACAAGTAACAAGTATCTGAACTGTGATGCAACCCCAGGTGTTCTGTATCAAAGAAAATTTCCTTTCTAAACATATTGTGAGTCTTTTCTAAAAATATGTTTTTGTTCTAGATATTTTGGTTTGGGTGTAAGGTAGAAAGACAGTCATTTGATTATTTGATCGCCTACTTTAATTATATAGTTTCTTTATGGACCATGAAGTGGGTAAATTGGGTACATTTTAAATGGTTTAAAAAACTTAATTTAGCCTGAGCTGAGCTATTGACTATTGGAAGACTTTGCAACTTTCTGAAAATCTGTCTAATAGTGTCAGCATAACTCCTTGGATTAAGGCAGGTAAATGTTCATGATAAGAAGCCACAAGCATTTTTAGCAAGTATATCTAGGAGATGGAAGTGCAGCAAAGAGCAGGATTTTATGGAAGACAAAGGAGGGCAGGAAAATTGCTAGAAAGTAGGTTCTTCCAAGTCAGCAAACTTATACTTTTTATCCACTCAGTGTAGTATCAGTGAGCACCATGACATGAGTGCCTTTTTCAGGAAATGAAAACAAGGGCTATGCAATGTTATAACTGTAACACCTGACACATACTACTATAAAACTTGTGATACTTTACATTTACTCATTTGAACTTCACAACAACTCTGTGAAGTAGTCATGTCAAGGATCATTATGCTCATGTTTTTGTTCAATCATTTTTAGTCATGTTCAACTAGGAGAATGATTTTCAGAAAGATTAAGCAATTTACCCATAATCACATAACTAGTAAATTTCAGAGACAAGATTTCTTCCCAGGCCTTCCTGATATCAAATCCCAAATATTTTTTTCCCTCCACACAAGAAGTGTTAAACACATGGATCTCAGACCACATTGCACCAATAACACTTCCCATCAGAACCAGATTAACATTTATGAAACAAATACAAATATAATAGAACATAGATAATGTTAATATGTGGTTTTCTATGTCAATATGTGAGCCAGTGGGATGTTTACCAGTATCATTTCTATTTTAATTTGTCATCACTCCTTTATGCTACACTTTCAGTGACACTTTTTGCTGATCAAACAAAAAATTCCCCAAAGGGTGGATTGGAAGGAACTTTATTTTTCTTCTAACAAAAAAAAAAACTCAGAAAGAATTCCAATTTTAAGAGAAATTTATGACCAAAAGCACTGTAAATGTCCAATATGAAATCATTATGGAATTTAGAAAAGCAAATATATCCCAACTATTATAGTTTTCATTTTTTGGGAAAAAAAACCAAACCTGATTTTCTTTCCAGGAGAATTGCAGAATCTTTTCCTATTTCACTTATAATGGATTATTTCACCTCTTATAATATCAGTTCAGTAGTCTCTACTCTATAATTATCACAGAAATTCCAATTTCCTTTTCTTTAGTATGGAATGTTTGGAAAAACAAAAATGTCCATTTAAAGTCCTTAAAATCTTGTCTTCAAAGGAGGGTTGAGATGTCATCAGGGGAACTGGACTCTGGTCTGGATTCTGGCTATCTCTGGATTCTGGTTGTCTCTGGAACTGCTGGATTTTCATTAATCTTTAGCATAGCATTGTCCAAAAATGTTCAAATTAAACAATGAAAGTTCTTCAAAATATACAAAACAAGTTTAAACTTGATATATATACACAGCATATTGGAGTCCCCCCTTTGGAGGATACTCATATCTATATGCAATACAAAATTGAGACAGTTATGACATTACTAACAGTTTTTATCACTATATATCTGGATCAAGTCCAAATTCATTATGTGTCCATGATGACACCTGAAAATGTTATGGAAAGGTTACCATATCATATCTTGTGGTGCATAGATGTCTAATAATTTTGCCAGGCCCATGTAGACGTCGGCGAGTGGTGATGACATGAGGTGCCAGAGCCCTGGCAATGGCTACAATCAGTGGGTGGAGCACCGTGCAGTTTTCGGAGTCCCAGGCCAGTGCACGCTAAGGCATAGAAATCTCAAAAAACAATTAATTCTTTACAGTTGCAACCTACATTGTTGAACTCACTTCATTTAATGAGATTATAAACCATTTGAATACTTGAGTGATTTTGTTGGTTATTATTTTTGAGATGATTAAACTGACAACGTTTCTCCATTTCTTCATTTATAAAATGGTAGGTTAGGACTGGAAAAAGGTTGCTTATTTTTTATAGCCTTCTTCCAAAATCTGCTGAAACCTATGAACTTGTGTATATTAATTCATTACTTGAGAAAAGGCTAAATTTCAGTGATAGATTAGTGAAAATAAATATATATCTTTTTTCCATTTAATTTCACAGACCCTCCTCATGGTGATCTAAACACCTTTGGAAGTCATTGATACCAGTTTAACCCTCTCCCTTATTAGAAGATCTCTAACATCTTTTAAGATTTAATATTCTATGATTTTAGTTATGATCTTGAAACCAAATGATGTGATTTCACATATTAAATTTTGCTCTGATTAAAGCAAAAAGACAAATCAATCAACATGCATTTATTAATCACTTACTATATGCCAGATACTGGGAATATAGATCAATAAAGGAAACAATATCTACTTAGGAAATAGTAAAGGAAAAATAAAAATAGTAAAAGAAAAAATGTACAGGAATAATCACTACAAGGAACTTATACAATAATGGGGAAGAGAAGAAAAATTATTCTGATTATTTTGTATATTATACATGCACATGTATGTGTTCCAAAAAATTACAGTAAATACAAATACATACAAAATATAAGGTACTTTGAGAAGTAGACACCGGCAATTGAAAAAATTGGGGAAGGCTTCCCATAGGGGATTGCACTTGGCCTGTGTCTTGAAAGAAGATCAGGATTTTATTAAGTGAAACTGGGGAGGGAGTGCATTCCAAGCAGAAAGGAAAGTTGGGGCAAAGGCACAATGATGAGAGATGAAGTACCATGCGCAGAACAAAGAGAAAGCCAGCTTGATTGTATCATAGAGACATATAGTAGTAATAACCAATGAGATAGGTTGCAAAGGGCTTCAAAAGTTAAAAAGAGTTTATATTGATTCTATAGACACTAAGTAGTCAATGAAGCTTAGTAAAGAAATGATATGGTCAAATTGATGCTTAAAGCAAATCACTTTGCCAACAGTATGGCACATATGGAAGATAGGCAGGAATAGATAAGGCAGGGAGACCAACTAGAAACCATTGCAACAATCTAGGCATGGCATCATTTTTGAAATATAATTCGAACTAGAGTATAAATGATTACATGTAGCCAAAACATTTGCAGAAAAAATGCAAGATTCAACTAGTCATTTAGATATTAGAAAAATCTAAATAATTGACTGAAATTTGTGGTTTTCACCAAAATAGTCGATGCCCTGTAGGGATAATTTGTTTCTTCATTATTTCAATTTTTATATTACTACTAAAATAAGGACTCAAGGCTCATATTGCAAATGCTTTCACACCTGCCATTCAAAACCATTCTATATCTTCAACTTAGACAAGTAGAAATAAACATTGAAAGATATAAGTACTCAGAAGAACTTTGCATCTTGCTTTTCTTGCTAGTTGGCTCTGAACTATGGAACAGTTATTGGTACAGTAATTTAAAAATTATCACTTGGCATCTTGATGTATATGAATGGAGTTGAGAAGATTCATGGGTGCTTAGCAATTGTCCTCATGTCAAAGACACATGTGGTTAGTTTTGAGATAGTTCCTGACATTATTTGCAAGGCCTATCCCTAATGGTGGTCTGCTCTTATTATAATCAAAATGTTGAATTTGCAAGTGAAATGTGTTTTTTTTCAGGGCAATGTAAGGAGATATGTTATCACTGACTCAACTGGGTATCAATTTCACTCTTTTCTTCTTCTGGTCTCACTACTAGATTCTAAAGTCCCAGAGATTAGATATATTGAATATTTAAATAAAGTGCTCAGGCTAGCCAGCATCTAATTAGGTAAATAGCTATGTAGACATTTCATTTATTATGCACAATTTAAAGAAAATGCCTAATCCATCTTGGCTATCTTTAGTGCCAATGGAATACATTAGCCTATTTTAAGAACTGGAAAGGTCCTTTTGAAATTACCTGATAAGTAGATATAGATGAGAAAGATATTTCCCCATGAATTTTAATTAATTCATCAATACATCTAATTGTATGTCCACTGTTTTCAGAGGCAAGAAAGAAATATTATTCATGGCTGAGACTATTGTATAGATGCTTACAAAGTCCAAGTTCAAGGTTGAGAGGATGCCCTTGCAATCTATTTATATCCCTTTAGTGTGTGTGTGTGTGTGTGTGTGTGTGTGTGTGTGCTCACTGAGAATTTCCTTTGGCAACATCAGACTTTAACTTCTATCTAGATAGATCTCCACAGATGTAATAAAGTCACCATTTTTCACACAATCACTAAAGGAAAGAATGCATGTTAGATACAAAACAAATTTTATTTTATCCCATGGAAAATACAAGACAATTCAAAGAACTAACAGCATATAAAAGGCATACAGCCAATCCTCACGTTTCACAGGGGTAATGTTCCTAGGAATCAGTGTGAAAGTCAGAAATGCAAATGCTGATACATTGAACTTATGAGAAATAAGGGGTAGGTTCCCATAACCACCAAAAAGTGTGATCTTTTACTGGAAATTGATAAAAAATATACTTCTATAGATACAGTTTGGTGTTGTTGGGTTGTTGTTGTTGTTGTTGCTTTTTCTAATTGTAAAATTTTATTTTAAAACTAAACACAAAATGAGAAAAGAAAAAACCCTCACAAATATTGCCATGTACACAGCAGAACATGAGACAAATTTCCATTTCAATAAAATCTGTATAAATGTTGCACATTGTTTTCAAAGCTGCCCAGCTTTTCTTTCCTTCCTTGTTGGCTTTCTTTTGTTCTCTATGGTGCACTTTTTACTTTATCTTTTTTTCCCCTTCCCTCCCCCTCCCACCCTAAGATAACTACAACTAAGCATGATGATACACACATACATAAAAACGTGTAAGACCATACCTTACTTATTTCCACCTGTTGTCTGTTTCTCTGAGGGCAGATAGCATCTTCCTTCATAAGTCCAAATCTTTCCATGTTTTCCAATTCAACCAACTCATTGTTTCCTTCACCATTGCAATATTACAACCCTATCACATTCTATCTGAGAGATTGTATACGAAAGCTTTTCCCCCAATTTTCTGCATTCCTTATATTCTTTGCTACATAAGTTTTATTTATATAAGAAAATTTTAATGTTTACTTTTTATTCCCCCTGGATGTTTTATGTTCAATTTTCTCTTAAGTTCTGGGGTTTGTGTTACAAAAACCTCAAAGTCTTTCAATTTGCTAAATGCCATTTTTCCCCCCATCCAGGATTATACTTGTATACGTTGTAGTGTAAATTACCCTTGGTCATAATCCCAGCTCTTTTGCTCTACAGAATATAGTATTAAAAAATCTATGGTCCTTCAATGTAGTAACTGCTAGGGCTTGTTTAATCCTTATTGTATCTCTCTGATATTTAAATAAATTTTTTCTTGTTGCTTCCAATTTTTTCTCCTTATCCTGGGAGCTATGATTTTCCTATAAGTTTTTCTCCTGGGATCTCTTTGAGGTGGTGATCAGTGGATTTTTTTTTTCTATTTCTGTTTTACCTTCCTGTTCTAGAACTTCAAGACAATTTCCCTTGATAATGTCTTGTAGTCTTTTATCAAGATTCTTTTTTATTGTAATTTTCAGGTAGTCCAACTATTCTTTTATTATTTCTCCTCCTTCTGTTTTCCAGATCAGCTGTTTTCCTGATGAGGTATTTCACTTTCTCTTCTATTTTTTTATTCATTTGCTTTTCTTTTATGATTTCTTGGTGTCTAAGAATGTCATTATCTTTACCTTGCCAAATTCTAGTTTTCAAGGAATTATTTTATTCCTTAAGTTTTTGGTTCTCTATTTCAAGTTGATTGACTTTCTTTTCATAATTTTCTTAATTTTCTTGGATTGTTCTTATTTTTTCCCATAATTTCCCCATAATCTATCCTATTTGGTTTGTAAAGTCCTTTTAAAGTTCTCCCAAGACCTCTTTTTTTTTTTTTTTTTTGCACTTGGGATCATTTGTTTTTTCTCATTGAAAAAAAGAGTGGCTTTTTTAGCTCCATTAACTTCCTCTGAATATGAACTCAGATCTTCTCTATCTCGAGTAACTATCTATGGCTCAGTTCTTTTTCCATTTTTACTCATTTTCATATATATACACTTTATTTTGGTTTTAGCAGTTATTTTCTAAGATCTGTCTCTGGGTCCAACATTAGGCTCTCCTCTTTATTCCTAAACCACAATGAGGATCGATAGACACATTGTCCCACAAATGATCTTCCTTCTGGTCCCTTTGGTGCCTGAAAATTGCAGCTGTCTTTTTCCTAGAACTGAAATCAGGGACTCTTAATTTACAAGTATACACAGAAGACAAGGTCCCTACTTCTCCCTACTTCACTCACCAGGTGTGTGACTCCTTCTCCCCTCAGTCAAGCCTGGGAGGCATCTTATCAGCACAGCTATGCTCAACATCCCTCAACAGTGGAAGGTCTTTCAATCTTCTCCTGCTTAACCATCTGACCCCCACACAGTCAGTGAGATGAAAGTTTCTAAGGCTGAGGCTGCTTTTCCACCTGCTGCCCCAGGGCTTGATGATTGTTGATTCTGCAGAGTCAGCCTAGAAGTGTTTGCACTTCACTCAGGCCAAACCTGAGACAATTCTTTATAATAAAACATTAATTCTGATAATGTGAACCTTCCCTAAAACAGAAACCATGAAATAATATATAAAATGCAGTACACAAAAGAAAATTGGTAACATGCAAAACAATTTCTTGCTTGCAATTCTAGAGAATTATGTGACCTTTTGTTCTAATATCTCAATATTCACTTTTCATAACAGAAAATCTCCAGTACCATAAATACTGTATAGCAAATAAAATTCATAAAACTAAAACATTTTTACCCTGAATCTTAACTTCCAGTGTGCCAGCTGGCGGTGTGAGGGCATTGTGCTGTGTAGTATACTGCTGTGAACTTTTCTACTTTGGCTGCCCTCTGAAAATCAAGAGAGGGGTTA
Organism: Dromiciops gliroides; assembly: GCF_019393635.1. Taxonomy (NCBI): domain Eukaryota; kingdom Metazoa; phylum Chordata; class Mammalia; order Microbiotheria; family Microbiotheriidae; genus Dromiciops; species Dromiciops gliroides. Next base: position 390,601,387 of record NC_057861.1, on the reverse strand, counting down.
CTGTTATTTTAGTTAGGGCTGTCAAAAGATGCAAAGACTGGCTATGTCTCAACATCACCTCCAACACTCAGGACTGATGGATGATGTTTGCGATAATGAATGATGCACCAGATTGAAATAATCATCACTAAAGTCTGCTTTATGTCCATATGAGATCTTTGAGTGTCTTACAGTATGGGAGAATAACAAAGATGAGTTAATGTTCAACCTTAAGGTTGATTGAGGAGGCTAAAATGGGTTAACAGACAACCTATGATTTGAGCTCTAAGACCTGTGCTCTAAAACAGGCTAATAGATAACCTATCAACTGTAGCTAAAAGGGGTTAACAGATAACCTAAGATCAATTAGTACCTAAAAGAGTTAACAGAGAAATTAAAGTTTGTGTTCTAATCAGCAGTACTGTATGGGGACAGCTAGGTAGCACAGTGGATAAAGCAGTGGACCTGGATTAAGGAAGACCTAAGTTCAAATCCGGCCTCAGACACTTGACACTAACTAGCTGTGTGACCTTGGGCAAGTCACTTAACCCTCATTGCCCCGCAAAAAACAAACAAACAAACAAAAAGCTGACTGTAACCCAAGAGGGTTCAAGTCCCTATCAACCAACGCCATCAACAGTGACAGTAAGTAGGGACCATTAACCATTAATAGCCATTAATATTCTTAGATGACAGGACACCTAGAAACCAGATCTTAAGTAAAAAGAGATATAAAAAACACAGAGACTCTCTGGGTCTGACAAGTTTAAGCTTGTCTTTAGGACATGTGCAGAAAAGGGCCAATGTGTCCTTAGGTTCACCTGATGATGTGTAAACCCCAAAAAACACACCTCCAAAGAAAAAGGTACCTGCTTTGGGGGTTGTCTTAGGACCCCAGGAAGTCCCAAATTAAGATAACACCTCCCAAGTACCTCCTTAAGTAGAAAATTAAGATAATGAGGAGATAACCTACTTTTTTCTCACTATATATATAACCATTTCCATCTCCCAAATTGAGACATCTATCTCCTTTAGGTGCTGCTCCCTGTGGCCTCATGGTATTTTAATAAAACTTGGGAAACTGAGTCACTGAGTCTTGTAATTCTTTTGGGATGCCTCATAATCAATTTGATCAATTAAATCCATCCCTACTTCAAGGTTGTTGTTAATGATGTGATCCACAGCCTTGATGTCTCAAGCCAGCTGGTCAATTAGGCTGACATGCTGTAGACATGGAGTTTATCTAACACTTTTATTTTCTTTTTTCACTAAGCCACATCATTGACATACTTGGGCTTACAGCTGAAAGGACTTGCACTATGCTTTGAGGGCTTAATTGCAATGCAAAACCTGAGTTTTCTGTTTTATTTTCCTCATGAAATGTAACAGAGTTGGAGGGAGAAGCTGAGCTTGTTGTGTAGTATTCTGGGCCTAAGGACTCTGGGAGAGCCATAGTTTTCTCATTCCTGGTTTGATGCTGAAACCCTGCTAATTAATTTTTAGTAAGTTATTACATATGTGGATCTAAAGGATATAGCAAGCCCAAGCAACCTTAATTCGGATCCAAGACTCTGTCATGTATACTAGATCTCTCCCCACCAGGCCTTGGTCTATTTATAGCACCCATGTACCCTCTTCCCATGCCAAGCCCAGGTGTAAGAGGCTGTATAAGTGGCATTGGGGGCGAGGGAAGTGATTAATTACAAAGCACATACATAATATAGAAACAGCAAAAGCAGGGGAAAGGGGAAAAAATCTATTGAAAGGAAAGGAAAGTGAGTTCCTCTGTTGTACAGTCCTCTCCACACCACCCTTCTTTCCTCTGTTCCCATAAAAGTGCATATTCCTTTGGGGGCCCTGGAGGGGGGAGGGGGTGTGCAATTAATGCTAGAAGCTCTTTATTCTATGACAAGACCAGTGAAGTACCTAGTAGTATATCAGCCACTCCACGAACTTGTGCACATTGCCTCTCATTTTTTTTTTCTCTACTGACCATCGGAATATGTGAGGTTGTCAGTATGAACATGAAAATGAGATTATTAACTGAAGTTGCTAATGTTAATGCTTGAACTCCATGAGTCCCTTTCCTTCCCCTCCCCCCCCAATGAAAAGACAAAGTCCCTAACAAATGCTCAGAAGAGGATTCAAGTTACAATGAAGAACTGACTTTGAGATTGAGAAGACTTTTATTTAAATCTCACCTCTGAAGTTTACTATTTACATGACCTGGGGCAAGTAATTTAGCCTCCTCTAGACTTAATTTCCTTATCAATAAAATGAAAGGATTGGACTGGAATGCTCTATTAGTTCGTTTCCAGCTCTAGATCCACATCCCCCTTCTTATAATCTCATAAAATTCAAGGGGGGAACTATCCAGACTCAATTTAGAGAGTTTTTAAAGATTAATTTGGAATCCATATGTTAAATGAATCAGAAAGAGAAGTGAATAGATTTGAGACCAACTTGGAGACTATTGCAGTCATCCAGGTGTGAAGCTGTTGCTCATTCTTTGTTTTCATTTTTGAAGAGTACCAAAGACATTTCTGTCTCACTCATCCTCTTGGAAAAGGAAGAAAGAAAGGAAGGAAAGAAGGAAGGAAGGAAGAAAAGAAGAAAACCCCAAATAACAAATATGCATAGCAAATCCCCACATTGCCTCATGTGCAAAAATGTATTTTTAATTTTGTATCTTGAATCTATCATCTCTCTGTATAGTGCTAGGTCATGTGTTTCATCTTTGGTCCTCTTAAATCATGGTTTGTCAATGCATTTATTAATCTTTCAAAGTTTTTTTTTTAATATTGATTATTTTTATTATAAAATAATACTTTTTATTTTGACATTATAATTTTTTCTCTTGGGTCTGTTCACATAATTCAGCTTTAGTTTATACTAGTCTTCCTCGTTTTCTTGGAAGCCACTCATTTTGTAATTCCTTAAGTTTCAGTAATATCCCACTATATCCACAGATATTATAATTTGTTTAGCCATTCCACCATTTGCTATATAGGAAGGAAGCACCCTAATTAGTGGCATGCTGATAATTAGTTAATCAGCTCTCCAAAAAAAACCCCAAAAAACTGCATGACACACTTTTAATTTTAATCTGAAAAAATTTAACCTGATTTATACATTTTCCCCATCTTTTTAAAAGTCTAAATAATTAACAAAACAATGACTCAAATTCTGTTTTGTAGTGTTTGTCAGTTTCCAAGGTGTAAGTACTAATGAAAATGTATTCATTGGTTCTCACAAAAAAGTTCAAGCTCATTGCATCACAATTCTAGTGTTCTAGTTAAGCAAAGTATTCCAGGGGGCAGCTATGTGGCACAGTGGCTAGAGCAGTGGTCCTGGATTCAGGAGGACCTGAGTTCAAATCTGGCCTCAGACACTTGACACACTTACTAAGCTGTGTGACCCTGGGCAAGTCACTAACCCCAATTGCCTCACACAAACCAAAAAGAAAGAAAGAAAGAAAGAAAGAAAGAAAGAAAAGAAAGAAAGAAAGAAAGAAGAAAGAAAGAAAGAAAGAAGAAAAGAAAGAAAGAAAGAAGAAAGAAGAAAGAAAAGAAACAGAAGAAAGAAAGAAAGAAAAAAAGAAAGAAAGAAAGAAAGAAGAAAAGTATTCCATAAATCTTTTTGTAAATATTTATCTTTTTTCTCTTCAATCTCTTTGGAGTACAGGTTTACAAGTGGTATTACTCAGTTAAGAGGTAAACGTATTTGACTGACTCTTGGGGCATAGTTCTAAATTGATTTCCATAATAGCTGAGCCAATTCACAATTCTCAAAAATCACTGATTTTCTCAAATTCCATATAGAAGATACATTTTAATGTTGGGATTGAAATTGAAGTTACTTATGTACCAGTCATGAGCCTAAGATATTGTGTGATCCTCAGAAATGGCTTCAATCAGTGCCATCCAGGAATATCCAAAAGTCAAATTTGACTTAGCATTTGGATTAGATTCTCCCTTTAATTTTAAAGCTAGCATCCATCATCTATGAAGGATCAAAGCAAATACAGCTTTGCCATTTATGGTAATTTTTTTATCTCAAAGGCTTAGACATGGAAAATGTTAGCCAAAATGATTCAATTGTACTCCAGTAAAAGGGGATTTTTTTTTTTGGGTGACATTGCCACCCTATAAAGTCTACAATGCACATTACTGTCTCATGGTCATTTGATTTTGAGTGCATATAATCCAATGGAATTTTCTGTAAAATGCAAAATGAAATAAGGTCAAAGAAAGTTATATCTCACTTTGTTGGGGTTTTTTTTTGTTTGTTTTTTTTCTGATGGGCCTCAGCATAATTCACAGCACCCCCACCTTGCTACAACAAGGGTCATGTTAGACTACTCATCCTTTACAAAGTAAAGAGGAATAGCCTAAGTTCTTACAAAGCATAAACAAACAGAAAGAGTCACTTCTTAGACTCATATGTGTAGTTTTGAGAACTAAATGATACAGTATATATGGAGGCAATTTTAAAAGCACAGTCCTAGAGCAGGAATCATAAATCCAAAGCTGGAAAAGGCCCTTGAGGTCATCTAATTCAACTCAATGTTGCACAGGAGGAAACTGAGAGTCAAGAAATCAGTCTGTACAATTTTTTTTTTGTCTTAGCCTACTTATTCAACCTTTGGCAAATTTGTTAATTTTTCTAGTTCTTTGTCATTCCTCTTTTTCAGTGCCACATGAGATAAATGGAATAATAGATAAAGAAAATTTCAGATTTTATTAGAAAAAAAGAAAAAGATATATTGTAGGAATAACTAGAAAGCCCATTTTCACTTCATCACTTCATTCAGCATGTACCACAGAGCATGAGCATGTTCAAGTCAATATCTATTAAGCACTTACTGTGTGCCAGGGACTGGGTATACCAAGGAACAAACAAAAAAATCAGAGTCCCTGACTTCAAGAAGCTTACATTTTTATAACAAGAAATGTAATGGGGAGGGGAGTGAGAGGAGGAGAGATACACCTGTACACAGATAAGTAAATATAAAGAAATAAAAAATAAATTTTAGATCACCTGCAAAGCAAGAGAGGGGCAGTTTGTGATGTTGTACACTCCACTCATGAGGAGCTACCTATGGTAAGACACTGAGTAAGAGATGGAATGTTGAGTATACCACCCATTCAATATCCCTCCACTATCACTAGCATGATATAGTTCTTTCACTTTCCATTATTACTTGATTCTGTCCTGATTTGCTACCCCACCCTCTCCCCAGACTTGTTAACTCCACTCTGAGTCATAAAGCAATCAGAAGAGAGAAAAGGAGAAATGCACTTTAAGGTGTCACCTGGTAACAAATAGTAGGCAGCAAATTATAGCCTAAATTTGCCAGGGTCTCCAGCATTTCAGTACAAGACAGTCACATGATGACTTCTGTTGTACCCCAAATATACATTATATCTGTCATTCTGGAATCTGTAGCACTATTGGAAAACTGTGTTTTCTATCCTGGTGTGCCTCTATTATGAAGACTTTGTTATTCATGGCAAGATTCTCCTACCAGGGCTATGCAGTAGCTGATTGCTCACATCACAGAGATTCCCTTGAGCTGATTGCTAGAATAGCAGTGTCATTGGTGTGTTGCTCTGGGTGAAGACTACAAAGAGATCATTTCATAGAATATAAGTCGGGATGTTTTCTCATTCCATGCCTCCTACTACCACCATCTGGTAAATGCATATCACTTTCCAATACAACAGCACCTTAATGCTGTTTATGATTTGTTGTGTTTCTTACCTCTTCCCTGCCCCCCCCCCATCCACACACACCATTAAGCATCATAGATTACTAGACAGGATCCTGACTAATTTATTCCCTTAACATCTTTTAGATGCCAGGAATTTAAGATAAACTTTAATATTTTAGTTGATAGTTGAAAGTATTAAAGCACAAATGGATTCCATCTCAAGTGCACAGTGAATGTTAACCAAAGCCATTTATGTTTCTACATACCTTGCTGCCCTACTCTCTAATGAAGAAAGGTGAGAGGGGATGAATGGTAATAGCTTTCCATCTCTTGAATTAAGTAAGAGGTAATGGATGTATATCTTGGTTTGAATCTTACATAAATCCAGAGCTAGAAGAAACCCTCCAGAAGTCATCTAGTCTATCCCCTCATTTTAGATATGAGGAAACCGAGGGTCAGAGAAGCTGAATGATTTGCCCAAGTTTACACAGGTGGAAAACTATCAGAAACAGGCTTTTGAACTTGTCTACTGATTACAAAATCATGTTCTTTTTACTATATCAAGCTGCCCTCATCGCTATTTCCTATATGACCATACATATATCATCTATCCTCTCTGAGCTTGTTTCTTCATGTGCAAAATTGGGATAATGGTATATGATTGTTATCTTGTACTTTTGTACTATGGGAAATTATGAGAGGGGTGATTTCAGAAAAACAAACAAACATGGCAAGATGTATATACACTGATGCAAAGTGAAATGAGAATAATTGGGAGATGATTGTGCACAGTAACAACAAGCTGTAATGATAGACCAACTGTGAAAGACTTGGCTACTCTGATCACAGACAATGATCCAAGACAATTCCAAAGGAAACATCATGGGGATAAGGCCATCAACCTCCAGAGAGAGAACTAATGACTCTGAGTGTCAAATTGAGGTATACTTTTCTCACATCTATTATTGTTGCTTCTTTTTGAAATATGGCTAAAATATAACTATAATTTGCACAATTTCACATCTATATGTAATATCATAGTGGCAGGTAGGTGGTGCAGTGGATAGAGCATGGGTCCTGAGGTGAGGAGGACCTGAATTCAAATTTGGCCTCAGACACTTGACACTTACTAGCTGTGTGACCTTAAGCAAGTCACTTAACCCCAATTGCTTCATCAAAAAAAGGTCATCTATTTCTATGCAATTCATATTGCTTGCCTTCTCAATGGGTGCAGGAGGGTGTGGGAAGGGAGAGAAATAATTTGGAACTCTAAATTTAAAAAGAAAAGAATGCTAAAAATAAATGAATTTTAAAAATTTATAACAGCAAGCAAAACAACAACAACAAAAAAGAGTGTAAAAGTGTCCAGAGACCAAAAAAAAAATTCAGAACCACTAGTTCATGCTTTTTCCATTTAGAAAGTGGGAATAATATTGATCCTCCCTCACAAAGTTGTTATGAGGATCCATTGATAATACCATGCAAAAATCATTTATGACCTTTGGAAACCATGCCCCAAAGGCTTTAAAAACTGTGTAACACCATTATTAGGTCTTTATCCCAAAAGGATCATAAAAAAGGGAAAGGACCCATGTGTACAAAAATATTTATAACTACTATCTAATGTGGTAGAAGAATTGGAAAATCTCTTAAAACATGACTAATGGAAAATATGGGAAAAATAATTTATGACCATAAATATAGATCCCAGTGAAAGTCAAATAGCCAGACAGCTAGGTGAATAGTGGAGATATTATTGGGTTTCCCATTAGAAAGACATGAGTATGAATCTGGTTTCAGACACTTACCTAGTACATAACTTTGGGCAAATTGTGACACTCTATCAGCACTCTACCTCATGTATTGTGATTAGCAAATGAGATAATATTTGAAAAGCACTTCCTAAATCACAAGTGCCTATAAAAATGCTAGTTATTATTACTAATTATATCATCCTTGCAAAAAATAAGGTGGCTATGTCTAGATCAATTTTTATGTTTCTTTGTGTTGCGTATTCTTAATATAAAAAGGTTGCTCCCCAAACTTCCTACATTCTTCATTAACTTCCCTGCACCATCCTCAGTCATCTTTTTGACGTTTGCTCCTTGATTCCTTGATCTTTTCCAGGTTGTCATTGCTCCTCAATATAATCTAGATCTTCACTCTTAGAGTTAAGGCCTGCCCTCTGGAATATAGGTAGCACAGCTTATCTTGTGGACTTTTCTTCTCATTCCTTAAAGTGCTTTATCCTTTTGTTTGTTCCTTCCATCAGACCTTCTTTGAGATTACATCATCCCTACTCGTCAGGCCCCTCTATTGCTTTCTATGTACAAGCTGTTCTTGAAAAATCTATGTTCTTTTGTATACTTCCCTTAATAGGATATTCAATTTACAAATTAAAATAAAGAATGAATAAAGAAAGAATAAAGCTTTCCTGACTTCAATTCATCTCATGAGATGTCTGTTCTTCATTCTCCATAATTAAATAATTCACTTATTCTATTCCCATTGAACCCCACGGTGAACTATAAAGAAAAAGGGCCTGCTATAAGACCCTGTTAGATTTCTTTTATCAGGACAGACATCGTTCTGGGGAGAAGCAAAAATGACAATCAACTAAGTATACAGAGGATATAAGCATTATTATATAGAACTTGTGTCACTGGACCATACCCCTTGAACAGGGAGCATGCCTTACTCATTACATCCACATTCATTATAAGCTGCTCATTATGTGTAGAGGTAGAAAGAGAGCGGTAATGTGAAGCTGTTTGTCACACTGCTACAATGAATCACATAAAGTCTAATACTTAGAAAGACTTCAGAGACTTTCTTGTTCCCCCAAAACCTGATCAATATTTTCTTCTATTATAATCCATAAAGTAGTTATCAAACCTTTCCTTAAAGAGCTCCAGTGGAAAGAAAAATATGTATTATGTTTCACTCCAATTGGTAGCATGCCTTTTTTTTTTTCCCTTTACATTAAGCCAAAATCTTTTCCCCTGTGACTTCTACCTAGTTTTGTTTCTAAGAAGCAGAGCTGTGCAGGGAAGGCATTGCAGAGGACTAGTGCAAAGAACTGCTAAGTTTTCTCTTCTCCAGGGTCAATATCCCCAGTTCTTTGAACTGATCATTCCTAATTGGGGAGTTAATTAAGTTATATTATCATTCCTATCTAACCCTCCTCTGGACACATTGAAGCTTTTCCTTATTTTATTAAATACTGTGTACATAGCAGAATAGGGTATTCTAGATTGAGGTGACCTAATCAGTATAGAGAATGGCAAGACTATACTAATCAGCATAGAGAATGGAAAAAGTATGATCTCTCCATTCTAGGAAACTATGTCTTATGATGTCACCTAGGATACCATTAGCGTTTTTGACTGACATACAAGTGTCTCAATATTTTCTATAGGAACTATCCATCTAGCCATACCGTCTGTATCTGTAAAATTAAATTTTGAAACCCAAGTGATGAAATACTATATTTCCCTAAGAATAAGAACTTTTCCAAGTATAATGGACTAAGTAAGTAGAAATTTGGGAAGAATTTTATGGTCTCAGATTTTCTGAAATGATGTTAATCTTCAGCCATTGGAATTATTGCCACCTAGAACAGAGATTTGAATTCCTTGGAGACAATGATCCAAGCTGATAAAATAGTAAAATAATGGTAGAAAAGACTTTCTAAACAATTCAAAACCCAGAAATGGCTATGATTTCAGAAAGCAGTGGGTTTCTCCATCACTAGAGGTCATCAAGTAGAAGATACTGGTTGTTATGTTGTGGAAGGAATTTTAATTCAGGTCTGGGCTGGATTAGGTAGTCACTGAGGCCACAGCACTGATATATAATTCTAAGATACATCACAAACTGAATTTACATTATTCACTTATTCATAATTCTAACCTACTGAGAACTTTTGGGCTCTGGACTCTCTCAAGCAATATATTGGTTCCATGACATCTTCAGTTTTAACAAACATGCCATCTTTGCATTAATCCAGTCTGATAAAAACAAATGTTGAACAACACAGGGCCAAACACAGATCCCTGGGCATTTCTACTTTGAGTTTAGTCATTAAACAAGTTCAAAATACATGATATGGCTACACATGTTTCTTCCTTTCATTCAGAAGTATAAATGAGGTGTAATCAAATGCTGTGCTGAAATGTAAGTATGATTATAATATTCCTTTTCATTTACCTGTCTAGTAACCCTGTCAAAAGGAAATGAGATTAGTCTAGCATGACCTATTCCTGAAGCCACACTAGCTTTTTAAGATTATTGCTTCCTTAAATTCTCAAGAAAATAACACCTTAATAAGGAAGCTAAAGTTTTGCCAAACATAGAAATAAATCTCATTGGTCTAGAGTTTGCAGACTCTACTCTATTTTTTTGAAAATTAGGACATCATTTTCTTTTCTCATTTTCTCCTATTCTTAATTTCTTAGATATTTCAAGGACCACAGGCCACAGATAAGTAATCACATCTGTCATTTCTGTCAGTACCTCTGGGATACAGCTCATCTATGCTTGATGACTTCATTAATTAAAGGATATCTGTCCATTTCAGTTATCTTGGATTTCTTTTTCCCTATTAATATTTTCTTGTATACTCCAGAGCCCAATGATCATTTTTAAAAAAAGTAAATAGAAAACAAAATTAGTATTACATAATATACCTTCTTCTTGCTGTCCATTATTGACATCATACCTTTGTGGTTAAAAGGACTGAATATATAAATGTCTACAACCAGTGTTGTTACTCTTCAGCACCTTCCTTCATCTCTGAATGTGAGGATCTCTGCTAAATGTTTGAGTCCATCAGATTTCCTGGCATGGGTCTGGCTAGAAGGAAGAATGTTGGTAGAGGGATAGTCAGTCGGTCAAATAATTATTATTCCAATAATAACCACCCTAATAGTCAGCCACTGTGCTAAGTGTTAAGGATATAAAAAAGACAAAAGACAATCCTAGCTCTCAAAGAACTCACAGACTAACAGGAGAGACAGTATGTAAATTAGTATCTAAACAAGCTATATACAGAACAGATGTTCTTGTTTTGTCCTTCCTTTTGAAAGAGGGCACATGAAGATAATGTCATGACTACACTGCATTGGCTTTAAGAAGTGGTATAAAGCAATTACTGTTAAGTGACTTGTCCAGGGTCACACAGCAAAATAAATGTCTTAGGTAAGATTGTCCTCCATTACTCCAGGGCCAGTGTTTTATGCACTGTGCCACCTACTTGCCCTACAGGCAAACAGTAAATAACCATCAGAAGGGAAACCACTAGAATTAAGAGGGATAAGAGGCACTGGAAAAAGCCTCCTATAGAAGGTAAGATTTTAGCTGGCACTTGAAGGAAGCCCAGAGGCAGAGGGTAGACATGAGGAAAGAGACTATTCTAGGCATAGGGAATAGCTGCAAAAAATGTCCAGAATCAGGAGATGGAGTGTGTTGTGTGCAATGAATAGCTAGGGAGTCCAGTGTCACTAGAATACAATGTGCTTGATGGTTAGAGAATAAACTGTGAGAAAACTGGAAGGTAGGAAGGTTGCAAACTGAAATGTTTCCCCACATATCAAGCAAGGGACTTGTATGACATCTTTTACAGAAAAGGGGAGAATGTGAATCAAACAGTGCTTATTTTAGAAAATACATTCATTGAGTCAGGATTTTTTTTTGGTTCTGCTATACTTATAGATTTATTATACTCCATAGGGATAGGGGAGTAGGGGAAGAAGATATTTTGTTTTTAACAGGTCCCTAAGCTTCAGGTATCCTATAGTTTAGATAGGGACTACTGTGAGATAAAACCTGAAAGATAGGATTGAATTTTATAATAAAAAGACTTGAATAATAAAGATATTTATTTGTATCTGATAGCCCAAAGAGAGCCACTGAAGGTATTTGAACTGGATAGTAATAATAGACCTGTTCAATAAAAGGTATTTTGGTAGCAGTTGAAATAATTTGTTGAGAAGTGGAGAGATTAGAAACAGAGATACCATCATCTACCAGAAGGACATCTGCATCCTGGTCTAGGCGATAAGTAACATGATAATGAATAGGATTTGGGGAGTGAAAATGTATCAATATTCTCAACAGATAAGTCAGGGGTAAAATCTTCAGAACATTGAAACTGGATATAGAGAGTGGGAAGGAATAGAGTTCTGAGGTTTGGGGCTTTGTTGATTCTGCTGATTGTGGCCACTATCAACTGAAATAACAAATATAGGGAGAAAGATGAGTTTGGGAAGTAGAGTATGCATTTCTATTTTAGATACATTGAACTCAGGCGTATCTAGTAGTCTGTTGGGACTGTGGTGTTAGAAATAAGGAGGAGAAAGTGAGAGACCACAGATTTGGGGGTCATCAACATAAAAGTGATAATTGAATTTATAGGAAATGAAGGATATTACTGTGGGAGAGAATATAAAGTTATGAAAAGGCAAAACAAAAAATCTGTGTGAATGAGCATGCTTCACTGGACAAGACAAAACATTCCTTATAGGTAGGAAGAAAATCCAGAGAAAATTGTAACACTGTAATGTAGAAGAGAGAGACTTCACAGGAGGGGCTGATCACCACTAAAATTTTACCAGAAGGGGTCAAGCTTTGAGTCCAGGTGCAGGAAAGAAATTCATATAACTGGCTCCAAAGTGATGTACCTGGGGTTAAAAACACAGCAGCAAGAGACCCAAAAAGAGGATCAGGAACAACTCTATTTCTCTCAGCTGCATCTAGCTGCCTTTACTGTTTAGGTGATGACCAGCAGTGATATTAAGCAGAAAATCAAATAGGTCAATAGGAAAAGTGTGAGTCGAATCAGGTGTCTTGGCTAACTTTCATTTGTAGCTACTGTTACCTATACAAATAAAGCAAAAAAAGGAGCAGGATGGGGTTCTATTAGTCTAGGGTTTTCCTCTACACCAACCCATATCTTCCCTTCTAGGTCTGACCAGTGCCTTTCCCCACCTTACAAAAGGTAGACTATCTCATGGCAGAATTATATAGCCTACCCCACAGTGCCCTGGTCCCTATATCACCTAAAAATGATTTATCACCACCTGGTAGTTTTCACCAGATTTGCCCTTCTTTTCTTGGAGGGTTCAACTTCTTCTGAAAACCTGGTTTACTCACACCATATAGGTCCAATAGGCCTCTTCAGATTGGATGCTTTGTAAACCAGAGAAAGTAAGTGTACAAACTTGGGCACAGTAAATGGAAAAGATGGTTGATTTATTAATCAGACTATCAGGAAAAGGCTGTTGGTGATCAATGCATTCCAAATTGGTATCAGCTCTACCCTGACTGTGAGGCATGCAGAATAACCTTATGATCGATAGAGTTGGGGAGAAAAAAAGTGAGTCTGGGTCTATAGTAGTTTATCCACTACTAGTTGTAACCTAATGTCTCCCTTCCTCTCCCCTGATGGGTCAGTTAATACCTGAGCTAGTGGAGATTCATCCTTGTTGGAGATAGAGATTTTTTGGGGTGGGTGGTGGGGCAATGAGGGTTAAGTGGATTTGCCCAGGGTCACACAGCTAGTAAGTATGAAGTATATGAGGCCAGATTTGAACTCAGGTTCTCCTGAATCCAGGGGCAGTGCTTTATCCACTGCACCACCTAGATGCCCCTGGAGTTAGAGATTTTCAAAGAGTACACTGCTCAGGCTTGGTTTTCTATCCACCCAGAAAACCATTGCTTGTTGTCATTTGAACAGAAGGCTCACTTCAAGCATTCATTCCATTATTCCACAATGCCTATTGCTTAATGGTAGTATGAGGTATGGAAGACCCATCTAATATTCTAATTTCAGACCCATGTTGAGTCCAGGCTGTGGTAAGGGGAGTTCCATTATAATTAGAATTGTCACTCACGGCCAAAAGTCCTTTTCCAATGGCTTTGTTAACAGCCTTATGTATCAAGATAAGTGATAGATATATCCACCCCCCCCCACCCTGTAAAATTGTCTACTGCTGTACAATATACAATAGACCCAGGTATCATGGATGGCAGCCTACATAGTCAACTTGCCAAGAATCTAGAGAGTTATCTAGGGAATCTTTTATAGGTAGACTTCTCTTTATACTCTGATGGAGTTGACCTGGAAATGAAACCGCCTTCATTCCCTTGCTTCTTCCTGGAATTAGGTGAAGACCTTGCCTAAAAGACCCAGTTCTGACAGGTGCGTTTTATTCCATAGCTGGTTCTAGTATGGGCCTATTGTGCTACTTAGGTAATTAGTTGGATGTAGGTTTGTTAAACACGTGATTCAATATGAATTCCTGAAAGAAGGGTCTCATTCAGTAGGCAGGCAGATACATGAGTGACATATAGCTGTCAGGTTTTTGTTGTTTGTTTGTTTGGGTATTTTGGCTGCCATTGGTCTCAGTGAGATGCCTATTCTTCCCAAATAGTTTCTCTGCCATTGATCAGACCAAAAAGGTCATTGGCCCAAAGCTTATGAATTGATGTAAATTAATATCTCCTTTTGAATGCTTAGTTCAAGGGTGAGAAATGTTGATTGTTTCTTTGTTCTTTTGGCTGACTACTCATTGCTGTTAATGGTATGAACCTCACCTTGAGACACCTTAATGGCTGCTAGGATCAATGGGACTTGAACATTTATTGATGCAAGTATTTCCATTAGGACCTAGTGTTCTCAGGAGATTGGACCCAGAAAGGCCCTAAGCATCTGAGGGTGTAAGGAGAAGCTTAGCTTCAGGCACATCAATGGTGGGCTGGCCAGTCACTAACTTATTCAACTTACCCCATTGGGTCAAGTTTTACTTGGCTTTGAATGTACCATTTCCGATGGATAATTAATGCCTGTGCTCACTCAGCCTTGTGAGATTTGGTATCAGTCCAAGACTCATTAGAATATAAAGATCTTGGGTCTCACTGTGACCATAATATCACTATTCATCCTCTTTGTCTCTATTAGGGCCCAATAGCAGGATAATTGTTTCTCAAAGTGGGTATAATTTGACCATTGCCTTCATAAAGATCCATGAGGTTTCCATGTCTCAGCTGAATCTTTTTTCTTCAGGATTCCTTCTGCTGCCTATAGTAGCTGATAACTAGATTTCACTAGAATCCACTGGCTCATAAAACGTGGAAGAATTGGTTGGATGGCCTGTTGGACAGTTTCCCAATGTAGTTTCTTGTTGTCGTGCCTACTTGAACTGGGAGGCACAGTGGCTCATAGTATAAAGGGGCTTCATAATCATCCCTAACATGAGATGTGCTGATTATAAAAGCTAACTAGTCCCATCAAAGCCTAGGCCCCCTTTTTTTGGTTTTTGGAACCTTCACAGCCAGGAGTTTAGTATTGACTTTTTCTGAGATTTCCCTTTAGGGGTCACTGTTTATTGTATTCCTAGTAACTTAACCTGTTGGGATTACCTTATATTTTGTCTATTTAGCTGTTCATCCATTTTGTTCTAATAGTGGTAGTTAGGACAGTGGCCACTTCTATTTTAGTTATTTCCACTATGATAATTTTATCAATATATGATAATTTTATCAATATCAGCATTTAATTTGAGTTTGTCCATTGTCACTGTGCCTACTGATGCTAAATGAAAAAGCTATTAAGAAATCTTTGGAGCAAGACAACAGGGAGACTACCAAATCTCTGCCACTTTAAAAAAATCTGGGCTCAGTCCTCCTCTCATAGGTGAATAGAAAAAAAGGAACTATCCCGTTACCACATTATACCATTCACCAAGTAGTTGCCTAAAGTTTCAATGAAAGTCACTATGTCTGAAATGGTAGGGTCAACCATGTTCACATATTGGTGAACACCTGATGGGCTCAAGTTAGTTGCCAAGTATCATTGGCCTATCTCAGTGGCCCACACAAGACTGTTTGAACTAAAGAGATTAAGCTATGGAATATGACTTAATTGTCTAGTGGTTTTTGTATTAAGGACAATGATCTCTCTCTCTCTCTTCTCTCTCTCTCTCTTCTTTGTGTGGAATCCTGTGTTGCTTGAGTTGGACCATCTTGATTGAGAGAAAGCAATTGGGGTGGATAATAAACCACAACCTACCACAGAGTTATTGGGAACATCCAGGCAATCATTGTGGCCAACTGGAATGTTGGTCTGCCCCAAGGAGGCAGTTCCACAAGACTATGCCTATGATACATTATTTAATCAAAGTTGCCAATACAATCTATTTTGTTGTCTGGGATAGTCCCACTACAATGTGTTTCTGACTTTTCTTTAACACAATCTCTCATCTGCAACCTCACCCTGGAACATTCCTCTGTCATGCTGGCTTCTTTCTCTCATTGGTAAATTCATCCTGGAGACTCTGTTTTGAGTGGAGGGCATATCTTTCATTGCCTCTCCCAGATGTACTGATTTTTTACATTTCAACAATATATTCCAGGTACCTACAACTCCCCACTCCCATCTCTTCTCCAAATTTCCAGCTCCCTTTTGTGTGTTGTCTTCCCCTTCTAGAGCAAAGCTTTCTTTTTTCTACTTGCATTTTGGGAAGTCAAAAAGCATTTATTAAGTACCTACTAACTACCAGGCACTGTTCTAAGCTTTGTACTTGTATCTCAAGTAATGCTTAATAAATGTTTGTTATCTCAAGCTAAACCTAGAAAGAAAATTTATGTTGAACATTAGAAGGGGGCTGAATGATGATGTAGTATCAACATTATATAATAAAGGAAGAAGAGGCAGGTCTTTCTTTAAAACCTGCATGTCTTGAAAGGGTATTAAGGTTACTAAGTACAGAAAACAGAGGACCTAAGGAAAGATTGGTTCGTTCTGTGGAGAGGGGGTGGTTAAAAGGAGGCAAGAAAAAGAATCGTAAAATAGAGAACACATCAGCATCCAAAGGAGGAAGAAAGGGGTAGAACCTCTTAATTATCATAACTGGAATAAATTGAAAAAAAGAGTTACCAACATGAAAGAGAGTGGGAGAGCAGGTATAGGATGAACCTCATTCTTATATTGAAATGGACCACAGGGGTTACAATACCCATTCACAAATAGTTTGGTAATAGAAAGTATAATCTACCTCAAAAGAGAAATAAGTGGAGATGGGGAGAGTATGTAGAAAGATAATACTAGAGGGAAGAGTTGAAAACAAAACAGAACTCCAAATCCTAAGGATTCAAAGGAAAAATAAAAGGGAAAAAGGACCCAAAAGAAAATCTTGTTGGTAGAGTGCTCATCGATTGGGAAATGATTGATCAAACTATGGCATATAAATAATTAATATTATAGTGTTATAAGAAATGGACCAAAATGAAATTCCAGAGACTCCTGTGTAATGTGAACAAATGTAGAATGAAAGGTACATAGCAAGAATAGTTTCTACCAGGACAATAACATTGCAACGAAAACAACTTTGAAAGACAAGAATTCCAATTAAAGTACTGACCAACCATGTCACTAGAAGATCTATCTCCTGATAGTGATTAGATACTCAAGATACAAAAAAGGCCATGCATGTTTGGATATAACCTTTGTGTGGCCATGCTTTTTTCATGACTAAGGTCTTCTTTGGTTGTAACTTTTTTTTTCAAAAAGAAAAAATGAAGGAAAAAATCCTGAAGTGTTAGAGATTTCTGTTGAATCAGAAACTTGTCTTCATGAGTACTCTCACTGCATTTAATATTCATCAGCCATGCTAGCAAAAGCTTTTGTGATATGGATTTCAGAGAATAAACTACTGGGCAGAATATTTTTTGCTTTTAAAACAATAAACTCTATATTTAAACTATTAAGAACTCTGGGAAGTTTTCAGGGAAATCCAGAGCTTGGGAATTCAGTATCTCTTTTACCCAGACCACAAAAAGAGTTGATGGAGGGGAAATCCTGTCTCATCAGACTTGTCTGTAGGGGAGGGAGACAGTACTAATGGCAAGGAAGGATTTATTGAAAGCTAACTCTGTATTTCTCATTGGGAGCTGCAAAAGATGGCAGCTATAGCAATGCAAAATCTCCTAGAGCATTAATATCAGAATCTGTGTCATTTTATCACTTGCCGAGATGCCCAGTAAGTCCCCAGTGAATAAACAAATGACCATTTAATTTCCCTCTCCAGAGCATAATTGGTATGACCTTTGATTTGCTTTTGTACTTTGTTTTCCTAACTCTTACATCTGCTATTTAAATAAATACTTCTTACAGCAGAGGATTGGACTGGTTGATTCACTTGCATGCAGATGATAGAAGGCATTAGGATATTGTGAAACCCTTGCTTCATATCTCACAGAAATAGACCTAAAAAAAGAGGTAACCAGGAGAAGAGAGAGAGTGATTTATTGCTAGCCTGAATGCTAGTCAAGTGATTCAGAAAAACATCTGGGGAATTAAGTCATAGAGGGGGGAAAAAGGCCTTCACTGAGTGGAGGTGGGAGTAGGAAAATCTGTGATTTTACATTGTGGGGAAAACCAAACTCTCCTGAAAGCCATCTCAAACCAGTAACTTACCCACCTGTCCCTTCACATTTCCAATTGTATTTAAGTATAAGCTCCTCTAGCTCTTCAGAAAATGGTGAGAAAAATAATAGAACACACTAGTTTACAGAATCATAAATCTAGAGGTGAAAGAGACTAACTCAACAAGGGAAAAGTATTAGGGAGTAGAAAACAACAGGAGGGTGGTGATTCCACTTTTTTAGAAGGTGATCAGGCGGAATGATAGAAGGAAAAAAGGAAATGAATATTCATTAAGCACAAACTGTGTGCTAGGCACTACTAAACACTTACACATATCCATTAGATCCTTGCTACAACCCTGGAGGTCGGGGTACATCATGTCCCCATTTTACAGTTGAGGAAACTGAGGGCAAACAGAGGTTAGGTGATTTGCTCAGGGTCACAGTGATAGTTTCTGAGGCTGGATTTGAACTTGTCTCCCTGGCCCCATATCCATGGTCTATCCACTGTGCTACCCAGTTGCCTAGGTAGATAGAACAGGTGGAAAAGACTTAGGGGGTGTCATCTAGATCCAGTCCCCAATTTCTGCAAATGAGGAAACACAGTCCTAGAGAGGTGAAGTGATTTGCCCGAGATCACACATTAAGGAAGAAACCAATCAGAAATGTGAACCCAATACCTTTGAATTCATATCAAATTCCTCTGTACCAAGCTTCCCTCCCAGTCAGGCTCACCAGCAAGTGTCATTCTGGGGTGAGACAGAGCTCTATTTACACTATAGCACAATGAAGTAAAAGTCAACATGGTAGGCAGGAGCAATGTTACATGAACAGGCAGGGCAATATGCTTGGATTCTACATGAATGAGACTCCACCTATCCTTATGGGACCTATACAAATATAAATAATTGGCAGAAGGAAGATTGGAAATATTTAGAGTTCTCCCTTCATCTCTGTGTTTCAGTTTTCTCCCCTGTAAAATGAGAGAGTTGAACTAGATCATCTCTGTGACTCCATGACTAGAGATTGTATATTTCCAAATGAGATAATCTTCGCCAATCCCACAATGTGGCCACAGCCCTGCCCACTAAATCTCTGGTTTGGGATTGTGTTAGTGCCGTGGTTCTTAACCTTTCTGTGTCATGGACTCCTTTGGTAGTCTGGTGAAACTATGAACCCCTTCTCAAATAATATTTTAAATGCATAAAATAAAATGCATAGATTGCAAAGGAAACAAAAGGTAAGTTAAAACAAATGAATGAATGAATGAGTGAGTGAGTGAATATGTTTTTACCCCCAGCCAAATTGACCACAACCAACCCACCCCACCGCCCCGATATCAGTCCCGTAGATCTCTGCTATCTGTGAACCTCAGGTTAAATTGGTTGCTTTACAGAACATCCTGAGGTTGTATGTGGGATCACGCCATATCAGTAAGGCAGTGAAGGAAACCAGATCAAATACTGCAGTGATGGACATAATGGGTTGAGCAGTGAAGTCCCCATAGGCTGGCTGCTCAAGGCCAGAAAGAGGGGGGGCGGGGGCAAAGGAAGTTCAAAATCATGGGATAGTAATTCAGAAAGAGCAAGGGAAGATTTCTATCACTTTACAGAATTCAATGAGGAAAGAAAGCAGCTCATTCAGAACAAAACCCCCATTAGCCATTGCCAATGCAATCAACCAGATCCTTTGTGTGCATGATGGTTGATCAAGTTAAATGTTCCTATAATCAGCCTAGACCAGGCTTTTATTTCCTTCCTGTTTTACTCTTCTGCTTTCATCAAATCACATCAACAACTATATCAAAGTGCTTTGAAATTTCTGAGGCACAACCTCTCATCCTGACAATTATCCTACTACTATACATGCTTTCCCTGAATAAGCTACTCTAATTCCTAAATCCTCATCTTCTTTTGTAGTATTGGTGATGGTAGAAGGAAACCACTGACAGCTATAAATATACAAAAGGAAGAGAGTATGAAACATCCCCACAGGAAGGAAGTTGTTTTCTCAAGGGTTGATTATTGTAGATGTGGAGCTAATTGCTGCTACTCATATGTAAAGCCAAATACAAGGCAATATCAAATCTTTCATCCATCTGCTAAAGATGATGAAGGCAAAAGGTTCCTGAAAATGGAGAGTATCAGGTAATTTATTCATTGTTGATTCAGTGTAAGTTTAGTGAACTTTTAGGAAATCTCAAATGTCTCCATTGACAAACAGCATCTGGGAAACTCACTTTCCCTCTTAACCAGATGCCAACAATTAGATATATCCATTCATTTAAAAAATTCAACATTAATTACATACCCTAGCAGGGACAAAATAGTATTTTGTGGTGAGAGATAGAATTTTTATAAAGCTCTGGCCCTCAAGGAGCTTACATAATACTATAGTAGTGGAGGTATACAACATGTATACAAATATGTATAATACAAGGTCCCATATGTAAAAGGAGAAAGGAAAGATACAAACAAAATACTTTAGAAAAATGTGGAAAGGGAGGAGAACACTTTAAGCTGGGGGCATCAGGAAAGACTACACTGAGGAGGTGGGACATGAGCCAAACCTTAAAACAAAGTCTTTTAAAAGGCATAAATGGGTGACAAATCTGTACAAGGGCTCAAATAAAGGAGATAGCTTAGACATGTACCTGGGCCATAAAGTATACATAAGGGAATCATGTCAAGTAAGACTGGAAAAAAGGGTTGCAGCAGAATTGTAGAGAGTTTTAAATACCAAGTTCAGGAATTTGTATTTTATTCTGCTTAACTAAGGAGTTTGTATTTTATTTTGCTAAGCTATTGTATTTAGTCAATAGATAACTACTGCTCCCTTTCTAAAAAAAAGGAGTGATATTATAGCTATGGATTATAAGGATTATTTCAGCATTTGTGGGAAGGATGTTTTGGGGAAAAGGAGAGATAGGAGGCTAGAAAATCATTTAGGAAGCTAATAAAAAATGTGAGAGATGCTCCTGAACCAGGGTGGTACCTCTGTGAATGGAAAGAAGGGCGATAGATACGGGAGATGTAATATAGAAGGAGTTGGGTAGCATGGTTAATAAAGAATACTGGACATTGTGTCAGAAAGTCCTTAGTTCACTTAGATATGTGGTCCTGGGCAAGTCATTTAACTTTTCTTCAACTCAGTTTCTCCCCTTGTAAAATGGGATTGGTTAACAATATACACCTCATTGAAATATGAGGATTGAATGACATAATAAATGTAAAGTGCTTTGTATACTTTGATAGACTATACAAATGCTCAATATTGTGGGGTTGTTTGTTTGCCTGACTCTAAGGTTGGTGGTGCTAGGAACATGGAAGTTTGGAGAAAGGACAAATTTTAAATGTTTATTACTTTTTTAAAAAGAGAAAGGACATATCTGGGAGGAGTGGAGCTCAGTTCAATTGAATTTTCCCGAAGAATATCTTAGGGAGATGACTAGAAGGCAGTTGTACATGTGCAACCAGAGCTCAAGAAAGACATTGGAACTGAATAGATAATGTTAGGAGTCATCTACGTAGAGGCAGTCATTGAACCCATCAGATCACTTGAAATCCTTAAAAGAAAGGATAGAAGAGAAAAGGACTTAGGGTGGAATATTAGAAATACCCATAATTAAGGATGGAGAAGTTAATGAAATAGGAAGGAAGATCATTCTGCAATAGTGAGAACCCAATCAGCACATGTGGTTTTGAGACTTCTTTCACTAACCATTGTGATTCAATAATAGGACTACAGAAAATAAATGATGGAGATGACACAGGGTTGAAAATAATAGAAGAGCGGGAATAGTGGAAGGACAAGTGAGTGTAAGGATAATTGGTAGTTCCTGCTTGGATCTAGTTTACTTCAAAACTTCAAAGGGCAGGAAGGAAGGTCAGAAGAGGAGTGATAACCTGGGATAAGAAATATATAGATAATGAAGACCATGGTGAGGATGGAGAAGTTTTAAAAAAATGAAAGGAATTTTAAAACCAAAACAAAGAACCTAATCAAAAACATCTTCCTACTGAAAAAATCTTTCCAAAATGTACAAAGTATATGCCTACATTGGAAAATGGCTAAAAAGTAATGGCATACAGGGGGTGGCTAGGTGGCGCAGTGGATAAAGCACCGGCCCTGGATTCAGGAGTACCTGAGTTCAAATCTGGCCTCAGACACTTGACACTTACTAGCTGTGTGACCCTGGGCAAGTCACTTAACCTCCATTGCCCCGCAAAAAAAAAAAAAAAGTAATGGCATACAAATGCAATGCATAATAAAAATAATAAGTTATATGAATAAAGAAAACTATGGGAAGACAGGAAATTATGCAAAGTGAAGTTTGCAGTTCACAAAGAAAGGAAAAACATACACAGTGATTACCTCAATGCAAATGGAAAGAAAAACAACAAACTAAATTAAACAATGTTGTAAAATAGATATACTTGACCCTAAAGAAGAGATATGATATATGAAAACATAGCTTCCCTTTTTTTCCTTCAGGGTAGGTTATTGGTGTGGTGGGGCAGTGTGCCATTATTTCATAGAAATAAATGTTAAAAATGGTGACCTTGCCCCACCTCTTACCTTGCTCTCTTTCTCTGCTCTCATCTCTCCTCCGTTTCTCTTTCCTCCTCACTCTTCCCTTTGTCTCTTCTCTCTTCTCTTCTTCTTTCTCTCCTCTCTCCCCTCCTTTCCCTCTCTTTGTCTCCTTTATATTCTTTTCCTCTCCTATTCTCTTTCCCTCCCACACTCTCCCTATCTCCCCCCTCCCCATCCTTTCCCTCCCTCTATCTTCCTCTCCCTCTCCCTCTCCCTCTCCCTCTCCCTCTCTCTTTCCCTCTCCCTCTCTCTTTCCCTCTCCCTCTCTCTCACTCTATCATTGTTATAAGGG
The DNA here is from genome assembly GCF_019393635.1 of Dromiciops gliroides. NCBI lineage: Eukaryota > Metazoa > Chordata > Mammalia > Microbiotheria > Microbiotheriidae > Dromiciops > Dromiciops gliroides. Next base: position 390,578,387 of record NC_057861.1, on the reverse strand, counting down.
ATTGTTCTTTGGAAGGTTTAGAGTGGAAAGAAATATTAGTGTGTTTGGGTGATGTTAAAAATAGAAATTAAAAAAAAAAACTTCCCAAAATTTTCTAGTTTACCATCTTGTTTTAGTATGTATTGTATAGGAATCATAATGCAATCTTCCTTTGGTGATTTAGGATTTTAAATACTTCAAGGTCATTAAAAATATAATTTTTCTACAAATATTATTACAAGTATGGAGATAAGATTTAATTCAATTCAGGAATTTAACATTTAGTAGGTGCAGAAGATGGAACTGAATATGAATTAATCACAGAACACAGCATGTTATTTAATAAACTTTTTTGTAATTTGCCTTTCTCATTCATTCATTCCCCCATGCATTTATACATTCAATAAACATTTACTTAACAAGATGTGCTCAAAATGCTTTATATGAGACACTGCTAAATTTTGTTGAACTACAAATTTAACTGTTGGATTAAATTGAATTTTTCCTCTACATTTTAGTACCATATGAGAACTACAATTTATATTCATGAACTTGAAGTATTGCACACTACCTAATTTTTGCTATTCAGTTATCCCTCATGTACACACACACACACACATATATATATATATACACTCTGTTCTCTATTTCTCCCCCCACTGATTCTTTGTCCTTATCACATCCAGTTCTTTGACACATCCTTATTTTCCCTTAGTTAGCTACTAGTCAGACTTTGGAGTGCCTTAAATACAAGGTTGAAGGGTACATATTTTACTCTATAGACATTAAGGAAGTACTAAATATTGCTAATAATAATTTGCAAAGTGCCCTCTGTCTCTCTGTCTCTGTTTCTCTGTCTCTCTGCCTCTCTCCCTTCTCCCTGTGATACCAAATAACAGATTTCATAGAAGAGGAAATTGAGGCACAGAGTTAAGTGACAATCCTGATAATACAACTCATCAGTACCAAAGAAGAGTACATTTGAATTCCAGTCTATCTTTACTTTAGATGGAATGCTTTGCTCTTTTTATCACGACTTCTGTGAACATAAGAGTGTCAATGTTAAAACTGGTTCACACTTTTTTCTCCATACCACACCCTGGGTCAAGCTGGGGAATTGAAGGTACAATTCCTCAACCTCTTCAACTCCAACAACTATCTTTGCAGCTTGATTTCAGTCACAAACTAGTGGATGTGTGATATTGAAATTCCACTCTGATAATAACCCTTTATCTTCTGTCTCTGTCTTCTTTCTTTGTCCTTATCTAAACATTCAGTTCTTTGGCCCATTCTTATTGTCTCAGCCCATCTCCCCTGATCTGAATGCATTTGCCTGAAAACTCACCTTTGACTTGCAGAGTCTGCAATTTTAAGAGTCTCTCTGGCTACTGCCCTATAAGCTTTTGTCTCCTTGAACTTTTTGCCATTCTTTTCTCTGGGTCATCTCATCACTGTATGTCCCTAATCCCATGTAAAACATCACATTGGTAAACATTATACTTAAAGTCAGGAAGAACTTGAGATCAGTGAGAGAACTTAGCAGTTTTCTGTATTAGAAGTGACCATTTAAACAGCTGAAGTGGACAAGATTATCAAAGATATCAAATATACCATAAATTTTGGCATGTTGTTTCATTATTGTCATTCTTGATGAAAAGATTGTTTCTATGATTTGTTGTTTGACTCACTCATTCTTTAGGATTGCATTATTTAGTTTCCAATTATTTTTTAATTTAATTTTATCCTACCTTTCCATGGTCCTTCATTGTATGTAATTTTTATTACATCATGATGTGAAAATAATGCATTTAATATTTTTGCCTTTCTACATTAGATTGTGAGGCTTTTATGCCTGAATACATGGTCAATTTTTGAGTGGTCAATTTCTAACCCCATTCAATTTTTAACTTTTCTAAAATTCTATTCACCTCCTTTTTGTGTATGTGGTTAGAATTATCTATTTCTTAGAGGGGGAGGTTGAAATCCCTCATTAGAATAGTTTTACTCTTTCCTCTTGTAACTTATTTAACATCCTTTAGAAATCTGGATTCTATGTTATATTTGGAGTATATATGTTTAGTATTGATATTATTTCATTGTCTATGGTAGCTTTTAGCAAGATATAATATCCTTAGTTGTCTCTTTTAACGAGATCTGTTTTGACTTTTGCTTGGAGATCATGATTGCCATCCTTTATTTTTTGTTAATTCAGCTAAAGCGTAATATATTCTGTTCCAGTCTTTTACCTTTACTATGTGTTTCTGTATTTCAAATGTGTTTCTTGTAAACAACATATTATAGGATTCTGTTTTTCAATCCACTCTGCTATCCACTTCTGTTTTATGGTAGAGTTCATCCCATTCACATTGACAGCTATAATTACTAAGTATGTAGTACCCTCCATTCTGTTTTCAACTGTTTATACTTCTCTTCTCTTCTCTTCTCTTCTCTTCTCTTCTCTTCTCTTCTCTTCTCTTCTCTTCTCTTCTCTTCTCTTCTCTTCTCTTCTCTTCTCTTCTCTTCTCTTCTCTTCTCTTCTCTTTGTCTCTGTCTGTCTCTGTCTCTTTTTCTCTCTCTCATTCTTTCTCTCCTTTTACCCTTTCCCTTCTCACCAGTGTTTTGCTTCTGACCACCACCTCCCTCAATCTTCCCTCTCTTTTCCCTCAGCTCTACCCCCCCCATTTTTCCCTTCCCCTCCTACTTTCCTTTAGAGTAAGACAGATAGATTTCATTACCAAACTGAGGTTGTATGTTCCCTCTTTGGGCCAAAAATGATTAAAGGTTCAAATAATGCTCAACCCCCCCTTAATTCCCTGTACTGCAGTAGGTCTTCTGTACCTCTTCATGTGATATAAAATACCTGATTGTACCTCCCCTTTTTCTTTTCTCTCAGTAGAATCCTTTTTTTAACCCCTTCAGGTTTTTTTTATATCATCACATGAAAGTCAATTTATACCCACACCCTTTGTCTACGTATATTCCTTTAACTGTTTAATAGAGACATATTTCTTAAGATTTATAAGTATCATCTTCCCATGTAGGTATGTACACAGTTTAACCTTATTGAATAACATTTTCCTGCTGTTTGCCTTTTTATAGTTCTCTTGAAACTTGTATTTAAAAATCCAATTTTCTGTAGAGCTCTGGTCTTTGCATCAGGAATGCTTATAAGTACCCTATTTCATTGACTGTCAATTTTCTCCCTGAAATACTATGCTCAGCTTTTCTGGGTAGTCAATTCTTAGCTGTAATCCAAGCTGCTTTGCTTTCCAGAATATCATATTCCAAGCCCTCAGATCCTTTAATGTAGATGTTTCTAAGTCCTGTGTAATACTGACTTTGGATCCCTGATATTTGAATTGTTTCTTTCTCACTAATTAAAATATTTTCTCCTTGACCTTTTTTCTTTTCTTCCTTTCTCCTTCCTTCTTTCTTTCTTTCTTCTCTCCCTTTTCTCTTCCTCCCTCCTTCCTTCCCTCCCTTCCTTCCTTCCTTCCTTCCTTCCTTCCTTCCTTCCTTCCTTCCTTCCTTCCTTCCCTCCTTCCTTCCTTAATTTCTTCCTTCCTTCCCTTTCTTGCTTTTCTTGCTTTCATTGCCTGCTTACTTTGGATCATGAAAGTAGGGTCAATTGAAATAGGAGACCTAATATATGGTATTTGTAAAGTAGAATAAATACAAAGAATAGATGTTGGGGCAGCTAGGTGGCACAATGGATAAAGTACCAGCCCTGGAGTCAGGAGGACCTGAGTTCCAATCTGGCCTCAGACACTTGACACTTACTAGCTGTGTGACCCTGGGCAAGTCACTCAACCCCAATTGCCTCAGAAAAAAGAATAGATGCCAAAGAACTAGTATTTCCCACAAAATTAATCCTTTGGACAAAAATCTTTGATTAGAAGTAAAATGAGCATTCATTTAGAAGTGTGCACATGATTATATAGCTAATACACATGTAATATCATATAAATGTGTGATTTTTGTATGTATACATATATACATGGATATCTAAAAAGCAGAGAAATCATCTTTCTGGCAAGAGTCCATGTAGTCAAAGCTATGGTTTTTCCATTAGTAATATAAGGCTGTGAGAGTTGAACTATGAGCAAAACTGAGTACTGTAGAATTGATGCTTTAGAATTGTGGTGCTGTGGAAGACATTTGAGAGTCCTTTTGTTTGCAAGGAAATAAAATCCATCAATACTTAAAGGGGTGAGGAATGTAAACTCCTCCAGGGCAGGGTCAATTTTGTTAAAAATTTGTATCCACATAATACATACCACAGTGCCTTGCAAATACTAGGTGCTTAATATATGTTGAACTGAATTGAATACTTAAAGTATATAAATAGACATTTTTTAAAAAGAGGTGTATATATGTGTGTGTATGTATATATATAATATGTATATATAATGTCATTTCATATTGTATCATATCATAGTGCACTTTGTTGTTATCATTGCTAACAGATTATAAACTGTATGCAGAGAAATCTCCATTTCCCCCACAAGACAATTAAAATGTTACAGAAAAATAACCTTGTCTTTCCAGATCATCTTCAAAGAACCTGTCACAGTAGATATGGAAACCAACATTTCACATAAACAAAACACCACTGATTTCCAGGTATTACTGTATGATGCTTATGAGGGTATCTGATTTAAAGAGGCAGTGCTTATTTACAGTTGCTTCTGACCAATAAACATCTCCAAGCATTTTTTAGAAAGATGATATCTTTTAAATATCTAAAATGATGATATCTAAAAGCCTTAGAGAAACTTGCCTATATGCTTGAAATTATTTCACCTTAGAAACCCATTTTGCAATAACAATAAAAATTTTAATTTAATTTGGTCCAAATTGGAATAGCATTTCTTTCAATTGCTCTTTTGACTTAAAGGTGGATAATTTTTAGGCCCCCCTGTCCTCTGAGAACTTAAATTCAGTTGCCATATGAGGTTTGATATGTAATATACTCTTTTCTCAGCCTACTGATTCTTGAAAACAGAAACCCACATCTTCTGGCAAAAGCTGTTTAAAAATATGTTACTGATTTCTTATCACCAGAAAAAAAAAACTTTAAATCAAAACATAGACATCTCTCTCTCTCTCTCTCTCTCTCTCTCTCTCTGTCTGTCTCTCTCTCTGATCCACACACACACACACACACACACACACACACACAGAAACACACACACACAGAAACACATACCCATGGATGAATATTGAAGTCATTAGTGTAATACAGACCTAAAATATCTTTAAAAAACATTTCTCCTTCACCTTCCCTATTCTGTGATTATGTACCTTTACTAAAAGAGGCTAAACTTTTACAATCTTTTCATTGATTGAAAGACTTTCCTTAAAGATTCATTATGGTTAGTGAAATGTATGGAAACACAGGATCCCTTTCAGACCAGATATCTCATTTAGATGCCTTTCAAACATAATCACTTGAACAGAAACTCATGTGTAATTCCTGATAGAGGGGAGGTTGCCAGAAGAAGGTGACTTTACAACAGGCCCAATTAGGTGAGAATGCTAGTTTTCCATCTTGGAAATTTCTCAGCTATTTCAAAGGCTCATGAAAATCAGCTTTACAAGAAAAGACTGGGGCTGTAATATGAGTGGCTTCTCATGGGGCATTCCTGGGGAGAAGCCACCTTCCCTCGCTTCACTCTCACCCACACACCAAAACAAGAACTATTTAAAAATCTCTCCATGGGTGAATTTCAGCAAGTTTGAAATTTTGATTATTAATGGAAGTCAGCCAAGTATTTTGACTATCAAACTAGGTGGCACATATTAAAATAATAGTTGGTTTTACAAGTCCTTGAGTACTCCCTGATTCTAAGATGGCAAAGGCATGATAATGAGAAAAAATTTTAAATGCTATTTCTGGTATTTATCTTCCCAGAAGCCCTCTAGAGTTGGAATGACACTAGAGGACATCTAGTGTAACCATAACTGAACAAGATTCCTCTGTACAACATGATCCAAAAGTGGTCACCTAGTATTTCCTTGAAGACTCCTGGTGGGTAGAAATCAAATACCATTAGGGGAACCCTGTCTTACTTTTAAAAAGAAGCTTTTCCCTAAAAAAGCCTAAATTTGCTTTTCTGCAATTATCCCCACTCCTTGTTCATGGACTTATCATCTAAAGACAAGCTAGAAATAATGATTAGGTCTTAAAGAGGACAAAAACTGTGTATATTTCTCTCTCTTTGTTTTTTTTCTTTCTTTTTCTTTCTTCCTTTCTTTCTTTCTCTTTCTTTCTTTCTTTGTTTTTTTTTCTTTCTTCTTTTTTTTTGTGGGGCAATGAGGGTTAAATGACTTGCCCAGGGTTGCACAGCTAATAAGTGTCAAGAGCCTGAATCTGAATCCAGGGCCGGTGCTTTATCCACTGTGCCACCTAACTGCCTAATGTGTATATTTCTTATTCAAAGATACCATTATTAATAATTTCCATGAAATAAATGTGATTGAGAAGTAGTAACTTGACTTTCTTTTCCAAAGTAATCTAACTGAGACACAAATCTGATCATGCTACTGTGTTGGTGGTAAAACTAAATAACCTTACGTTCCCCCAGTGTGGGGGGAAACTTGCTAGGGTTTACTTACAAATTAGAAGCTTTAGCAACAGTTTAGGCATTAGGCATTTATTAAAGTATATTAGGGGTTAGCAAAGAGAGAAAACATATCTCTGAAAGAATAGAAAAACCTAGCTGAGATCTATGAGAGAGAGAGAGAAAGCCACCTCCACCTAGCAAATCATGCTATCAAAGAGAAAATACCTTAGTCAATTCCAGCACAAGCTCCCTGTGGGACCAGAAGAGGGGCAGTCCCCACACATAGCTCTAAGCTAATTGGCTGGTAGCATTCAAATCCATTGATTGACATGACTTAAAGGCAGTCTATGAATTGTGAGGTGACTTCCAGACTCTAATTTGACCTAGGAAAGGTCACCTCATGCTTTCTTGACAGGGGACCCTGGAGAGTAATATTCTCATACTACTCTTCAGCTTCAGAATGTTGAGTGGTTTGGTATTGTCTCTTGTATAAAATGGATAGTTCTAACTTTGTCATGTAATGCTATTGAGAGCTTGGCCCAAGACAACCTATCTTGGCTTATTGAAGATTGTTCTCCTCCACATGAAGTTCCAGCCAGAATAACCTTCTTATTTTTTTTTCCTTGAACTTGACTCTCCATCTTCTTCCTTTGCATGGTCTGTTGCCCATTGCTGGAATTCATACCATTCTTGACTTAAAAACAAAACAAGATAAACAACAACAACAACAATAAAAACCCAATCGCTTTCTAAACAGAGATCATCTGTCATTTCTTATAAGTAACTTTGTGAATATCTTACTTACTAGTGCTCTGTCCTTCCTCCTCAAAAGATGGTGTAGACATTTGTTTACCCATGCAAACATTTCTTTCTCCCTCTTAGTATGTAACCTCTTTAAGGGCAAAGCTTATTTTTTTGTCTTGTGTTTGTAGGCTCACTGCCTAGCATAGTGCCTGGAACAAAATAGGTGATGAATGAATTTTTGTTGGTTTTGGATTAGGTTGATTCATTAGCATAAACTGGAAATATTTTTGCTTTGACCAAAAACAGTGGCAGGAAGCCGGAGTCTGAGTAGCAGACAGCCCACAGAGAACAAATCCAATCATGGAGGTGACTATGGTGAGCAAATAATCATTTGCTCCCTAGGAAGGAGTCAGTGAGTACTATCCTCTTAGGCTTTGTGTTGTGGAGACAGACAAGCCCAAATGAGTAAAACTGTGAAAAAGTAAAGTCAGTTCATGGTGTTTTGCAAGCCTTCATACATTCTCTGAAAGACTGGAGAGTCAGAATGTTGTTGAAATTGGAGCAAGGAAACATGGACTTGCATCCTGATTACTAGTACTTACTTGTATTAGCGGTGTACATATCATTGAGACTCAAGTGTATCTTTGAGACTCAGTGCTAGCATTTGTAGAATGGGTATAGTATAATGAAATGGGTATACAATAGGTATACTTTGCACTACATTTCTCCCAGAGCTGTTATGAGAAAAGTCTCCTCTGAACTATGTAAATGTGAGCTATTTTTACTATGTCTGATTTTGTCTACATTTGAAACAAACTTAGGTGTGTTCTTAACCTGAAAGACAAACAAGTTTAAAATTAATTCTTAATACAGTAGCATCTATAAAGTATGGATAATAATATTTGTACTACTTCCTTCACAGAGTTGCTGTGAGTAGAGTCCTATGTAAATTATGAATTTGAGTGATTGTTATTAGATAGGATTTTGTCTTCATTTGGAGCAAAGTTAGAAGTGTTCATTACCTGAAAGTCTAATGACTTTTAATTTAATTCTTATTACTCTAGCTCATACCCAGGCTATGACCTATATTTAGACTTCTCTTAATATCAGTACATTAAGGGTCAAGTAGCAATATCTGCTTAAGTTATTGTTTGTCACAGGAAAGGAATGAAAATCAACTGAGTGGAACTGGTCCTTATCTAAATCAGTGATGAGTGGTACACAATGCATCCCTAAATTTCTGAAGGTCTCATGGCCACAAATGTGTGATTATACCAAGAAATATTGGCCACAAGACATAGCACTCAGTGGCACCCCTACAATATTTCCAATGAATAATTTTTCCTTTGTCTTTTGCTTCAAAACAATTAGATGAATACATAGGAACCACCTTTTATGCACCAAACACCATGTTAGAATGTGGAGGATATAAAGATAAAACCAAAACTAATCTTTCCTTCAAGGAGTTTACATTCCAAAGGGGAAATAAACCATGTACACAGAGAAGCACAGAATGCATGCCCAAGTTCTTTTCTTGTTGTGGTTCAGACTAATGAGTATTTCTGTATAAAACATGGTGAGGAAACACTTCACACCACATAGATCTGTAGCTACTCTGCAGCCTAGAGTCTAAAAAGGTTGTCCAGGTCAGAGAGAATTTGACTTCTCCAGTGTCACACATGTCACACAGGCAGCATATATGTTAAATGAGGTGAAACTTGAACCCGCTCACCATTTACTATGCTGTGCTGCTTCTTCATTTAGTAAATGTGTGTGTGTGTGTGTGTGTGTGTGTGTGTGTGTGTGTGTGTGTGAGAGAGAGAGAGAGAGAGAGAGAGAGAGAGAGAGAGATATAAAAATTGGGGTGGTAAGGAAAGGTCTGAGGTAAGAGGTAGCCCCTCAGATTATTATGGAGGGATCTAGGGAGCCAATAAAGGCAAGTAGTACAAAATTAGGCTAAGAAGGAGGCCGGATACTAGAATGTGGAAAACCTTAAAAGGCAGAGTGAAGATTTTGTATTTTATCCTTGTGACAATGGACAGTCAATAACATTTTTTTGAGTAGCAGGTGAACATATCAGATCTATGTTTTAGGAAGATAACTTTGGCAGCTTTGAAGACAATGAATAGGAAAGTCTAGAGACCAGAAGTGTTGAAACCAATTAGGAGACTATGGTAATATTTTAGGGAAGAAGTAATAAGGGACTGCAATGGAGAAGAGGTTGCATATGAAACAAAAGGATGCTATGGAAATAAAATCAACATTTGGCAATTGATAGGATGTATGGAATGAGGGGGAACAAAGTGTAGAGGAGGACTCCCCGGCTGTGAATTTGGGGGCCCTTGGAAGGAATTGATGGTATTTCTTTCTCTTCATCTCAGGATATTTACTATAAAATAATGGGGTTAAACTAGATAATTTCTAAGGTCCCTTTTAGCTCTAAAAATCATACAGTTCTATTTGTCTCACCTCTTCAATTATTTAACTTTTAATTTCCCTTTTCAATTTGCTGCATAGTATACTGATATGGGGACATCTAGGTAGCACAGTGAATAGAGTTTGGGCCTGGAATGAGGAAGACTCTTCCTGAATTTAAATCTGGCCTTAGACAATTATGAGATATGTGACCCTGGACAAGTCACTTAACCCTGTTTGCTTCAGTTTCCTCATCTGTGAAAGGATTTGGAAAAGGAAATGGCAAATCACTCCAGTATCTCTGCCAAGAAAACTCTAAATGGGGCCATGATGAGTAAGAGATAATTGAACAAAATACATGGGTACACATTTTATAGTGAGCTCAAATCCTGGCTTTGGTAATTTGCTTCTTGTGTGGTTTTGGACAAATCACGAAATTTCTGAACTTCAGTTTCCTCATTTGTAAAGTGAGGGGTTCTAACTACATGACCTCTTAGGTTCCTTCTAGCTCCACATCTTGATTCTATTAAGGGACACTGTGTAAGGGACTATGTCGGCCATTATATTTCTAATTGTTTGTTTATTTTGTTTTGTTTTTAATTTTTATTTATTTATTTCTTTTTGGGGTGGGGCAATGAGGGTTAAGTGATTTGCCCAGGGTTACACAGCTAGTAAGTGTCAAGTGTCTGAGGTTATATTTGAACTCAGGTCCTCCTGAATGCAGGGCCTGTGCTTTATCCACTGTACCATCTAGCTACTCCTCTAATAGCTTGTTTGTTTTTTAATAAAGTATTTTCTTTTTTTTCCCATTAAATGTAAAGATATTTCTCAACTTTTGTTTATACAAGCTTTCCAATTTCAGATTTTTCTCCCTCCCTCCCCTCCCCCTCCCCTCCCTTAGACAGCAGGTAATCTGATATAGGATATATATATATATATATATACACACACACACACACATATATATACATATATATATACACACACATATATATACATATATACACACACATATATATACATATATATACACATACACATATATATACATATATACACACACATATATATACATATATATATACACACATATATCTGTATATATAATAACATTAAACATATTTCTGCATTAGTCATATTATAAGAGAAAAATCAGAGCAATGAGGAAAAACCTCAAAATAGAAAAACAACAGCACCAAAAACAAAAGAAATAGTATGGTTCATTCAGCATCTATACTCCACAGTTCCTTTTTTTTCCCTTGATTTGGAGATCCTCTTCCATCATGAGTTCCCTGGAACTCGTCTGTATCATTGCATTGGTGAGAAGAATATAGTCCATCACCGTAGATCAACACACAATGTTGATGATACTGTGTACAATGTTCTTCTGGTTCTGCTCATCTCACTCATCATCAGCCCACGCAAGACCCTCCAGGTTTCTCTGAACTCCTCCTGCTCATCGTTTCTAACAGCACAATAGTATTCCATTACATTCATATACCACAACTTGTCCAGCCATTCCCCAATTGATGGGCATCCCCTCAACTTCCAATTCCTTGCCACCACATAAAGAACAGCTGTAAATATTTTTGCACATGCGGGTCCTTTTTCCCTTTCCATGAACTCTTTGGGAAAAAGACCCAAGAGTGGTATTGCTGGGTCAAAGGGTGTGCACAGCTTTATAGTTCTTTGGGCATAATTCCAAATTGCTCTCCAGAATGCTTTGGATCAGTTCACAGTTCCACCAACAATGCATTAGTGTTCCAATTTTTCCACAGCCTCTCCAACATTTATTATCTTCCTTTGTTGTCATATTAGCCAATCTGATAGGTGTCAGGTGGGACCTCAGAATTGTTTTAATTTGCATCTCTCTAATCATTAGAGATTGAGAGCATTTTTTTCATATGGGAATAGATAGCTTTGGTTTCTTCATCAGAAAACTGCCTGTTCATATCCTTTGACCATTTCTCAATTGGGGAATGACTTGGATTCTTATAAATTTTATTTAGTTCCCTATATATTTTAGAAATGAGGCCTTTATCAGAAGTACTGGCCATAAAAATTGTTTCCCAGCTTTCTGCCTCCCTTCTAATTTTGGATGCATTGCTTCTGTTTGTACAAACATTTTTTAATTTAATGTAATCAAAATCATCCATTTTGCATTTTATAATATTCTCTATCTCTTGTTTGGTCATAAACTGTTTTCCTTTCCAAAGATCTGAAAGGTAGACTATTCCTTTCTCTCCTAATTTACCTATGATATTACCTCTTATGTCTAAATCATGTATCCATTTTGACCTTATTTTAGTATAAGGTGTAAGATGTTGGTCTATGCCTCATTTCTGCCATGCTATCTTCCAGTTTTCCCAACAGTTTTTGTCAAATACTGAGTTCCTATCCCAGAAGCTGGAGTCTTTGTGTTTATCAAGCACTACATTACTAGTGTCATTTACTACTGTGTTTCCTGAGCCTAGCCTATTCCATTGATCTACCACTCTATTTCTTAGCCAGTACCAGATAGTTTTGATGACTGCCACTTTAGAGTAAAGCTCCAGGTTGGGTACCGCTAACCCACCTTCCTGTGCATTTTTTTCATTATTTCCCTTGATATTCTTGATTTTTTGTTTTTTACAGATGAATTTTGTTATTATTTTTTCTAGCTCTATAAAATAATTTTTAGGTAGTCTGATTGGTAGTAAATTAATTTAGGTAGTATTGTCATTTTTACTATATTAGCTCTGCCTATCCATGAGCAATTGATATCTTTCCAATTATTTAGATCTGATTTGAGTTGTGTGAAGAGTGTTTGGTAATTGTGTTCATAGAGTTCCTGGGTTTGTCTTGGCAAGTAGACTCCCAAGTATTTTATATTATCTACCATTACTTTAAATGGAATTTCTCTTTCTATCTCTTGCTGCTGGACTATTTTGGTCATGTATAGAAACACTGATGATTTATGTGGATTTATTTTATATTCTGCTACTTTGCTAAAGTTGTTAATTGTTTCAAGTAATTTTTTAGTTGATTCTCTAGGATTCTTTAAGTATACCCTCATATCATCTGCAAAGAGTGATAGTTTGTTTCCTCCTTGCCTCTTTTAATTCATTTAATTCCTTTTTCTTCACTGATTGCTAAAGCTAACTTTTCTAGTACAATATTAAATAATAGGGGTGATAAAGGACATCCGTGTTTCACCCTTGATCTTATTGGGAAGGCCTCTAATTTATCTTCATTGCATATAATACTTGCCAATGGTTTTTGGTAGATGCTTTTTATTATTTTAAGGAAAGCTCCACCTATTCCTAAGATCTCTAGTGTTTTTATTAGGAATGGGTGCTGTATTTTGTCAAAAGCTTTCTCTGCATCTATTGAGATAATCATATGATTTTGGTTGGTTTTCTTATTGATGTGGTTGATTATGTTAATAGTTTTCCTAATGTTGAACCAGCCCTGCATTCCTGGTATAAATCCCACCTGGTCATCTAATAGCTTGTTAGTAGCAATGATCACTTCAAAGTTTTTTGTCTTCATTATTAACCATATATATTAGATCCATTGCTCCAGGAAAGAATTTCTAAACCTATCCCCTACCCTTCCCAGGCAATAGCTCAAGAGCTTTTAGATACTGAACAGTGGAACTCTGGGCTGTCTGAACTCTAATCATAGGAGCATATATTTAGTGATAAAAGGGACCTGAGAGGTCCTCTCAATGAACACCTTCATTTTATATCTGAAGAAACTGAGTCCCACAGAAGTAAAATAAATGAAAGAAGATCACACAGAATCAGTGGCACAGCCAGGATTTGAGCCTCTCTGACTAAAATTTTGCCAAAAGATATTTAATGAGAAATATCAAACACATGGACTTCAGAGGAAATTTCTAGTTCAATGCAAACATACAAATCCATAAAAAATGTCTTCTATAAATTAAGCATGTAATTTTCAACACAGGTATACAAGTATACTTACAAGTATGATAGCATTAGAGTACCTCATCTAGGCCAAGAGGAAGCAACCTTAATGTGAAGCCATATAAGCCTTGGAATGCAAACACTTTGAATTGTGTGATGTATGAATCATGTCACAATGGGTGGGGAGTTGCCCTTGATTCAGGAAGTCCAGATCTTAAAGCCTCTTCTCTAATGCATATTGCCTCTAGTAGGACCTTAGAAAGGTCACGTAACCATTTAGTTTCTCAGGCAACTCTATAAACTTATAACTGGAAAGACAGTATTTGATTTAGTAAAGAGTATCAACTCACAATGATTTCACTGCCCCAATTAAACCATAGCCTGTAACTCAACAAGAACAACACCCTCACACACACACACACACACACACACACACACACACACAAAATGAATGGATGGGTGGAGAGAGGGAGGGAGGGAAGGAGAGAGAGAGAGCGAAAACGAGAGTGAGAGGGAGAGCAAGAGAGAGAGAGAGAGTGCGCGAGAGGGGGGGGTAGATAGATGATAGATGATAGAAAGATAGGTAGATAGATAGATAGATTAGAACAAAGAAAACCTACAGTGGGCTCTGGTTAATAATCTTTGTACAGATTGTTTCCCTTCATTAGACTATAAGGTCCTTGAGGTCAGGGAATGCTTTTAATTTGTCTTAATAGTGCCACTACAGAGAGTGAAAATCACCACCACCACCCACCAGGAAGAGTAAGATTTAACCCCCCGCCCCCCAAAAAAAAGAGCACAGAAGATATGCATTTTAAAGCACTTCCTGTCTGTTCTCTTCTGCTCAAATCTTATATAATAATTTTTTCTTCTTTTTAGAGACAAGAAATATTTTCATTTTGTCTTTGGATTCATCACATCTAGCACAGTACTTGCTGAGTGATTTAGGGGCAGGTGTAGTCATTTGACTCTGTCATAAGACAATCACACTGGGATTGAATAAAGGAGATTCTAACAAAATTAAAATAGAAATTGGTCCCTCAACTCAATCTTATAACTCATTGTTGCTCTGTTCCCAAGACTAATTATCCTGATTTATCATTCAGAGACTCAATGTAGGGGGTGGGGTAGGGGGTGCTGCTGCTAGTGCTGCAGGTGGTGGTGGAGGTGGAGTAGTTTTCAGAGCCTAGCTGGCCAATGACAAAGATTATCAAGATGAAAAATGACTGGTATAGACCCTTCTCCATATAGCCTTGTTATCTTTAATTGGGAATGATTGAAGACTTACATGAACTGATGCAAAGTGAAGTAACCAGAAGCATATGCTATTTTACATAGTTAACAGGAATATTGTAAGATGATCAGCTGTGAATGAATTAGCTATTCTCAGCAATACAATGATCCAAAACAATTCCAAAGTACTTAATATGAAAACTGCTATCCATTCCCAGAGAAAGAACTGATGGAGTCTGAATGCAGGTTGAAGTATGCTTTTAAAATATTTCTTTATTTTTCTTGAATTTTTGGCCTGTGTTTTCTTTTGCTATATGGCTAATATAGAAATATGCTTTCTATGACTGCATATGTATATTTTATATTAAATTGCTTGCCTTCTCAAGGAGTAGGCAGTGGATGAAAGGAAGAAGAGAATTTAGAACTCAAAATTTTGAAAAACAAATGTTCAAATACATATTACATGTAATTGAAAAAAAAGGAAAGATAAGGTAAAAAATACAGTCATATTTATTGAAAAACAATAGCTTTTAGCACTTCTCAAATGGGTTGGTACTGGTACTCATAGCTTCATCTCAAGTGTTCCTGAGCAGCTATAATGTTTTTGCTTAATTTATTGTCATAGATTTAGAGAAATAAGAAATCTCAGGGGCCAGGGAGACCAAGCTCCTCATTTTGTAAATGATGAAACAGACAAATTAAATGGCTTGCTCAGAGTTTTACAGCCAATAAGTTTCAGGGAATGATTTGAATCCTTGTCTTTCTGGCTTTAAGTCTTGCATGCCTTTGCTGATGAAACGTCTCTTTTCAGGAGAAGGTTAGAAATCTTATCATGTGTTATTTTTTTCTGAAAATTAAATTAGACCTATTTCTTAGGCTTTTTCTGGGAATTGGACCAATGGATGTTGGGGGCAGGTATTTTTGTTTTGCAAGTGATTTTTCCAAGTCATAGTAATTTTTGTATATATCTCCCCTTACTCCACAAATCAACCACCCAGTAAGCAAAGAAAAATTGGTAAAACCAATTGTAACATTAACCACATTTTTGAGGTATGGAACATTATGTAGCCATAAACCTTGGCTTTTTCAATAAGGGAAGAGAAGTATATTCCTTCATCTTTTATCTTGGTACATACTTTATCATTTCAATTCTACAATGTTCAGGTTTATTTTAGGGGCACTGAAATTATCATTTAATCAACAGTTTTATTAAGCACATATTCTGTGCATTGTGATATGATATAATCTGCATAATACTATCTTCTTTCCTTTTTTTTTTTTTTTGAACTAACTTCTTTCTTAACACACACCTGAACTAGCACCTCTAGGTCATTAAATTAGGAAAGAATGACTAGAATGTGATTATTCAAATTGTCTATTCCATGGACTTACAGGTAGGGAAGAGGCTTTTAAAGCTAAGGTGTCTTTCCCAAGGTCACATAACTAGTTAGTGGCAAACCCTGTGCTAGAATTCCAGTGTCATGCCTCCTAGGATTATAGCCTTTCCATTATAGCATGAAGCTTCTTAGAACCAATAACCTTAACTGAGCAAGGAGAAGTAGTGTGAAGAACTCTATCTAGCCAGAAAGAAATATGAATTTGATTATTTAACATTAACATATTTAAAATTTCTAGTAGTCAATTAATAGTAGAAAATTCTCATATCTCAGAACTTCAATATGACAAGATAATTAAATTAAAAAGCAATCCAAGTAAAAACATTCTGCAACAGAATCTAACATCACTAATTCAATATTTTCATGCATGAATATGCCTAAATGTCTAGCATAATCTTTCCCTAAGCAGTCAGCCAGATCCAACCCTTTTCCTTTTTCAATTGCATCTCACAGTTCTTTTGACCTAAACTGTCACTATTTAAGGTCACTGCTGCCTCACTGCCTCACTAACAATGATGTGAACTGGAAGAACGGTCAGAAAGAAATCATGAAGAAAAGTGAAACAGAAGTATTTATCAGAAGTAGGATGCACCCCCAAAAGGCAGTGTGTTATAATGGATAGAGAGCTGTTGCATCATAAAGTCTTGGATTTAAATATGCTTTGTCTCTGATGTATGCAGACTATGTGACCCTGGTCAACTTTTTTAGCCTCTTAGTTCCCCCGACAACTCTCTCAGATGATAAATTATAGAATAATTCCCAATATGCTTTGGTAGAGAGAGATGCTGCATCAGTAGTTTACTTTGTCAATGAAATGAAGCGTTTAGACTAGAAAATATATACTATAGTCTCATTTAGAATATTTAAGCTTATGAGGGAAAACTGCACATAAAATTATTATCAAAAGACAATACAAAAATTACATTTTATCTGTTAGTTTTTTTATTGTTTTTGTTTGAAGGAAAATATATATTAACAAAAATCATCATATCTCTTTTCCATTGGATTACCAAAAAATGGGGCAGGTAGGCAGTGAAGTGGATAAAGCACTGAAGTTGAAGTTGGGAGGACCTGAATTCAAATCTCACTTTAGACACTGACTAGCTGTGTGACCCTGGGTAAGTAACTTAACTCCAATTCCCTTTAATATATAGTGCCTTAAAGGGCAGTTAGGTAGTGCAGGGGATAAAGCACCAACCCTGGATTCAGGAGGACCTGAGTTCAAATCTGGCCTCAGACACGTAACACTTAACTAGCTGTGTGAACCTGTGCAAGTCACTTAATCCTTATTGCCCTGCCAAAACAAAACAAACAAGTGTGTGTGTGTGTGTGTGTGTGTGTGTGTGTGTATATATATATATATATATATATAAATGTGTATAAATATGCATATATACATATATGTATATATACATATATATACATGCATCTATATATACATACATATATCGCCTTGTCCAGTGATCCTAATATACACACATATCTGTATATGTGTGTAGATAGAGATGGAGAGAGATGATAGAGGTAGAGGTAGAGGTAGTGGGAGAGAGAGAGAGAGAGAGAGAGAGAGAGAGAGAGAGAGAGAGAGAGAGAGAGAGAGAGAGAGAGAATCTTGCCACTAGACCCAGATTGCTCTGGAAGAGAGAATGAGCTTGGTGTTCTTGCACAGCCCTCCATTATTTAAATCCAATTTTCTGCAAGCTATAACACCACCCTGCTGTCATGGTCCTCTTCAAGGATGAAGGACAAACAAGAACAACAAAAATGAAATGAGCAAAATTGAGAAATTGTGAGCAAAGATCATTGGCCAACTGGGCAACCTCTTGCTGAATATCTCAGAATTTAGTGTAAAAAACACCAATAAACAGCTGAACTTTTATGATAAGCTTAGTATTGAAGCAAATACCATATACCATGATTTCTAATAGCCACTGTGATTCTAAAGCAGAAGAGATTACTTTCTTTTCTTATTTCAGCAGCAATAAAATCTTGTGTTTGTATAATGTTTTAATACTTGCTAAAGGATTCACTGCACACTTTATTTAATTTGCTCATCCCATCATTCCTGAAGTAAATATGACAGATATTATTATCTTTTTTTTATACTTAAGGACCTTGGGGCTAAGAGAGATTAAATATCCTTTCTAAAGTCACACAGATAGACAATTCAAACACAGTTGTTAGCTAAGCCCAGGTCACACTCTCTTTTTCTTATGCCATGCTACCTCTTTAAGTGCTTTGATGGTCATGCAAAAATTATCAAATAAAACAATTTGGAATGACCAGAATTCTAACCATGAGTAGGAAGATATATAGTCTTTATGTGATATTTCAAAGCAATATGACATATTGTGAAGAAGGATTTCCAATAATTCAAGGGCTTTAGAAAAGGTGCTGTAGCAGTACCAGATCTTAAACTGTATTGTAAAGCAATAATTATCAAAATATTGTGCTACTGGGTATGACATAGAGAGGTAGATCAGTGGAATAGAATAGGTAGCAATAACATTATAGTAAATGACTATAGTAATGTAGTATATGATAAATCCAAAGATCTAAGCTTTTGAAACAAAAACTCATTATTTAACAAAAACTTCTGGGAAAACTGGAAAACAGTATGGCAGAAATTAAGTATAGACCAACATCTCACACTGTATATTAAAATAAGGTCAAAATGGGTACATGATTTACACATAAAGGATGATGCCACAACAAAACTAAGGGATTATGGAATTGTCTATCTGTCAGATTTATGGACAGGGGAAGAATTTAGAACCAAAGAATATATAAAGAATAAAATTAAATGTAAAATAGATCATTTTGATTATATAAAATTAAAAAGCTTTTGCATAAAACAAAACTAATGTAACCAAGATTACAAGGCAAGTAGAAAACTGGGAAAGAATTTTTGAATCAAAAATCTCTGATAGAAGTGTCATTTCTAAAATATATAAAGAACTGCATCAAATTTTTAAAAATACAAGTCATTCCCCAATTGACAAATGGTCAATGGATTTTGAACAGGCAGTTTTCAGAAAAAGAAATCAAAGTTATCAATAATCATATGAAAATGCTCTATATAATTATTGATCAGAGAAAAGCAAATTAAAACAGCTCTGAGATATCACCTTACACCTATTTGAATGGCAAATATAAAAAAGTGGAAAATATTGGTTGTTAGATGAATTGTGGTAAAACTGGGATGCTAATTCACTGTTAGTGGAATTGTGAAAAAGATTCAACCATTCTAAAGAGCAAGTTGGAACTATGCCCAGAGGGCTATAGAATTGTGCATTATCTTTGATGCAGCAATACCATTACTTGGCATATATTCCAAAGAAATCCCCCCAAAGAAAAAAAAGACCTATTTGCACAAAAATACTTATAGCAGCTCTTTTTGTGGTGGATAAAAATTGGAAATCAAAGGAATGCCCATCAATCGTGGAATGGCTAAACAAATTGTGGTATATGATAGTGATGGAATATTACTGTGCAGTAATAAAGGACAAACAGAATGACTTCAAAAAAGCTTGGAAAGACATGTATGAAATGATGTATTGGAAAGTGAGTAGAACCAAGAGAACACTGTACACAGAAACAGAAATATTGTTAGATGAAGAACTGTGAAAGACTTGACTATTCTCAATAATACAATAACTCAAGACAATCCCAAAAGAATATTGATGAAACATATTATCCACATCCAAAAAAGAACTGATATTGCTGGAACAGACTGAAGCATGCTATATTCACATTCTTTCATTAAGTGACAAATACGGTGATGTTTTGCATGATCATATATGTATAACCCATATCCAATTGTTTGCTGCCTCTGGAAGGGGGGAGGGGAGGGAGGGAAGGAATGATAGAGACTGGAACAGAAAAATATAAATAAAAATGTTTAACCTGGAAAAAAAAGAAGGTGGGAGAGGGTGTGCTGGGAAGGTTACAGGAAGTATACATGTATGTATATACACACACGTTGATATATATATATATATATATATATATATATATATATATATAGTGCATATATGAGTTATTTAGGTCTTATTTGAACAGTAATTATTTAAAAACAAATTTGTCATATATATTATTTATATAAATTGATATGTATACTTTATTTACAAAATAGGTACCTGTAGAATAAAAAGAAAACTGCCTGTATAAAAAAAAGGAAGAGAAAGGATTGAAAATACTGTTTTTATATAATATTAGAATATATATAGGTATATCTAAATATAACATAGAAAATATACATTTTATATGTCATATATGTGTGTATAAGTATATTGTATCTATGTTTGACATATAAAATTTAACTATATATCACAAATAAAAGAAAAGAAAAACAGAAAAGGTATGCTTTCTCATAGTCATCTCAGCATTTCTTTGGGAATCAGAAATATTCATTTGAAATTTCAAAAACCCTAAATTTTTGTGGGTTTTCTTAGTTGAGAATTTCTAATCCTTTAAACACTTGAGTTTCTCTTTTCCTTTAGTGTTGACTTGTTCTTCATTAACAAAATAGAATTTACTTACCATAAGCTTTTCCTTAGAATATCTCAATACCCATTGATATCAACCCCTATTGTTTTTTCCATTATTACAATTTCTGATAATAAATGGACATCACCTTCCCAAGGCCAACCCCAGTACAAGTATCCTCGATCATATACCCTCTCTCTGCCCAGTACATTTCACCCCAGAATCTCCATTCTCAGGAAGTGCCCAACCAGTCATGTTCATTCTTTCATTCCTCTACTGGTTACTGGTTCTACTTCTATTTCTTCAGAAAATAACAAAAAACAGTGCTGAAATGTAGAGATGGAGGTGGAGAGAAGATACTCATGTCTTCAAAGTCTCTGCCATGTTTCTCTATGAGTATCTTCCCTCCACCCCCATTTCTACTTTTTAGAAACCTGTTCTATGTTATCTTCTTTCATTAGAATTTAAACTCCTTGAAGAAGAGGATTACTTTTCTACTTGTATTTGTTTTGTACATTCTTAGTGCTTAGCACATTGCCTGGCTCATAGTAAGTGCATAACAAATTATATATCTATTGATCTATCATCTATCTTTCTCTCTATCTCCATCTATCTATCTCCCATTGTCTCTTACAAATAGTTCTACAGTCATGTCTTCATATAATTTTCACTCACACCCTAGCTACTACCTTCTTTTCTGCTGTCATCAAACAAGCACAATTCCTTACATCTAAAACAACCACAACCACTATCACCAGCTTTGAGCAAGCAGAACATCCAAAGCCTCAGAATCTTCAGCTGCTTCTTCTGAATATCAGCTTGTGGACAGGTGAAGGGGTCCAGAGTTTGGGGGAACAGTTGCAGTCTCCACTGGAACTGGGGTGGGGCACCCATGTTCTGAACCAGAAAGCAAACTCGAGGGACAGCCACCCAGTGGGGGACAGGCCGGGCCATGGTTACTCAGAAGGCAGGCAGGCTGAAAAAAAGCCTAATCACCACCTGGGCTAAGCTGTAGCTCAGAACAGTGTGTCCTGGAAGCACTCTACACTTTAAGAAGGATTTAAAAGCCAAGAAATAAGGGATGAAGATGAGTAAGCAGAAAAAATAGCGAAGCATCAAAAACTGATTTGGGGGCAAGCTAGCAGAATACACCCTCAAAAGAAGATAATAACAAAGTTAAAGCTCCTGCATCTAAAGTTTCCAAAAAAAAAATACATGAATTGGTCTCAAACCTTGGAAGTTCTCAAAAGGGACTTTGGAGAGAAAGTAGGAGAGATAGAAGGAAGGTTTAGAGAGGTGGAAGAAAGAATGAAAAGAGAAATGCGAGTGATGCAGGAAAGTCATGAGAAAAAAGTCAAGAAAAGCAAAAAGAAAAGGAGATACAAAAGCTCTCTGAAGAAAATAGATGCCTAAGAATTAGGATTGAACAAATGGAAGCTAGTGACTTTATGGGAAACCAAGACATAATAAGGCAAATTCAAATGAACAAAAAATAGAGGGCAATATGAAATATCTCCTTGGAAAAACCACTGACCTGGAAAATAGATCTAGGAGAGATAATTTGAAAATCATTGGTCTACCTGAAAACCATGACCAAAATAAGAGCTTAAACGCCATCTTCCAAGAGATTGTCAGGGATAATTGCCCTTATATTCTAGAAGCAGAAGGTAAAATAGAAATGGAAAGAATCCATTAATCACCTCCTGAAAGAGATCCCAAAAGAAAAACTTCCAAGAATATTATAGCCAAATTCCAGAGATCCCAGGTCAAGGAGAAAATATTGCAATCAGCTAGAAAAAAGGAATTCAAATACTGTGGAGCTACAAAAAGGGTAAAACAAGACCTAGCACTATCTACATTAAAGGACTGGAGGGCATGGAATATGATATTCCAGAGGGCAAAGGAACTAGGACTACAACCAAGAATCATGTACCCAGCAAAACTGAGTATAATCTTTCAGGGGGAAAAATGGGACTTCAGTGAAAAAGACGACTTTCGGGCATTCATGATAAAAAGACCTCAACTGAATAGAAAATTTGAGTTTCAAACACAAGACCCTAGAGAAGCATAAAAAGGTAAACAGGAAAAAGAAATTATAAAGGATATTAAAAGATTAAACTGTTTACATTCCTACATGGGATGATAATACTCCTAACTCATAAGATCTTTCTCAGTATTAGGGCAGCTGAAAGAAATATATTTAGAGGGTCCAGGTGTGAATTGAATATGATGGTATGATATCTGTAAAGCATTTATCCTTGTTTTATGTAGGGCAAGAAGGGTGGGGTGGCTTATGTCTGGGGATGGATTTGGGCTCAGGGCCTCCTGGGTCCAGGGATAGTGCTTTGTCCACTGTGTCACCTAGCTGACCCATGATGACATCTCTAAAAAAAGTTAAGGGGTAAGAGGAGTGCCTTTGAAGAAAGGGAAAGGGAGAGTTGGAAGAGTATAAAGTAACACAAATAAAAGAAACAAGAAAAAGTTTACGGAGTGGGGGGGAATGGGGAAGGAGTGGTGATCTTTTCTATTCTTAAAGTATTTTGGAACTCTCACACTTTTTTCACATTCTTTTACAAAATAAATATTTGTAGAAGTAAAAAAAAGAAAGCATAGACAAAGTTTTTAAAAATATGCTTCAATATAATACTTTTAATTATAGGTATATGTATATGTGTATATATGTAGATACACATTCACACATACATATATACATATGTTTATAAATCATTCTATACATCTATTCATCAGTTCTTTCTCAAATTCCAATTCCTTGCCACCACAAAAAGAGCTGGTAAAATATTTTTTGTACACATAAATTCTCTTTCTCTTAAAAAATAATCTCTTTGGTATACACATAGTAGTGCTATTGATAGGTCAAAGGATATGCAGTTTTATAACCCTTTGGGCATAATTCTAAATGGCTCTCCAGAATGGTTAGATCAGTTCCAACCTCTACTAACAATGTATTAGTAAATGACCTTCTTAAGTGAAGAACATTTGAGAGACTTACTACATATGGGACCCTGGGCAAGGTTCTTAACTTCCTTTAGCCTCAGTTTATTCATTTTTAAAATGAGGATGAAAATAGCATCTACCCTATAGGGTTATTTTGAAGATACAATGAGGTAAAGTGCTCTGAAAATCTTAAAGAGTTATCTATATACATGATAATTGTTATTGTTATAATTATTATTGTCACTATTATTGTCTGCCACCTCTATACCATTGCACTGACTAGTCCTCATTCCCAGAATATACTCCCTCTTAACCACTATGTTTAGAATCACTTGATTCTCCAATTTGTTAGTGCCTCCTCCTCCCATTCCACCTGATTCTTGTGTTGTTTTGTTTTTTTCGGGGCAATGAGGGTTAAGTGACTTGCCCAGGGTCACACAGCTAGTAAGTGTGAAGTTTCTGAGGCCATATTTGAACTCAGATCCTCCTGAATCCGGGCCGGTGCTTTATCCACTGTGCCACCTAGCTGCTCCTAGAAGGCAGTATTCTTAACCCTAATTTCCATAATTATTCTTTGAGTTCTCAGCTAATGGGGGTGGTGACACAGGAACATTCCTTCAATCTTCCCTTATATAGACAGAGCCCAGAAGAGGACCTCATTGAGACCAGCTCAGGGTTACTTGAACCATGTGATCTATCTGCTGGAGGGAAGGGGAGGGGGCTGAGACCTGAGCCTTCAAACAGGTACTGAGGAGTGTAACTTCAATGGTGTTGATGTGATCAATCCTATTGAGAGGAGACCATTGCTCCTTTCCTCACAGAAAATCTCCTATGTTGTTTTTTTTAATAATATGTTCTTCCTTATGGGTAGATTTTACAGGGTAGAATTGAACATACCCAATGATAATAAGATGTCAAGTAGGAAATAATGAAGAACAGTTTCAAGAAGATAGTTGCCAAAAAATCCCAAATCTATTATTTCTCTGTGAGATGTCATATAATTATTTTAGAATAAAGGTAAGAATAACTTTTAAAAATGTTTTAGCAGTTTACACATAATGAGACAATGTATTCTGTCAAAAAAAAATTTAAGCTGTCACCAAGAAAAATTTCAAGACCTTGTGGAGGTCATTCTCCTCTCTCTGTATGAGTGAGCTAATGCCTCCTAAGGGGAGTAAAATTAAAACTTTCAGGTCCCTATCTTTTAGAAAGTATATCTAATAAATTGTATTTTCAAGACACCAAATAGCAGAATCACTGAGTTTCCTTTCAATCTTAACACAAGTGATACTTTATTTTTTAAAAAAAAATTTCTTCCCAATTATATTTACTCTATTATCTATGTTTTTTCACCCTATCCCTCTTCAAAGGGGATTTTCTTCTGACTGCCCCCTCCCCTAATCTGCCCTCCCTTCTTTCAACCCTCCCTCCTTATCCTCTTCCCCTCCTACTTTCCTCCAGAGTTAGACAGATTACTCCATTCAATTGAGTGTATATGTTAATCCCTCAGTGATGTTTAGAATCTAATGTGTGGTCACCTTGCCTGCCCCCAGTGTGTGTGTGTGTGAGAAACAGGTAAGTTACTGATCCATTCAACAACAGCCCAGGCTTTTCAGTATTTATTAAAGTATATTAGGAGTTAGCTAAGAGAGAGAGAAAGCCATGGTCATCTAACTCTCCATGCTACCAAAGAGTGAATTTCTAGAATTTAGGAAACCTGACTACCTTCCTTCTTCTTTTACCACCATCAGCTCCTTTCAAAACCAAAAAGACTGATCCTCAGCTGCTTCTCCTGGAAGCCCCCTGTGGAATAGGAAGCAGAGCAGTCCCCCCACACAGCTCCAAGCTAATTGGATGGTCCATTGATTGACATGATTTACAGGTGATCTATGAATAGACATAATTTCCGGATGCCAGGCAGCTTCTGGACGCTAGTCATGTGCTTTCTGTTCAGGGGTGTCATCCTGGTTCTCACAATGACTTTCTCAGCAGGAGTTGTCACCCTGATTCTCACACCTCCTGGAGCCAACTCTGATGAGATTAAGATCTTTGAGCTGAATCTTATGAGTGTAAGGCTCATTTACTACGCTGCTCCTCCCTCATCTCTCCCCCAATTCCATAAGCCCTTTCCTGTTTCTTTCATGTGGGATTTAAATCCATTATATTTGTCTTCTTCACCTCCAACAGTGCAATCCTCTCACCCTCAATTGCTCTCTAAAGATTTCAGCATTGGGCAGCTAGGTGACACAGAGGACAAAGCCTCCACCCTGGACCCAGGAGGACCCAAGCCCAAATTCAGCCACAGTCACAAGACACTCACCTACTGCTCAACTCTAGGCATGTCACCCAACTCCAACCACCCCACACAAAAAAGATAAACAAAAAATAAATGCTTTACAGATATCATCCCTTCATAATCAATTCACACCTGTGCCCTCTGTCTAAATTAATTTCTATCATCTGCCCTAATACTGAGAAATTTCTTATGAGTTAGATGTATCACGTTCCCATGTAGGAATGTAAGTTTAACCTTTTAACATCCTTCTTAATTTCTTTTTCTTTACCTTTTTATGTTTCTCTAGGGTCTGGTATTTGGAAGTCAAATTTTCTATTCAGTTCAGGTCTTTTCATCATGAATACCTGAAAGTCCTCTTTTTTCATTGAAGTCCCATTTTTCCCCTGGAAGATTATACTCATTTTTGCTGGATAGGAGATTCTTGGTTGTAATCCCAATTCCTTTGCCCTCTGAAATATCATATTCTGTGCCCTCCAGTCCTTTAATGTAGAAGTTGCTAGATCTTGCGTTATCCTGACTGTGGCTCCGCAGTACTTGAATAGTTTCTTTCTGGCTGCTTGCAATATTTTCTCCTTGACCTTGGAGCACTAGAATTTGGCTATAATATTCCTGGAAGTTTTTCTTTTGGGATCTCATTCAGGAGGTTATAGGTGAGTTCTTTCAATTTCTACTTGACCTTCTGCTTCTAGAATATCAGGGCAATTTTCCCTTGCAATTTCTTAGAAGATGATGTCTAAGCTCTTTTCTTGATCATGCTTTTCTGCTAGTCCAATGATTTTCAAATTATCTCTCCTGGATCTATTTTCCAAGTCAGTTGTTTTTCTGAGGAGATATTTCACATTGCCATCAATTTTTTAATCATTTGGATTTGTTTTATTGTGTCTTGATTTCTCATAAAGTCCTTAGCTTTTATTTCCTCAATTCTAATTTTTAAGCAATGCTTTTCTTCAGAGAGATTTTATACCTCCTTTTCCATTTGGCCAATTTGGCTTTTCAAGCTGTTGACTTTCTTTTTCATGACTCTCCTTCATCACTCTTATTTCTCTTTCCATTTTTTCCTCTACCTCTCTTACTTTTACCTCTACCTCTCTTACTTTGTCTTCAAAGTCCTTTTTGAGTGCTTCTATGGCCCGAGACCAATGTAAATTTTTCTTGGAAGCTTTGGATGTAGGAGCCCTGATGTTTCTGTCCTCTTCTGAGGGTGCACCTTGATCATCCTTGTCACCAAAGAAACTTTCTATGTTCCTTACCTTTCTCTGTCTGGCCCTCTTGCCTATCTTTTACTTGACTTTTAACTCCTTAAAGTGGGGCACTGTTTCCAGGCTGCACTATCCCAAGCTTCAGGGGGGTCCCAGGTGGTATGATTTAAGGAGGGGCAGGTTCTTTACTCTCCTAGCCTATTCCCTGTTCTGTAGATAACTCCAGGCTAACTTGCTAATTAACCAGATAGCAAAACTTTGTCTGCTGTGTTTGTGAGCTTCTACACACCTCCCCAACCTAGGTCACTGCCACTCGTCTACTTCCTGGTTTCCAAGAGGGGTGAAACACCCAAGTTCACCTCAGCACCAGCAGAGACCCCTGTAATCTTCCCTGGCCAACCCCTCAGCCCTCTCACCAGACTGTGAGCTTAGCTCAAGATGACACAGGTGCTGCAGCTGACTCAGAGGCTCTGGGGGTCTCTTTCTCTGGCTTAGCCTGCCTGGGATTGGATCTATGTCAGCATGACCAAGGGGTTGAGCTCCACTCCCACCCCAGCACAGCAGCCCCCTTTTGCCAACCTTCTAAACCATCTTTGGCTGGAGAATGATCTCAACCTGTACTTCTGTGGTTTCTGTTACTCCAGGAATGCTCCCATGGCCTTATTTGGAGGTTTGTTGGAGCGCAAGTGATACTTTTTTTTTTTTTAGTGAGGCAATTGGGGTTAAGTGACTTGCCCAGGGTCACACAGCTAGTAAGTGTTAAGTGTCTGAGGCCGGATTTGAACTCAAGTACTCCTGACTCCAGGGCTGGTGCTCTATCCACTGCACCACCTAGCTGCCCCCAAGTGATACTTTCTTAATGAAACCTTCTTGATTCTCTAAGCTGTTATTTATTTTAAAAAACTTTATATTTTATTTTTCTAAATACATGTAAACACTATTTTAACATTAATTTTTATTTATTTAATTTTATTTTAAATTTATGAAATAAAACAAGTATTTCCATAAGATAGTAGAATAAAAAAATGATTGCACATGAAAGTGCAAATCTATTATTCACAACTCACTAGTCCTTTTAAATATATAATAAAGTTATGTAAATTTCTTTTTCCTCTTTTTCTTCTCTCCCCTCCTCGATGGAGATGGATATCATTAGACATACACACACACATATATACATATACATATACATATACATATATATACACATACATACATACATATATATATATATATATATATATATATACACACACATACACACAAATGTGCTTTGATATCATTCTGTATATACTTCTACTTATCAGTTCTTTCTCTGGACGCAGATAATGTCTTCCTTCATATGTCCTTTGTAGTTAATTTGGGAATTTATACTATTCAAAATGACATTTATTCACAGTTGTTCTTAAAACAATATTGCTTGCAATCCATCTACAGAGAAAGAACTAATGATATCTGAATAAAGATTGAAGTATAATTTTTTTTAGTTCCTCTTTCTAAAGTGATTTTGTGTTTTCTTTCACAACCTGACTAATGTGGAGATGTTTTGCATGACTGCACATGTATAACTTATTTTGAATTGCTTGATTTCTTAGGGAGGGGTGAAGACAGAGGGAGAAAGAAAATTTGGAATACAAAGTTTTATAAAATCAATATGAAAAAAATTGGTTTTTTACATGTAACTGGGGAAAATTCTAAATAAATAAAATTTTACAAAATATTGCTGTTACCTTATACAATATTTTCTTGGTTCTCTTAATTTTACTTTTAATTATTATTTGTAAGTCTTTCCATGTTTTTCTAAAATCATCAAGCTCATCATTTCTTATAGCACAGTTGAATTCCATCAGGATCATATAGCACAACTTGTTTATCTGTTGAGAAAGGGCACAAAAATTTAGAGGGCTTTGACAGCACTTTGCAGTCATCAAATAATAAGGAAATAGCTGAGTCTATCACCTAGATAGTAAGAATTATTAGCTAAAATAGAAATCTTCCAGTTGAAAAACTTTCCTTCACCCCATGGATGCACCACAAATAAGACTTTATTTGATCTGGCCCCTTCCTATTTCTTCTTTCCCCCAATGGCCACTTAAGGCAAGGTAATATATTCTAGGGTCTCTGTTTCCCCCACCACAGGGATGTATGCTCTGTTAAATTTGACTAAATTTCATTCTTGTTCCAGGCACATTTTCTGCTGCTTCCTTTGGGCATAGGTCTACCCATTGGTTGGAAAGAGCTAATTCATGTTTCCATCTTGCCTAACAATCTCCAACATGATCTGAGAGAAAGACTGTGTGTGTAGTTGATGTTTAATTTAAATGAGCTTAAAAACTTTTGGAAAATTGTCTTGCAGTATTCAGATAGAAAGAAATGCTCCACTGATGATAATGTGTTAAGACTTAGAATTAAGAAGAGTTCACAGGAGAGGTGAGAGGAGGGAAGGAAGAAGGAATAGAATTTGAAATGCATAACTTTAAATAAAAATTTTTATTATTATAAAAAAGAGTTCACAGAAAAAAACAACTTTCAAATGAATTGACTTTTTCTCCAATTCAATTGTCTTACTTTTAAAAATTTTGGTAAATAATCATAATCAATAAAACACCTTGGAAAGAAAATGAGGTTGAAATACTCACTGATTCTTCATGTTTAAACACATGAATATTTTCAAGTCCCCAGTTTGAGCTCTTTCAAGTTTTTGCACTATTCTCTTTTCCATTTATGGGTTGAACTCCTATTTCTACTTCGTATTTCCATAGCACTTGTATGATGATGAAATTATTACACTTGGATCTCTATTTCCTCCTTATTTGTAGTAGTTCAGGGGGTTGACTTTGGGAATTATGGGTCCTGAATTCCCTATCTGACACTTTGTAGGTTCTTGAGTTATGTTCAGAGATTCTCTAACCTGTGGAACTGAGAGAAATGAAAAACAGGAAAGGTCCAAGGATAGCCACTTACTCTCTGGCATGCCGAGTTGAATGCATCCTAATATCCCTGAGAGAGAAGAGATACACAAATGAAAAGTACTGAATTCTGTAAGGAAAGTCTTCATTTCAGATTATTGAGAAAGCAAGAAGGGCAAATCTGTAGACTTGCAAATCTTATTAAACCCCTACTAAGTGCTAGATAATGGGCCAAATCTTGAGACACGTAGTCACTTTCCTTCTCTCACAGGACACAACACACACATACATAATATAATATAATATGATTATGTAATATATAACATAAATATTATATATAATGCAAAATAAATATAAAGTTTAAAGAGTTAGAAACCTGGCAGCTGGAGGGGGAAATTGGGAAAGGCTTCATAAAGAAGCTAGTGCTTGGTTGTCTTGGAGCAAGGGAGGAAATGTATGAGGCAGAATCCTTTCTTTAGAAGCCATAAGCAAAGAATTTTTCCATGTGTCCCTGTCTCCTTTGTACATTCTAGTCAGGTACATTTGAGAAGGGAAATTAATTAGTCACTGTTTAGAAAATATCTAAACATAGGCAGAACTGTACATCTGCATACTAATCAGTATGTATCTTGAGTCTCTCCAGCCAGAAACATGAGTTAGGAAATAGTAAAACAAAAAAATGAAAATCTAGTTTGAATTTGCCAGGCTCTTTAATATAGGAAGAAAAAAAGTCAGAAGGAAGCATATGGAAAGGTAGAGGAGGTGAGAGATCCTGTGATATGGTGGGTAGAGTTCGGAATTTGAAGTTAGAAAGACTTACATTCAAATCCTGCCTCCAACCCTTACTAGCTATTTAACCCTGCATGAGTTATTTAATTTCTATGGTCTTTAGTTTCCTCATCTAGAAAATGACAGGTTTAGAGTCACAAACCTCAAAGATCCCTTCAAGCTCAAAGTTGATCTTCCTATTATCTAATGCACACTATCTATCTACCATCTATCTATCTATCTATCTATCTATCTATCTATCTATCTATCTATCTATCTATCTATCTATCTATCTATCTATCTATCTATCTATCTACCTGTCTATCTACCTGTCTATCTACCTGTCTATCATCTATCTATCCTGCCTGCCTTCCTATCTATCCATCTCCCTATCTAAGATCTGTTTAGTTCTCCTTAGGCCTAGTATAGGACAGTTCAGAGACATTTGATAATAACAAAGATGGTAATGAAAATGAGGCAAAGGATGAGACTTTGAGGGTGGAGGGCCAAGTGGCAGTCTCTAAGCTCCTTCATGAATAAATGACATAAAACTAGCTATTATTTGGGGAAAGTCCCTTCCTTTGTCTGGGCTATTCCATTACTGGAAAAAATGAGGTCGTCTCAGCTAGACTATCTCTGAAGTTTCTCCTAGCTCTGGTATTCAGAAAGATGAGTAGGCTGAGGGAAGAGAATAGGGCTGGGCCAGGTCAAATATAGAAAACACAAGAGAGAGGAGAAGCACAGTCGACATGCAAGAGCTATCTTAAACATTTTCAGTGGCTATCCCTCATGCCTAGAATGCTCTCCCTCTTCATCTTTGCTTCCTGGCTAACTTCCAGCCGTATTTAAAACCCTATCTTCCACATGAAATAGTTTTCTGCCTTCCCTGTGTTAATTATTTCCAAATTATCCTGTATATAGCTTGTTTGTTGCATGTGGTCTCCTCCATCAGACTGGGAGCTCCTTGAAAGCAAAGACTATCTCTTACCTTCCTTTGAATCCCAGTGCTTAGCACAGTGCCTGGTACTTAGTAGATGCTTAATAGAGTTGATCAACATAATAATAAAGAGTGGATGGACGATGGAGGCAGTATGAAGAAGTGGTACCAACATAATGCATGGAACTCATGACTTGGGCTTAGTTAGAAGTGTTCAAACAAACACTGCAGCTTAGAGGGGGTACAGACCATTCTATTATTTTTAAATTTTTTAAAATGAACTATTCCCCTTTCAAAGTTCTTGAAACCAAGAGATCCAGTAGCATGGATCAAAATGATCGCACATTTTAGTATAAATATCTGAACTTAAAGTTCTGATACTTGACTGTTTGAGTTTTGGTAGGACACATAAGGGATGAAGGAAATAAACATGTTGGGTTTTTTTAAAGTTAGTGTTCCAAGCACTGTCCTAAGTGGTGGAGATACAAATAGGAGCACAAAAGAAATATAACCCTTTCTCTTAAAGAGTTTACATTCTAATGGGAGGAAGATAGGGGACCCAGGAGTTGTGGGAAGTTCCAAGATGAACCAGAAGGGGTGGGGGATGAGAAGGAGAACAATGGTTTTAACAGCCAGAAAAATTCAGGAACAGTGCTGTGAGAGGAAAGAAATTTAACCCCTTGAACTTTTTTTGTTATCTGTAAAGCAGGGATGTTATTCATTCTACCTACTTCACAGAGTTCTTGTGAACATCAAATGCAATGTGTGAAAAGCATTTGTAACCATAATGTACTCTATAAACACAAGCGTTATTAGTATGCACCCTGAAAATCATTAAAGAAGCAATAAAAACATTACAAAGCAGTCAAACAATATAAGAGATGTTCTTAAGAGAGGAAAAGAGTTATATAGACAAAGGAAACAGAAAGCCCTCCAACATGAAGTACATTTAGGATTTCAGAAGAAAACGGATAAAAAAAAAATACAGGGGACTAATAATGAGATGTTGTTTCCAGTGCAGAGAGAATAAATGTAATAAAGGCTATAGATCTCTAGGAGATGGGTCCAGTTCTAAGGAGATCTGCCATTAGTCAAGTCCCAGTGACAATGCTGCTATGGGGGGGGGGGGCGCATGAGGGTTAAGTGACTTGCCCAGGGTCACAAAGCTAGTAAGTGTCAAGTGTCTGAGGTCAGATTTGAACTCAGGTCCTCCTGAATCCAGGGCCAGTGCTTTCTCCACTTTGCCACCTAGATGCCCAACAATGCTGCTATTTTAAAAATGTAATAATAAGGGTATAAGAGAGAGGGTGATTGTTATTTTTCCTTCCGAGAATGGACACTGCATATCCTGAGGTAGTGCACCTGCTATAATATTAGACTATTCTCTCTCCACTATTCTGAGTCTGCCTTCTCCCTTCATGGTATTGGCTCACATTGTCTATCATACCTCAAATGGTGTATTCCTCCATCTTCATTTGTTGAAAAACCTTCCTTTCTTTGAATGCCTAATTCCTGTCACCTCAATACATTGACAACTTTTGAAGAAAGAGGAGGCTGGATTAGATGGATTTTAAGGTGTTTTCTAGTTTTACATCTTTGAATTTATAAATTCATAATAGCCTTTAAGAAAAATAAAGACTGATGGAAGAATTCAACAGAATGGACAAATAAGATTGCAAAGGTCTAATGTTTCTCAGTGGCTTTCTTTTTGTCTCTGTTATCGGTCTCTTGTGATTTGTATATCCCTGAAGAGGACTAACATGGCAATATTTTCTTCTGGAATCTTGAGCATGGAGAACATTGAAAAGTTTGGCTAGAATAATTCTGAGTCATCCAATGAGTGATGACTATTTCCTTGTCTTGACCATGTTTTCTATACCATTCCCTTTTCTGGGAATGAAAGTTGTAGAATCCCAGTCAGAACATGTGTGACCTTTTATAGCCACCAATATTAGAGGAAGAGCAGATGAGTTCTGGCTTTGCTATTCTTATATTCCATGACTTGGGGGGGGGGGGAGGAAATTTAATAGCTTTGTAGCTTAATTTTCCGAGCTTTAACACGACATTTGCTTCCTTTGAGCACTGTTGCTAGGAAATAAAAAGATGGTGATGAGCCATTATTACAAACTCTCTTAGGAAGTACAGCACAATCACAGTTAACCAAACATTCGGTTAGTAGTAAGTTCCTTCATTTGCATGAGTTGTTCATTTTCTTTTTTTTTTCTTTTTCTTTTTTTATTTTTAATGTATAAGGTATTTTATTTTTTCCGTTACATGTAAAGATAGTTCTCAACTTTTGTTTATACAAGCTTTACAATTTCAGATTTTTCTCCCTCCCTCCCCTCCCTCCCCCCTCCCCTAGACAGCAGGTAATCTGATATAGGTTATGTCTATATATCTCTATACATATACATATAGATATAGATATATACACATACATATATATACACTTAATAACATTAATCCTATTTCTGCATTAATCCTGTTACAAGAGAAAAAATCAGAGCAGTGATGCAAAACCTCAAAATAGAAAAAAAAAACCAACAGCACCCAAAACAAAAGAAATAATATTGTTCAATCAGCATCTATACTCCACAGTTCTTTCTTTCTTTTTTTTTTTCTTGGATTTGGAGATCCTCTTCTATCATGAGTTCCCTGGAACTCTTCTGTACCACTGCATTGGTGAGAAGAATATAGTCCATCACAGTAGGTCAACACTCAATGTTGATGATACTGTGTACAATGTTCTTCTGGTTCTGCTCATCTCACTCATCATCAGCTCACGTAAGACCCTCCAGGTTTCTCTGAACTCCTCCTGCTCATCATTTCTTACAGCACAATAGTATTCCATTGTATTCATATACCACAACTTGTCCAGCCATTCCCCAATTGATGGGCACCCCCTCAACTTCCAATTCCTTGCTACCACGTAAAGAGCAGCTATAAATATTTTTGTACATGTGGGTCCCTTTCCCCCTTCCATGATTTCTTTGGGCAAAAGACCTAAAAGTGGGATTGCTGGGTCAAAGGGTATGCACAGCTTTATTGCCCTTTGGGCATAATTCCAAATTGCTCTCCAGAATGGTTGGATCAGCTCACAGCTCCACCAACAATGCATTAGTGTTCCAATTTTCCCACAGCCTCTCCAACATTTATTATCTTCCTTTTTTGTCATTTTAGCCAATCTGATAGGTGTCAGGTGGGACCTCAGAGTTGTTTTAATTTGCATCTCTCTAATCATTAGAGATTTAGAGCATTTTTTCATATGGGAATAGATAGCTTTGGTTTCTTCATCAGAAAACTGCCTGTTCATATCCTTTGACCATTTCTCAATTGGGGAATGACTTGGATTCTTATAAATTTGCTTTAATTCCCTATATATTTTAGAGATGAGGCCTTTATCAGAAGTACTGGCCTCAAAAATTGTTTCCCAGCTTTCTGCCTCCCTTCTAATTTTGGATGCATTGCTTCTGTTTGTACAAAAATTTTTTAATTTAATATAATCAAAATCATCCATTTTGCATTTTATAATATACTCTATCTCTTGTTTGGTCAAAAACTGTTTTCCTTTCCAAAGATCTGATAGGTAGACTATTCCTTTCTCTCCTAATTTACCTATGGTATCACCTCTTATGTCTAAATCATGTATCCATTTTGACCTTATTTTAGTATAAGGTGTAAGATGTTGGTCTATGCCTCATTTCTGCCATGCTATCTTCCAGTTTTCCCAGCAGTTTTTGTCAAATACTGAGTTCCTATCCCAGAAGCTGGAGTCTTTGGGTTTATCAAACACTACATTACTAGTGTCATTTACTACTGCATTTCCTGAGCCTAGCCTATTCCATTGATCTACCACTCTATTTTTTAGCCAGTACCAGATAGTTTCGATGACTGCCGCTTTATAGTAAAGCTCCAGGTTTGGTACCGCTAACCCACTTTCCTGTGAATTTTTTTTCATTATTTCCCTGGATATTCTTGATTTTTTGTTTTTCCAGATGAATTTTGTTATTATTTTTTCTAGCTGTATAAAATAATTTTTAGGTAGTCTGACTGGTATGGCACTGAATAAGTAAATTAATTTAGGCAGTATTGTCATTTTTACTATATTAGCTCTACCTATCCGTGAGCAATTGATATCTTTCCAATTATTTAGATCTGATTTGATTTGTGTGAAGAGTGTTTGGTAGTTGTGTTCATAGAGTTCCTGTTTTTGTCTTGGCAAGTAGACTCCCAAGTATTTTATATTATCTACCGTTATTTTAAATGGAATTTCTCTTTCTTTCTCTTGCTGCTGGACTTTGTTGGTCATGTATAGAAATGCTGATGATTTATGTGGATTTATTTTATATCCTGCTACTTTGCTAAAGTTGTTAATTGTTTCAAGTAATTTTTGGCTTGATTCTCGAGGATTCCTTAAGTATACCATCATATAATCTGCAAAGAGTGATAGTTTTGTTTCCTCCTTGCCTATTCTAATTCCTTTATTTCCTTTCTCTTCTCTGATTGCTAAAGCTAACATTTCTAGGACAATATTAAAGAATAGGGGTGATAATGGACATCCCTGTTTCACCCCTGATCTTATTGGGAAGGCCTCTAATTTATCTCCATTGCATATACTACTTGCTGATGGCTTTAGGTAGATACTGTTTATTATTCTAAGGAAAGCTCCCCCTATTCCTAAACTCTCTAGTGTTTTTATTAGGAATGGGTGCTGTACTTTGTCAAAAGCTTTCTCTGCATCTATTGAGATAATCATATGATTTTGGTTGGTTTTCTTATTGATGTGGTTGATTATGTTAATAGTTTTCCTAATGTTGAACCAGCCCTGCATTCCTGGTATAAATCCCACCTGGTCATAGTGTATTATCCTGGTGATCACTTGCTGTAATCTCCTTGCTAATATCTTATTTAAGATTTTAGCATCAATATTCATTAGGGAGATTGGTCTATAATTTTCTTTCTCTGTTTTTGCTTTGCCTGGTTTTGGTATCACCACCATATTTGTGTCATAAAACGAATTTGGTAGAACTCCTTCTTCACCTATTTTTCCAAATAATTTGTATAATATTGGAATTAATTGTTCTTTAAATGTTTGGTAAAATTCACCCGTAAACCCATCTGGCCCTGGGGATTTTTTCGTAGGGAGTTCATTAATAGCTTGTTCAATTTCTTTTTCTAATATGGGTTTATTTAAGGATTTTATTTCCTCTTCAGTTAACCTGGGCAGTTTGTATTTTTGTAAATATTCATCCATTTCATTTAGATTGTCAAATTTATTGGCATACAGTTGGGCAAAATATTTCCTAATTATTGCTTTAATTTCCACTTCATTGGTGGTAACATCACCCTTTTCATTTTTGATACTGGTAATTTGGTTTTCTTCTTTCTTTTTTTAATCAAATTAACCCATATTTTATCTATTTTATTGGTTTTTTCATAAAACCAGCTCTTAGTTTTATTGATTAATTCTATAGTTTTTTTGCTTTCAATCTTATTAATTTCTCCTTTAATTTTCAGGATCTCTAATTTAGTGTCTAATTGGGGATTTCTAATTTGTTCTTTTTCTAGCTTTTTAAGTTGCATGCCCAATTCATTAATCTCCTCTTTCTCTTTCTTATTCATGTAAGCATTTAGAGCTATAAATTTTCCCCTAAGCACTGCTTTGGCTGCATCCCATAGATTTTGGTACGTTGTCTCATTATTGTCATTCTCTTGGATAAAGTTATTGATTGTTTCTATGATTTCTTGTTTGGCCCATTCATTCTTTAGAATGAAATTATTTAGTTTCCAATTGATTTTCATTCTACTTTTCCCTGGCTCTTTCTTACATTTAATTTTTATTGCATCATGATCTGAGAAGGATGCATTTACTATTTCTGCCTTTCTACATTTGACTATGATGTTTTTGTGCCCTAATACATGGTCAATTTTTGAAAATGTGCCATGTACATGTACCCATTCAATTTTCTCCAGACATCTATCATGTCTAACTTTTCTAGTAATCTATTCACCTCTTTCACTTCTTTCTTATTTATTTTTTGGCTAGATTTATCTAATTCTGAGAGGGGGAGATTCAGATCCCCCACTAGTATAGTATTACTGTCTAATTCCTCTTGTAACTCATTTAACTTCTCCTTTAAGAACTTGGATGCTATACCACTTGGTGCATACATATTCAATATTGATATTACTTCATTATCTATAGTACCTTTAAGTAAGATGTAATTTCCTTCCTTATCTCTTTTAATGAGATCTATTTTTGCCTGCACTTTGTCTGAGATTATTAAGGATTGCTACCCCTGCCTTTTTTACTTTAGCTGAGGCATAATATATTCTGCTCCAGCCTTTTACCTTTACTCTGTGTGTATCTCTCTGCTTCAAATGTGTTTCTTGTAAACAGCATATTGTAGGGTTCTGGTTTTTAATCCACTCTGCAATTCACTTCCATTTTATAGCAGAGTTCATCCCATTCACATTCACAGTTATTTTTACTGTCTATTCCACTCCATTCTATTTGCCCCCTTTGTACTTTTTCCCCCTTCTTTCACCCTATTCCTCCTCACCGTTTTACTTCTTACCCCTGCCTCCCCTGATCTGCCCTCCCTTTTTATCACCCCCCTCTCTTTTCTTTACCCTTTTCTCCCTTGCTTTTGTCCTCCCTTCTATCAGCCCCCCCCTTTCCCTTCCCCTTTTGTTTCCCTAAAGAATGAGTTAAGTTTCTTTATCCCAATGAACGTATATGTTATTCCCTCTTTGAGTCAAATCTAATGAGAATAGGGTTGAAACCATGTTCCCCCCTCCTTTCTTTCCCTCTATTGTAATAGGTTTTTTTCCACCTCTTCATATGATATAATTCATTCCATTCCACTTCCCCTTTCCTCTCCTCCCCATAGACTCCCTTTTTAACCCCTTAATTCTTTTGTATCATCACATCAAAGACAATTTATATTTATACCCTCTATATAAAGTCCTTCTCTCTGCCCAAATACGTTTACAGTTCTTAAGAGTTATGAGTATTATCTTCCTGTGTAGGGATATAAACAGTTTAACCTAATAGGGTAACTTTTTTTCCCCTCTGTTTACCTTTTTAAACTTCTCTTGAGTCTTGTATGTTGAGATCAAATTTTCTATTCAGTTCTGGTCTTTTCACCAGGAAAGATTGAAAGTCCCCAATGTCATTAAATGTCCATCTTTTCCCCTGAAAGAACATGCACATTTTTGCTGGGTAATAGATTCTTGGCTGCAATCCAAGCTCCTTTGCCTTCCGGAATATCATATTCCAAGCCTTGCGGTCCTTTAATGTTGAAGCTGCCAGGTCCTGAGCAATCTTGACTGTGGCTCCATGATATTTAAATTGCTTCTTTCTGGCTGCTTGGAGTATTTTCTCCTTCACCTGATAATTCTGGAATTTGGCTACAATATTCCTTGGAGTTTTCCTTTTGGGGTCTCTTTCAGGAGGTGATCGGTGGATTCTTTCAATGATGATTTTATCCTCTGATTCTATGATATCAGGGCAGTTCTCCTTAATAATTTCCTGGTATATGGTGTCTAGATTCTTTTTCTGGTCATGGCTTTCAGGCAGTCCAATGATTCTCAAATTGTCTCTCCTCGATCTGTTTTCCAGATCAGTTGTCTTTACAATGAGGTATTTCACATTTTCTTCTATTTTTTCATTTTTTTTATTCTGCTTGACTGATTCTTGGTGTCTCATGGATTCCTTATCTTCCAACTGTCCCACTTTAATTTTTAAGGCATTGTTTTCTTCAGTGAGATTATGCACCTTTTTTTCCATTTGGCTAAGTGAATTTTTTAAGGTATTGTTTTCTTCAGTGAGATTATGCAGCTTTTTTTCCATTTGGCCAAATTAATTTTTTAAGGCTTTGTTTTCTTCAGCTTCCTTTTCCAAGCTGCTGATTCTTTTTTTCATAGTTTTCTTGTTTTGCTTTCATTTCTCTCCCCATTTTTTCTTCTACCTCTTGCAATTGATTTTTAAAATCCTTTTTGAGCTCTTCCAGGAAGGCTTTTTGTTCTTGCGACCAATTCACCTTCCCTTGTGAGGCTTCAGATGTAGCCAATTTGAGGCTATTGTCCTCATCTGAGTTTGTGTTGGCTTCTTCCCTATTGATACAGAAGCTCTCAATGGAGAGGGCTCTTTTTTGCTTCTTACTCATTATTGCTGCTTATTTATTTATGGTCTGCTCTGGGGGTACCAGGGTCCCTGTTCTGTGCTTCTTGTGCAGGGGTATAGGTGCTGTGTGACCGGGCTTTTACTCTGAGGCCTTTATGGTGTGTGGAGATCCCCCGCCCTGCACTTCCTGTCTGATTGCGCTCGGCCAGCCAGGTGCCAGACCCCGGCGTCTGATCCCGCCTGACCCTTTCCTCTCCCTCCCGGCCGGTGCAGGTAGGTTTTTCCACTGTCCTTCTTGGCCACCAGATTTTTGAACCAGGTTCCGGGAGCCTCAGTTGTCCGGCTATGGCCCGCAGCTCCTGCTGACTTGCCCTGACCCCCTCAGCGCTGGGTTGCTGCCCTGCGGGGGGGCCTCCCTTTTTCCCCGAGTCAGACCGACCTTTTCCTGAAGTCTTCTAAATTATCTCTGGTTGGAGGACTGTGTCTCTCCGTCTCTTTGCAGGTTCTGTAGTTTCAGAATCCGTCCAGAGGCTTGATTTAATGTTCGTTTTGAGGGAACAGAAGGAGAGCTCAGGCAGCTTGCTGCTTCCTCTCCGCCATCTTGGCTCCGCCCCCGAATTGGTCATTTTCAAAGAATTAAGATATGATAAAATATGCTTAACACTAAACTATAAAAAGAGGGAGGGATTTTGTTTTTTGGGTTTTTTTCTTTTCTCAAGAATGCACTTTAGGAACTTGCAATGTCCCTGGATCATCAATCTGAGAACAATTTAACTTTCCCAAGCCTCATTTTCTCTTCTGTAAATGGGGCTAGTTGAACCAGATGACTTATAGGGTCCCTTCTAGCTTTAAGTCCCCATGATCCTCTGATTATGCTTTAGTCTGGCAGAAGTGAAAGACAGAAAACTTTAACTGTTTGAATTGCAGATAAGTCAATTTTATTGCACCTAAGTAATACTTTAGACATTGAAAAAATACACCAACTTACAAAGGCTAGTGGAAGGGGCTGAGGTGGGATTTAATATATCATTACATAGCAATCTCAAGCTCTAAAAGACTTAACATATCTATTTGAGAAACTTTCCTTGGGAAAGAATGGGCCTATCATTTTAATGGAATAGAATCAGTCAAAGTGAGTTTTAGTACATAAACTACCTAAATATGTATAAATAATATTCAAATATATATTTTTAAACAAGCACACTTTCCTCATCTCTTCTCTTTCATTGAATTCTTGATTGCCTGTTAAATGGGCTTGAACTGAAGTGGCTGCACTTCAGCAGTAAAATGATTAACCACAATTACCAGGGAATACACACCATAAAATAAATGCTCCAAGTTATCCTGCTTTTGCTTTTTCTGGGCTATAATTGAATTGCTTAGTAGCATCTAGGCTTGTTGATGATGTGCAATTAGAAAAAAATGCAGAGCTAAATCTAGGCCTGGGGGAGGGGGTGAAGGGAAGGTAGATTATCTGTGTACAAGTGTTGAACATAGCTCAGCAGCTTGTCAGCTTTCTTCAGAAAAAAACTTCTAAATGCTGAATTATCCTGTCCTTCTGAGTTACTGACCACGAAACCATTGTTGATTTTCTCACTTACAAAGAACAGCAATTTGAAAACATTACAAAGCCTCTTAAATGAGACCTACATTCTTTAAATGAGTTTGATGTAACCTCATTCAAACAAGAAAAGCAAGTGGATGAAGAATGCCAATTATCCAAATTCTCTCTCTCTCCTTGTCCTTCTCTTTCCTTTATCTGTCTTTCTCCCCTCAGCTTGCTTCTTTCATGTTCTTCTATTCTGTCTTCTCCATGTCTGTCTCTTTGTCTTGCTGTATGTACACACATCCATACACAATATATATGTATGTATGTGTCTCAAAAGTCTTAGTGCAGTTCTAAGCTTTAATAGTTTAAAGCCACATTAAGATTTTGGGATATCCTGTGTATACACAAATATGTACATGTACATATTTACATATTAATACAAATATGTACACGCATTTTGTGTACACACATATACATGTATGATATATATTAATGTATGTGTGTATATATGTAAAAACATTAATCAAAGAAATTTCTAAGTAAAAAGAAGATGGTCTGGTCATGTGGCAAGAGTTAGAAACAAGTGATTAATAGTATGTGCTCTACTAGGATTCACAGGAAATCAAGAGGAAGGTACTGTCATGTTGGAGAAACCCTTGCAGAAAACTGAGAGAACAAGGACAATAGTCACACAGAATGGGGAAGCGTGGATGCATATCTATAGCATTTGGAGAGAATAGCGATGTAGAGGAAATCATAGATTGTTTTTAGGATATGAGGCAGAAAGAGTCATATTCTGGGGTGCAGAAGAGACTTCCTGTTCTAGTGGATCAACTAGTCCTCAAACATCGCCAGTTGTCTTGCCCTTTGTCTTGCTACTGGACTGATGACCCTGGAGGAAAGAAGAAGGCTGATAACTTTGTGCAGCTCAGCCTTACTCATATCCAATTCATGTATCAGTCAGGACATTACCCTCATGATGTCATTTCTAGAGAGAAGGAAAAACAACAGCTTTGGGCTATTTTTTTTTTTTGAAGTTTTAGCTTCTAGGCAATGGAACAAAGAAATAGTATTGGAGTAGAAAGCAAAGTGTGCTGTGGGGAATGAATTCCAGCTCAATCAGCAAGTAGGCCTTTTAAAAGAAACCTATGCTCAGTGCTATTAATCATTTTCTTTTTTTCTTTGTTCTTGTTGTGCAGTCATTTCAGTTCACTCAGACTCTGTAACCCCATTGGAGTTGGCAAAGATAATGGAGTGGATTTGCTTTTCCTTCTTCAGCCCATTTTACAGATGAAGAAACTAAGGCAAAAAAAAAAAGTTCAGTGACTTGCCTGGGGTCACATCTATAAGTGTCTGAGGCTAGAATTGAACTCAGGTCTTTTTGAGTATAGGCCCAACATTCTATCCATTGTACCAACTAGCTCCCTTTTTTTTCTTTTAATTTTCAGTTGCAAATTCTTTACCTTTCTCTAACCACTCCCTTACCAATTGAGAAAGCAAGGAATATGATACTCATTATACAAGTGAAGTCATATTTTCATATTAGTTATATTAAAATATAAAACAAGGGGCAGCTAGGTGGTGCAGTGGATAAAGCACATTCCCTGGATTCAGGAGTACCTGAGTTAAAATCCAGCCTCAGACACTTGACACTTACTAGCTGTGTGACCCTGGGCAAGTCACTTAACCCCCATTGCCCCGCAAAAACAAAACAAAACAAAAAAATAAAAATAAAACCAAGAAAAATAAAGAATAAAATCTATGTCTGAATTTGTACTCTGAGTCTATCAGGTGCCACCACCAAGACTGGCACCCTTCCTTTATATTGAAGGTGGTTTGCCCCCACCTTAGTTTCTGCAGACCTCTCTTTCTAACTTCCTAAGCTGCCTTGGGTTGGAAAAATGATTCAGTTACTTTTTGTTGGTTTTCTCACTGAGTTTGTCACTTTTTAAAAAAGTTGTGGTAATGGGGGTATATTGGGATAGTTCAGCAAAAATGCTGACTTCACTCCATCATCTTGCCTTTGACACCTCTATTAATTGTTTTTTTTAGGATAATATTTCTAGGCTGACATTGACTCATACATTTAGATGAAGCCTTTCTAAAAAAGAGAATGTTTATTACCATTGACAATAATCCACTCCGAATTCTGTTAGATCTGTCAGGTAGATATCAAATAATCTAAGTAAAGAATGTATTTCTTAGAGGTCCCTCAGCACCCTATTGTGCCCCCTTTCCTTAGCTATTGAGAGAAAGAGAGAGGGAGAGACAGAGAGAAAGAGAGAGAGAGAGAGAGAGAGAGAGAGAGAGAGAGAGAGAGAGAGAGAGAGAGAGATAAAAGTCCTTATCATAGAGTTTTATTAAGGGGAGAGTAACCAATCCTCTGCCACAACTTCTCTCTGCACTACCTCCTCCCTACCCCACCCTACCCTCCTCGCATATATACATTTCTATGCTTGATTTAGTATTCCATTGAAATAACTATAATAATTTAAATATGTCAAGTTCCAGCTATTTACAAGGTATTCTGCTAGGTACTGGGGGTCTGAAGATATATAAGGTACCTTAGGAAGCTTACAATCCATTAGGGAGAAGGAGCATGCTCTCTATATATAGATAAGTATGATACAAAGTAGAAAATAATGCTACAGGAGCAGCTAGGTGGCACAGTGGATAGAGCACCGGCCCCGGAGTCAGGAAGACCTGAGTTCAAATCTGGCCTCAGATACTTGACACTTACTAGCTGTGTGACCCTGGGCAAGTCACTTAACCCCCATTGCCTCACACACACACATGCACACACAAATAATGGTACAAAGGAGAGTACTACACAAAGCACAATAAGAAATCTGAGGAAGGAGAGAAAGAGTGATTTCATCTGTGGGATCAGTGAAGGTTCCTTGGGGAAAGTAATATC
Source organism: Dromiciops gliroides (assembly GCF_019393635.1). Lineage (NCBI taxonomy): Eukaryota > Metazoa > Chordata > Mammalia > Microbiotheria > Microbiotheriidae > Dromiciops > Dromiciops gliroides. The sequence continues at coordinate 390,533,996 of NC_057861.1, read as the reverse complement.
TGGACTTGGTCTTAAAGGGAAAGCATTTCAGAGAGAGGAAATGTAAAAGTACTAGGGGAAGGAAGATTGGTGTTAATTCATAGAGGTGATTGAGAAGAAGACAAGATAAAGAAATCACTAGTAATTTAATTTGGATCATTGAAAAATGAGGGATTGATTTGGGAGAGGTAGTATCAAGTAGTAGATTGCGATTTTGTCAACTCAGGAAGACCCAGGGTTTAAATGTTCCTTTCAAAGCACAGCTCAAATGTTACCTCTTCTAAAAGGTCTTTCTTGATTTCCCCAACTGTTAAAACAATTCCCCTCACCCCACCCCACCCCCAACATAGACACTAATTACTTTGGATTTGTTTTTAATTCATTTTGTCTAGCCTTATATGTATACATTTGGCCTTTTCCAATATGCTACTTGAGGGCATGGTCTATATGTCCAGGGCCTAACACAGAACCTGGCACATAGTAAGTGCTTCATAAATAGTTGTTTATTAGTTGAGACTATATAGGCCTGTGACTGAGAAAAAATTTACTATCTCGACTTCCCTCCTTCCTCCACTCCCCAACTCTATAAAACTCAATTGCAAAGCAGATGAGTTCTGCCTCAAAGACAGAGTGTATTCTTTAGGAGTTATTTATATCAATAAAAGCACAGTCTAATTTTTAAAAAATTAGACAAGCTGATCTCTAAGGTCACCTCCATGTCTAACACCAATGATCCTCTGAGTTCAGTTTGTCCGGAATATAGCCATCATCAGCTATCATTCATAGTTTAGAAAGGGTTAGATGACAATCAGCTGAAAGCCAGAACAGGACAGAAGACCACGATCTGGTTGAAGTAGAAGGCTGAAGTAAATCCTGTGTAAATATGAGGAAATGGATAGAGAAGGCAGGATGGTTCCAAAGACAAATATTGGCTAGGGCTATCTCCGATCATGCCACTTTAAATCATCTACTTGCTGGGGCAGCTAGGTGGAGCAGTGGATAAAGCACTGGCCCTGGATTCAGGAGGACCTGAGTTCAAAACTGGGGACACTTATCACTTACTAGCTGTGTGACCCTGGGCAAGTCGCTTAACCCTCATTGCCCTGCCCCCCAAAATAATAATAATAATAATAATAATAATCTGCTTGTCATCACTGAGCCACAATAGACTGAATTAGTAAAGAGAATAACAGTATTTAACAGCTTCTCACACTGAGGCAGGTTGGAGGTGATAACTAAATAGTGAAATTTATAAAGGTATCAGACCCTTTCAAGTTTTTTGAGTAAGAAAAAATAAGGTAACTATTATTTACATAGACGTCTGCTTCAATGAGGGAGAGAACAGAGGACTCTCTTCTTCTTATTTTTTTTAAGGAAACATATGATTCCCAACTCAAAAAAGCAGTAGTGAAGAATGGCTTTACATATTTATTTTCTAATGGTAAATAACATTCTGTCTACCACCTATTGATCTACTGTAAAAAAAACATCTTCAATCTCCTAAAAGGAAAAGCCTTACCCATTCCTGTCTTTCCTTCCTTCCTTCCTTCCTTCCTTCCTTCCTTCCTTCCTTCCTTCCTTCCTTCCTTCCTTCCTTCCTTCCTTCCTTCCTTCCTTCCTTCTTTCCTTCCTTCCTTTCTTCCTTCCTTCCTTCCTATTTAAAAGCACCTACACTGTGGAGATTGCTGTGTACTTTTGAGATGCAAATTGCAGGTTCAAAAATTATACCAGTTTTCATTGAGATTACAGTATCATAGGAAGATGACAGAATCATTGATAACTATATTATATTCTTCTAAGTGCAATAAAGATCTCCTTATTTAAATAGGTGAATGAGATCAACTTGTATGACTTAATAGAGAAGTCAGAGGGGCTTTTTTTGGCGTACATAGAAGCTCTGCTTTGTCTCTTCTCACATAGCTCATATATCTAAGGCAGAATTTGAATCCAGGTCTTCCTGTCTCCCAGCCAAGCATTGTCTTTACTCTACCATAGTGCCTTTATGACAGCTGTCATATAAAAGTAAAATGTTAAGTTTCAACCTTTCACAAATTAGATGTTTTCTAAAACTAGTTTTAAACAATAGGGTGACTCCAATTACTTCAAGAAGTGTCACTACATGCTTAAAACAAAATGAATTTAAATTTACTTTCATTTAACAAAAATGTATATGTCATATTGCATTGTAGAGAAATGGTACAAAATAAAGTAAATATGACAGACTGTGGCAACAATACAAAAACTGGTTCACAGTGTTGTTGAAAAAGACAGGAGAGAGGAAGTGGACAAAGAGCCAGTCTCTGTGTCAGGTGGTTTGGGTTCAGGTATCACCACTGACACATTCTGACGATGTGACCCTGGGTAAGTCACTTTGTCTCTTAGTGTCCAGAAAATTCCATAAGACTATAAATCGCTATGAAGATGTTAAGCTGCCCTGGCACTTAACACTTAAATTATATGATTGGAGTGGAGGGGAAGATGGAGGAGTGGGGGAGTGAGTGAGCCTTACTTTCATCAGAACTGGCTCAAAGAGGGAATAGCATGCACACTCAAGTGGATATAGTAATGTATTTTGCCTTGAGGGTAAGTGGGAGGGGAAGGGGATAAGTGGAGGAAGGGAGGGCAGATTGGGGGAGAGGGCAGTAAAAAGCAAAACACTTGAGGAAGGAGAGGGTGAAAGAAGATAGAAAATAGAGTAAATATCAAGGGGAGGGAATGGGATGGAGGGTAATACAGTTAGCAACAGTAACTGAAAGAAATGATGAGAAAGATGTTATCAGAAGGACTTATGAAAATTCACACCATGAACAGAGGAAGAACGGATCGTATCTAAATACAGATTGAAGTATAATTTTATTTGTTAGTTCCAATTCTAAAGTTATTTTGTCTATTTTCTTTCACAACCTGACTAATGTGCAGACGTTTTGCATAATTGCACATGTATGACTTATATTGAATTGCTTGATTTCTTAGGGAGGGTTGAGGAGGGAGGGAGGAAGAAAATTTAGAACACAAAGTTCTAAATAATCAATGTAAAAATGTTTTTTTTTCTTTTACATGTAACTAGGGGAAAACTCTACATAAAAAAAAGGAGATGAGCTTCCTGAGAACAAAGACTATCTTACTTTTCATTTGTATCCCTAGTGGTTAGTGCAGTGCTTTGTACATAGTAAACACTTAATAAATGTTTTATTTCACTCAGAAAATAAATAAATAAATAAATGAATAAATATGTGAATGAATGAATTATATATGTAGTCAAAAAAGAGAAACAGCACATGAGCTTTTGTTTTTTGCTTGAATCTCCCTTTCACCACCCCCCCCAAAGAATTACTTTGTGCAAATTTTGTACTTATTGTTTCTAACAGTAAAATGTAAGTGGAGAATATAGTTTTGTTTTCCTGTCCCCAGGGACTAGGATGGTGCCCTGGCACATAAAAGATGATTAATAATGTTTTTTGATCAATTTAGTGGCTCTACCATTGAGTGGTCTTGTGAATTGTTTCACCCTTCTGGGCTTCACCTCTTTAGCTATAAAACAAACAAACAAACAAAAAACCCCTAAACATATTGGAGACCTTTAACATCCCTTTAGTCATTCATCTACCACTATCGCACCTCTTCTTGGTTTATGCAATTTTGTAAATATAATCTGTCTGTTCACCACAGAGAAATTTCATAATCAGAATCACTCCTGAATAAAGTGATAGGCTTTTGCTCAATAGAAATTTAGCCTTGCTCCTATTAGCCTTGCCAACATTGTATCTTCTACAATTAAGCATCCCTGCACACATCAGCAGCTGAGTCCTAATTGGCCCCAAAGGGGACCCTCTTTACCCTACATATAAATATAAATTTTAAAAAATTGCATTCTTACTACCTTTTTTTCAAATCCATGTTATGACTCCGTATCATGGCATGTTTTTGATGTTGCTACTAAAAGGAAAGAAAAATCAGAGTAGCATCTACACAGAATGAATAAACTAGGAACAATATACAAACCACCAAAGGGGCTCATCACACAAATTAGCTGTGATAAGGTAGAATCCTTGCTCAATATAAATTTATGCTTTGATGTAGGAATAGTGTTGCTGATGGTAAAGAGAGTAATAAAAAATGATAATATATTGCAATTTACTAGGGTTGAGTTGAATAGATGTTAAGATACATTTTACTAACCAAAATCCCTAAAGGGGCTAGCAACTAGTAATTTATATTTCCAAAGAGTTATTAATAAAGCCTGCTTGAAGTACATGTAATGAGCACCATTAGCTCTCTTTTAGAACTCATTGGACAGACTCTGTAAACCTAGGGAAAAGTCAAAGCCTTGCCACTATGTCACTACGTGATTGTGCACATCAGTTTGCCTCTCCAGGCTTCTTAGTTTCCTCATCTGTAAAATTAGAGTGTTTAGAGAAGATGATCTAAGGCATCCCTTCTAGCTCTAAAACCCTATGATTCATTCACTTGATGAGTTCTCAAAGGGTGTTGATGGATGAGACTGATACAGTCTGATGGAGTCTGGTCAGATTAGGTCTCTTTCCCCACAGGGAAGGAAGACGTGTAGAAAGAAACAGCTAGAGTGACTGATCAATCCCTAAGTGTAACCACTGAACACACCTATTCCTAGGTGCCCTGTTATCTACTTTACTCCCGATGGGTGCCTCTTAAGGTATCTTGCACAGGGTTGGTGCAGCAAGGTACCAGTTCTCTTGGTCAAGTCCTAAATATAAAAAAGCAAGTCATAGGATAAGATTTAGAGTTGAAAAGACTTGCAAACCATGTAGCTCAACCATGTAGAACTGAGTAAAGTAGAAACCAATAAATTGAAGTGATTTGTCCAAGAGCACAATAGACAAAGATCCAACTAACTCCAAACCCAGTGCTTTTTCCATTGTACCACACTGCCCTTCTACACAGATCATTTACTAGCCCTGATAGAAATAACAGTCTCCAGGATGGACTAGAAGTATAATATGCCATGTCATGTTCAGAAAAAGAATGGGGTTGAAGGGACTTGGGTTGCTATATCACTATCTGGTGATATCCCAACATTTTTTTAGTCATCAATAAATCAAAAAATAATTAAGTGCTATGTTATGTGTTAGGCACTGTGATATGGCTGAGAATACAAAGTTACAAATGAAATAAGCCTTGCTCTCAATGATCTTATATTTTGTTAGAGAAAATAGCACATAATCATAGAAGTTTATGCAATATATATATATATATATATATATATATATATATATATATAATTTTAGAGGGAAAGACTAGTAGCTAGGAGGAGGGAATCCACAAAGGCCTCATTTAGGATAGGCATATGAATTTGGAGTTGGGGTGTTGACAGATTTTGAAGGATGTTAAATATGAAGCAGAAAAATTTGGAGGCAATAAGGAGCCACTGAAGATTTATAAACACAGGAGTAACATGACCGTATCCCTACATAAGAAAGATTAATCTGATAGTGGTATGAAGGTTGGATTCATAGGACAGTGGAAGTTAAAAGGCTTTTGTGGTAGTCTCTCCAGTTAGTAATGAGAAACTTTATTAAGGTGATGGTGGTAAGAATACAAGGAGAATCAGGATGCAAGAATTGTGAAAATAGAGAAAATAGGAGCTGCTAAACTGTATATGAGAAGTATGAAAGATAACCTAAAGGTCGTTTAAGAGAGATCAGGGTTGGTGCCGAATAGAGAAATAATGAGAAGCACAAGTAAGAAAAAATAGAAGGAAATAATATAGATTTTAAGGTGTTGGCAGCATATACAGGTGATGTTCTATCGTTTAATAGAGATGTCTAGAGTTCAGAATAGAAGTCAGAAAAGAAAACAAATTTTGAGGTTATTCTCTAAAAGTATATAGAAATTGGAGTGATCACACTCTCAGAACTTTGTATATGAATATATATGTGTGTGAGAGAGAGAATATGGGTGTGAATGGCTCAGCTTCAGAAAGAGATATAAAGAGAACATACAAGAAAACTGAAAAGGTGATCAGGGTGAGGCTAGAAGATGAAGGGGGGATGGTGGAATAAGTCCAGAGAGGCAGGAATGGTTCCTAGAGAAGAATTTTAGGCCCTCCAAAAATGGCTCCCACATACCTTTACAGTTTTCTTTAGTATCACTCCATAATTCTCTGATCTAATCAAACAAGACTATAAGTTATCTCTCATACTTGTCAGCATACCTTTGCAAAGGTCTGTTGTGTCTGGAATATGTTTTCTATTCACTTCAGGCTCACAGGATATCTACCTGACTTCTCTATCCCACTTGACATTACTTGTGTGTGTTATCTGTTTGCTTAATTATTACAGGTTTTATCCCTCTAATTGAAGATAAGCTTAAGGAGAAGGGGAACTGTTTTCCTAGCTCCCAGACTAGTTCATTATACATAAAAATCAACTAATCAATAAACACTGATTAAGTACCTACTAAGTTCCAGGCACAATGTACTGGGAAGAAAAAAAACAGACAAGACAATATATCCTTAGCCCTCAAAGAGATCATAATGTATTGTAGGAGAACAACATGGTCACATATAAGTAAATAATAATTTTTTAAAAAACAGGTATATTCAGCGAGGTGGAGAAGGGAAGGCTAGCAACTAGGAGAATTAGGAAAGGCTTCAGGTAGGAGGTAATTTGATGACTTTGAAGTAAGCTAGAGATTCTAAGGGTAGAAGTGATGAGGGCATGGGGTTTGGACAGCACAAAGGCACAGACATGCAGAATGGACTATTTTCTGTGAAGAATGGTAAATAGATCAATTGCCCTGAAACACGATTGTATTGGGGGGGGGGTATGGGGGTAATATGTCCTGAAGGGCTGGCTGAATCCAGACTGAGAGGGGCTGTAAATGACAAACAGAAGAGTTTGTATTTGATCCTAGAGGCCATAGAGAATTGTTGGAGATTTTTAAAAGGAGAGTCAGACCAGTGCTTCAGAAATATCATTCTGGCTTCTGGTGCTTAATAATTTTTTGCTGAATTGAACAGAATTAACTAAATATTTCCCTTAAGTAGTCAGAAATGAAAATGACTTATTGAAAGAAATAAATGGTTCTAAAAACCATTCCATGCATAAAACACAAGGAATTATTTTTCATCTTCCTTGTTGGAAAAAGGATATTGATTTCCAGTTTCTTAGCTGTATTTTGTGGAAACACACAATTTCCTTCTCTGATCTAAGCTGCCAAATGCACACAATTGATCCTTTTTTGTGTGCAGATGAAACCTGCAAATACAGGCCTTGCTTTATGTATATTTTCAAGTGTTTGTTAATTTAATGGTATCATCATCTGTCTTCTTCACTCTTGGGTTTTAGTTTATTGCTAGGACCATATCTATTCAGCTTGATTTGGGCAACGCTAAGCCTTGCCCTAGATTCTGCTATTGAATTACCTGGAAAAACACACTATCAGCCAATGCTAAGCTCAGCGCACAGAAGTGCTACAGCTCTGAAAGTTACTGACTTTTGCCCTAAACACCTTGTTATTTGCTATGGACACCACTGCCCTCTAATGGATGCATGATAAGATCCATGCAAGTCTATGTCCCCCATATGTCTTTTGCCTAACCCAGAGTGGAAATGATGCTATGTCTTGTAAAGTCTCATTAGCATAGCAAGTATGCTATGCTTTTTGAATGCCATATATGGAGCCTAGAAGTTGTACACTCTCTTCCCACCCATAGAAGTCTAGGTATGGCATGAGAACATTGAATTATCAATCCTTTCCCAGGTTTGAAGAAAGCTTGAGTTAAAGCTTATATGAATTGGCTTTTCTGTCTAATCTTATATAATCTGAACCCATGCTTAGATGTGATGATAAAATGAGAAACATACTGAACGTGATTTTAAGTGCATCTGTTTGGTTAATGTATAATTCAGGAAAACATCCGAAAACAGCTCTGAGATACTAGCAACCAAGCTACTCCCAAGAGGACTTCAAGCCATTCCTGAAATGGGCCAAATATATTATACACTGCTTTAGAGAGGAAAAGATTCTGGGAAATGTACAAACTGAGAAGGATTGCCAAAATCACAAAATCTTTACACTATCACATTCTGCACCTCATCCCAATTTTAAAAAGTAAGTTAAGAAATATGATGAAGATCCATCACACCCAATTACCCTATTAATTGACACATTTAAGTGGGCCATAGAATTCTACTTGTTATTTTTTTCTTTAAAGAAAGGGATTCAGCTATTCCTGACCCCATTTGGGGTTTTCTTGGCAAAGATACAGGAGTGGTTTTTAATTTCCTTCTCTGGCTCATTTCACAAATGAAGAAACTAAGGCAAATAAGGTTAATGACTTGCCCAGGGTAACATAGCTAATAAGTGTCTGAGGCCAGATTTGAAATCAGGAAGATGAATCTTCCTCACTGCAAGCCCAGAATTCTATTCACTGTGCCACATAGCTGCCCTAAAAAGGAAAGACTAAGTTATTAAAGCAAAATGGAAGCGTTAGTATCTCTTGACACTTCTATCCCTTCATTTCAAGTGTGCCAGTTGAAAATTATGGAAAGAGGAGGTATAACTAAGATCTCTCGAACAGAAGACTATACATGCACAAAATCTTGTGAGGAAGATAATGTCAGAACCACAGTCAGAAGGCTAATGTGATCTTAGGATGCATTAAGAGAAATATTGTGTAGAGAATTTGGGAAGTTATATACCACTGTACTTTGTCCTGGTCAGACAATATCTGGAACCTTATATTTAATTCTTGGTGACATGTTTTAGGAAGGACATTGATAAGCTTGACTATATGCAATAGACAGTGAGCAGAATGACCTTAAGGTCATATCATATGAAGCCTTATCAAATAATAATATTTACAATAGTGCTTGTAAGTTGGAAAAAAGTGTTTTATCTGCATTATCTCATTGATCCTCAAAATAATCATGCATGGAACTGAGAATGCTTAGAATAAAGAAGAGAAAACTTAGGAAAAGTATTTGAAAGCCTGTTATGTAGACAATGGATCAGATTTGTTTTGCTTGGCCCCATTGAGAAGAACCAGGATCAGTGGTTACAAGTTGCAGATTTGTGCTAAAATGGATTTGTGGGGTGGGCATCCTGGTAACAGTATAGTAAAGTAATTAGACTTCTTAGTAGGATGCCAATTGTGACGAAACAGTTGACCTCATCATTTAATTATCAAGAATTAGTTAAAATGGGAAGCTACATGATGGTCCATTTCCTCTTCTTAGGGATAGCTTTCCCAGTAGTGGCTTTATGGTATTACAAGGAATCTGTCCACAGGGACAGGTATTCCAAGGTCTCTATCTCACTTCCCGTGGGCAGTGGGTAGGTGGGTGGGTGGGCAGTAGTGCATTTCCAAATTAACTTGTGTGCCTTTTGAATAACCTGCTTCAGGCAAGGTTTGTGCAGCTTTCCTGAGGTGCAAAAAATCCTAGATATGTCTCAGATTTTCTCCATACATTTATATGTAGAAGGTTTTAACTACAGGGAGTAACACTTGGTGTGATCATAAGAGTAGCCTCTAGCCTAGGGATGTACAATGGAGAAAATTGTGTACAGTAAAAACAGATGCTTGATTTTAGGAAAACACAGTATTTGCTTCTGAGGAAATAAATACTGCCATTAGTCTTAATGAGGAGAGTAACCCTGAATGTTGGCGATGGTGCATCTGTGACTTATGGTCAGTGCTTTAAAAATTAATAAAATCCAGGGGCAGCTAGATGGTGCAGTGGATAGAGCACCGGCCCTGGATTCAGGAGTACCTGAGTTCAAATTCCGCCTCAGACACTTAACACTTCCTAGCTGTGTGACCTTGGGCAAGTCACTTAACCCCAATTGCCTCACTAAAAAAAAAAAAATTAATAAAATCCACCCTACTAGAGCTGGAAGACTTCCAGAAAATAAGGTAATGAGACTCCTATTATTGTAAACCTTCTAATTATGTTATTTATTTTCCTTTATTTGGGAAAAAAAGAACAGTGTTGTGGTACTTTCCTCTTGCACCTGTACAGCACCTGTGTATGTACATTAAATGACACAGTGAGGAACTAAATATGACCTTCTTCAATTAGATGGAAGCTCCAGAGAAAATATGGAGATATCTATGTACTTAAATTAAAAGAAACCCCACATGAAAAATAAAATATTTGTTTTACATGTAGGAAGGGAAAGAGGTATTATAATTTATATTTCTATTTAAAAAGGAACAGATAATAGATCATAAATAAGGCAAACTAGAGATACTAATGGAAAGTGGCAAATTTTACCAGCATCATGGTATCCCATATATACCTCTCTTTCCTCCTCTCTGAGAATCATCCTATATAAAACTAGTATTTATTTAAAGGGGAGGGGGAAGTCAGCACAACTGATAGGGTACATTTTCCTCCATCAATTTCTAAAATTTTTTTCAAATTTTTTCAAATGATTTTGGCTGTTTTTCTCTCTCTCTCTTTCTTTCTTTCTTTCTTTCTTTCTTTCTTTCTTTCTTTCTTTCTTTCTTTCTTTCTTTCTTTCTTTCTTTCTTTCTTTCTTTCTTTCTTTCTTTCTTTCTTTCTTTCTTTCTTTCTTTCTTTTTTGGTGGGGCAATGGGGGTTATGTGACTTGCCCAGGGTCACACAGCTAGTAAGTGTCAAGTGTCTGAGGCCAGATTTGAACTCAGGTCCTCCTGAATCCAGGGCCAGTGCTTTATCCATGGCTGTTTTACTTTCAGTGAGAAAGGGAGGGAGAGGGAAGAAAGGAGAGAGAGACAGAGAGAGAGAGACAGAGAGAGGAGAGAGACAGAGACAGAGAGACACAGAGAGAGACACAGAGAGAAGAAGAAACAAAGAGACATAGAGAGGGAGATAGAAACAGAATTGTTGGACTCAAAATGCAGAGTAAATTATTTATTCAGAGAATTTCATTTATTTCTTTACTTTTGTTTGAGGGAGATGAAATAAATATTTGTTAATTACTAAACAAAAATATTATTTTAAGTAAATCAAATGGAAACCAAAGGTCAATGTAGGATATCTATTGATTATTTCTTCTACTATCTCTTCCACATTATATTTCAGTCATATAACTACCTGATGACATTTATACTCATTTTTGGCATAGTTTTAAAAATATTATATTTTAATTTTTATGATCAGTTCTGAATTCTCTACCTCCCTCTCAACTCTCCCCTATCCATTGAGAAGTCAAGTAGTATCATGTCCATTATAGATATAAAGTCATTCAAAACACATTTTAACATTAGACAAGTTAGAAAAGAAAAAAGCAAGGAAGGTAAAGTAGAAGAAAATATGCTTCAATTTGAGCTCAGACTTAATCAATTCCCTCTCTAGAGAGAAATAACTAATATGGATTGTATTGAACAGAGAAACTGTCTTTCACAGCTGATTATTGCTACAATATTGTTGTTACTATGTATAATGTTCTCCTGGTTCTGCTCACTTCTCCTTGCATCAATTTGTATGTTATCTCAGATGTTTCTGAAACCATTTACTTCATCATTTTTACAGTAGTAGTATTCCATCACAATAATATGCCATAATTAATTTCCCTATTCCCTAATTGATGGGCATCCCCTCAGTTTCTAATTCTTTGCCACCATAAAAAGAGCTGGTATAAATATTTTTGTACATAAAGGTCCTTTTACTTTTTCTGTTACCTCTTTGTGATAGAGATCTAAGAGTGATATTTCTGGGTCAAAGGGTATGCACAGTTTTATAGCCCTTTGGGCAGAGTTCCAAATTGTTTTCCCAATTCATGAAACAGTTCACAGCTCCACCAATAGTGCATTAGTGCCTAGCTTCTAAAACACTGGGTCATGACCCCTTACAGTATTGCATACCTGAATGTGGGGGTCATGAAAAATTTGGTAATAGCAAAAAATTAAGTAGACCAATTTTATATACCTATACATGCAAGGTCAAATAAAAATTTCTTGGGTAAAAAGGGATCACAAGTGGAAAAATTTCAGAAGTCCTCCATGTGTGTACCTATTTTTCCACATCCCTTCCAGATTTTGTCATTTTCATTTCCTGATATGTTAGTTAACTAATGGTTAGGAAGTGGTATTTCAGGGTTGTTTTAATTCACATTTCTCTATTATTCAGATTATTTTTTCATATGAGTATAGGTAGCTTTGATTTTTTTCTCCTCAAAAAGCTGTTCATATCCTTTGACCATTTATCAGTTGGAAGATGATCTTTATTTTTTTTATAAATTTGCTTTCTTTCTCTATAAATATGAGAAATGAGACCTTTATTAGAGAAACTTGTGTAACCCCCACCCCACAGTTTCCTACATTCTAATTTGGGCTACATTGGTTTTCTTTATGCAAATTCTTTTAAATTTAATGGAATGAAAATTATCCATTTTACCTCATACGATCCTCTCTATCTCTTACATGGTAATAAACTTTTCTTCTATCCATAGCTCTGATGAGTAATTTTTCCCATTTTCCCTAATGTGCTCATGATATTTCTCTTTGTGTCTAAATCATATGCCCATTTTGAGCTTATCTTGGTATTCAGTGTGAAATGTTGGTTTCTGTCTAGTTTCTGCCAGACTACTTTCTACTTTTCCTAGAATTTTTTTGTTAAATAGTGAGTTCCTGCCCCAATAGCTTGGATCTTTATGTTTATCAAGCACTAGATTACAGTGATTGTTTACTTCTATATATTAATTGCATAATCCATTCCATTGATCAACCACTTTATTTCCTATCCAGTGTCCCATTGTTCCTCCATAGTTTGTCATTGTTCCCAATGGTACAGTCTATTGACACCCTCCATTGCCCTGTGATTTATCAGAGACTGTGTTATTCCATAAATTGAAGCTATGTAGTATCATCAGAATACATAAATGAATCTGTGAACTCATTAATTTAGAAATTTCCTGCTATGATTTAGGCCACGAACCATTCCTACCTACTGATCCTCTATTGACACTTGTCTGTGTCCTTTGTTGAAGAATTAATTCAGAATTCTGCATTCTTCAGCATAGTCAAGGAGCTTTTTAGCTGTTTGCTCAAGGAGAGAATTGGACCATAGACACATAAGCGGGTCTCACAGCCATGTTCCCCAAACTAGAGGAATATGGATGAATAATTTATACTCTTACAACTCAGTTTAGAAAAATAAAACAAAGCAATGATGGTAGAGTTGAAAGATAGTGAGAGGGAATTACAAACTTGGGAGTTAATGAAGGTATGGTTAGTGGGACATTGTAATCAAGTTGTGATTAGAACTTTCCAGGAGCAAGTCCTACAGATTGATCTGGTGCTTTTCATTGTATTGCTGACAAACCATATTTGTTACCATGGGAAAATAATGCTTTCATATTATTAGTAATATCTACATTACAAACCAGCTCTTGTAGTGAAGTGAATTCTCTCTTCTGTTCCCTTAGGATGTTTTTTAATGGGAACAATGCATTTCTTCCAGTATGGCAATTATTCTGTTTTTCTAGTTCCATGACATCAGTAGGAGACTATAGAGAATGAAGAATCTCACAGATTAACCTAAAAATGTGTGAATATGGGAAGACTTTTATGAAGTGATTCCAAGAAAGAAAAGCCAGAGGAATAATATATGAAGTTTCCATAATGATGGAAAGACAGGAAGATTCAACAAATATAGTGTTGACACCATACTGCCAAAGGTAAAGGGCATATAGCTCCTTCTTTTTAGCAATCTGAAATCTTAATGTATTCCCTTCAAGGAATGTACTTTGGGTAGAGGTTTTCATGAGTGTTTGTTGGGATGCATCTGTTTCATAAGTAAAGTAAAATGTATTAATATACCTATAAACATAGGTGTGTGCATATGTATATATACACACATGTACATAACATACCTGTAAACATATGTATCTACACATGTGTATATATGTACGTACATATTATGCACATGGATATATCTTACAAAATACAATTCTTGATGGCTTATTGCTTTAAAAAACCTATTTGCAAAGCTCTGATTTGTTTGACTATTTTCTGAAAGTGAAAATGTTATTTCACATAAGCAGTGATTTAGTGGATCCCCCAGCATCAGAAAACAAGGCATGCTAATTGTCCATTGACATTAGATCAAGAACTGTAAAAGTATGAAAGATTGCTAATTTTCACTTCTTAGAATATGTTCACTGCTCTTTTTTTACTTTAAAGAAGTTTGCTCATCACCCTCTACCTTCACTAATAGGAACAGTAACTCAGAAATTGTCCAATTTTAGAATATATTCCAAAAGTTCATACCTAGGGATTGCACTAAATTTCACTTGTTGGACGCTAAAAAATTGTCCATTCCCTGTTTTTTCCCCAGTTTGAAGCAGCTAAACACAATCACTCTTTTCCACTAACAATGTCCTAAGTAGCAGTAATAAAATTATCTGGTTTAAAAGCACATTTCCTCATAGCTGGGGCAGGGAGTAGATAATAATAATTATAATTAAGAGAAAAAAGAAGATGACCACCTTAGAAACTTTCCTATTTACAACATGGTTTTCCTGGCAGGAAAAAAAAAAACACAAACCTCCAAATAAGTTGTCCACAAAGGCCGCCTCCACTTGTTCAATAGCCATTGGCCTACCAACTTCAAAACCCTTCCCCAATAACTGCACTAAAATTGCTTTGTTAGAAGTTGCTATTGACTACTTATTCAGCAAATCATGTGGTCTGTTTTGAGAATTCATCTATTGATCTTGACCTCTCTGTAGTATGTAGAGCCATTGCTCATTTCTAGTACTTTCTCATTCTTTGACTTTACAGAAACTGTAATTGTAAAGCTCTCCAACTACATCTCTTACTACTTTCTTTACTTTTTTTTACTAATTCTTAACCAATTAGTGTAATTATCAATGTTTTTCAAATTGTTTTCCTTGGTTCTTCTCTCTGCACAATCTCTCTTGCAATTGCATTTTCTTCCATAGCTTAAAACAGCAGTTCTTCAATTTTGTTTTGATCTCAGTAACCATTCTGAGACTTGGCAGAGTAGATGCCAGTGGGTGAGAGTATGCTACATTGTGAGATGTTCTGATAAAATCAAGTCTCCTGGCCTCAGAGGCTTATGCTAACTAAATCCTCTGGACTGCTATAGCTTGATCAATGACCCTAAGAAAATGACTCCTTTTTACATTATTCTCCTTTATGTACTCTATAATTGAGTCAAACTACTTTATTAATGTTTCTTAAATATAGTATTCTATTTCTCATCTCCTTTCATTTACACTAGTTGTCTCCCATGCCTATAATACACTCCCTCCTCACTTATGTCTCTTAAAATCCTTAGTCTCCTTCAGGGTTCAGGTGGTCAAATACCAATTTCTTTGTGAAGACTTTCCTGATTACTACCAGCTGCTACTGCCTACTGCCCTTCTCCCCAAAATCACCAATTATACATTTTGGACATTCTGATGTATTTACTTTTCTCTCTCTCTCTCTCTCTCTCTCTCTCTCTCTCTCTCTCTCTCTCTCTCTTTCTTTCTTTCTTTTCTTTCTTTTCTTCTTTCTTTCTTTCTTTCTTTTTTTTTTTTAGTGAGGCAACTGGGGTTAAGTGACTTGCCTAGGGTCACACAGCTAGTAAGTGTTAAGTGTCTGAGGCCGAATTTGAACTCAGGTACTCCTGACTCCAGGGCCGGTGCTCTGTCCACTGCGCCACCTAGCTGCCCCTCTGTTTTTCTCAATAGAAGGTAAGCTCCTTGAGACTACAGACTATTTTTACTTTTGTTTTTTAATTATTAGTGCCTAGTTTATAGCCTTGTACATAGTGTTGTTGTTCATTTGTTTTAGTCATTTCCAACTTTGTGATTCCATTTAGGGTTTTCTTGGTAAAGCTACTGGAGTGCTTCGCCATTTTTCATCTCCAGCTAATTATTCAGATGAAGAACTGAGGCAAATAAAGTTAAGTGACTTGCCCAAGGTCACACAACTAGTAAGTGTCTGAGCCCAGATTTCAACTCGGGGAGATGAATTCAGATCCAGCATTCTATCTACTGCATCACCTAGTTCCCCTTCTTGTACATAGTGCCTGCTTAATAATGCTTGTTGATTGAGTGTTTGATAAGTAGCAATTAATTTGAAGAGTAGGGACATCAAGATAACTACAAATGACTCCCCCTTAGCTGTCTCAGGAAAACTCTAGCTAATGAAGAAATAAAAATATATCAAAGCAATTGATTCAATATTCTTTACTTTCCTAGAAGTCAGGGTTTCATGTTGCTTACATTGGGAAGAAAATCAAAATGATGGTTCTCCATTTTTTCAACTTGACAAATATTAGATTATGCAAAATTAATTAAGTCCATTCAAACTACTGTTTGAAAGTTATCTTCCACTGTGACAGAAGTGACTTTCTTTTCCATTCCCTTGAAGACATTTTATTTATACCTTATTTTGATGGTAAATAGCTTATGAAGATACATCTTCATTTATATATAATTATTTCTTTTTATTTCACCTGTAGCATAATAATTATTGGGTTATGAAGAATGCAAGAAAAAGAACATCCAGATTGCATGGGAGACTGCTCAGAACTAAGTGATGGTTTTCCAAATGCATATTTCTAGACAGAAGACAAATGTGAGCATATATATTTCCCTTTATTTCAATTACATAAGGAAATCATTATACAACGAAGACAGGAATACCACAGAGAGCCCCAGGGTAGAAAGAAAAAGGAATGTTTGACTAGTGTTGAAGTTCAGTATGAATTAGAAACATCAAATAGAAATGGGGAAGAAGACCATGTATCGGGGGAAAAAAGGCTAATCAAATGGCTGGTGAATAGAGTGGATTTTTACTGTGCTTTAAGAAACAATGAATATGATAATTATACAAAAACATGAGAATATTTTTAAGACAATGAAAAGTGAAATAAACAGAACAAGGAAAACAATATGCACAGTGCTTACAACAATGTAAATGGAAAGATAAGAAAGATGGAAAATAAATTCTGTATAATTATAATGATCATGCCTGTCCTTGAAGAAAATAAGAAAAAATTCTCCTCTTATTTGCAGTGGCAGGCGACCACAGATGTGGAATTGAACATATTCTATCAGATTCAGTTCATGTGTTGACTTATTTACTGATATGCTCTTATTTTATTTTAATTTATTTTTGCCTTTTGTTATTGTTACAAAAGATAGTTCTCTGAGGAGGAGAAGGGTATATCTCGAAATGAAGTTGATGCAAAAACAAAAGATATCAATGAAAAATGAACAAAAATGTAGGGAATGCAAAAATAATATGTTGTTAGGGATGGCTAGAAAGAACTGGAAGCATTTGAGGAAGTAGACAAAGAAGCATCCCAATAATATATAAACCTAGGCAGTTATTCCAAAATCAGTACTTCAATGACACTAGAAGCCCATCTATGTGGATAATTTTCTAACTGTGACAATCACCACACATTTCTTATCCTATACAATGCTGATCTACAATTTCCCAGAAGAGTTCCAAAGATGATCTATCCAATGCCCTAATGCTCATCTTCTAGGAATTTTAGCATTCTCTGAGTGCCAGTACAATTCTGGATATCCCCATGCCATTGCTCACTTTAGTTGCATGACCAGCTCATTTCTCATTGCTATACATTTTGTCATTTCTTGCACAAGTCATTTTTGATAACATTTGTTTAGTAGAGATTGATAAAGGAGGTTGGAAATTTTTGAGACCACTAAAGCAAAAAGCAGAAAGAATATTGAAAATACAGAACTGAGAAAGACACAGACTCTGTTTCAAAACAGAAACAGAATGAAATTCAGTGCCTCTAGTATGTCAAGGAAATGACTCCTAAATTCAGTGTCCTGGTTACCAAGAAAATCACCTATTGAACATGCAACCTTTTTATACATGTAGAAATAGCATCTCCATTCATCACACCATTTATCTTAGTTCACTTCCCTTACTTGAATTGGCCAATTGTTGTAAATCTAATGTTTCCTTTTGAGAGAGATTATAGAGATTTAGGAAGGTAGAGAGTAGTGGTCCATTAGTTTTAGAGTCCTTTGGAGAAATTTGGACTAAATTTCACAGCTTGGAAATTGTGTTGCTTCCAACATCCTTTTTCTCATGCAGAGAGTTAACTTAAATAAGAGGTCACCTTTTGACTTGAGGTACATATCATGAGTCCCCTTAAAAAGGTTTCAGAAGCCAATGGGTGACCTTTTTTCTTTTCTCTTAATGGTTATAGCTACTTTTATCAGAACTTCTTTTTATAGCCCTAATATATGCCAGAGGCTACCATGGTTCTTCTCAAAGTCAGGAAAACTTGGGTTTAAGTCTCAGCTGTAATATAGATTGGATGTTTGATGCTGGCTTCTTAGTCTTTTAGGCCAGAAGTGTTCAAATATATGGCTACTGTAACCCACAACCCTCCTGGGGCAATCC
The DNA here is from genome assembly GCF_019393635.1 of Dromiciops gliroides. NCBI lineage: Eukaryota > Metazoa > Chordata > Mammalia > Microbiotheria > Microbiotheriidae > Dromiciops > Dromiciops gliroides. The sequence goes on along the minus strand of NC_057861.1, from coordinate 390,515,647 downwards.
TGAATCAGATGAAAGTGTATATGGCCTTCAGGGATCCTTATGTATGGTGTAGTGGCTCCCATTTCTATTTGAATTTGATACAACTGCTATTGTTGTTTTTCCTTCATTACTGAAGAGGATCATGACATTGGAGTGTTGTCATGACTTGCACTGAATTGGATTTAAGTGAGGGAGGGCTGTGCGAGGTCACCAACCTCACTCTTCCAGAGCCATCTGGGTCCAGTGGAAAGATGTATATCAGGACAACTGGAGATGGCCTGGATGTTTTAAGGCAATTGGGGTTCAGTGACTTTCCCAGGGTCACACAGTTAGTAAAAAGTCTGATGTGAGACAGGTCCTCCTGATTTCAGGGCCAGTGCTCTATCCACTACACCAACTAGCCTCCCTTTACAGCTTCTCTAGGCAACTCTTTAAGAATATAAGGTACAAATAAAGTGCCAATATGAATTGGTAAGTGCTGCTAGGTGTCCCAGTGGATAGAGCACTGGTTCTCAAGTTGGGAAAACCTGAGTTTAAATTCAGCTTCAGACACACACACATGTGTGTGTATACACATATATACATATACTTATATACACACATATATATGTGTGTGTGTAAGTATACATAAATAAATATAAATGTGTGTGTGTGTGTGCGCGTAAGCGCATGTATGAGGGGAAGACAGGAAGAATATGTGATAAGGGATAAGAAAGAACTAGAAGCATTTGGGGAAGTAGACAAAGATGCTTCCCCAGGAAACAGGCAGTTATTCTAAAATCAGTACTTCAGTGGATCTAGGAGCCCATCTTTGTGGGCAGTCTCTCTAACTGTGACAATCACCACACCTTCTTGTCCTATGCAGTGTTGACCTACACTTTCCTCTAAGTGCTCTCTAGATGGTCTACCCAATGCCCTGATAGCCATATTGTAGGTATTGTAACATTTTCTGGGTGTCAGTAGAATATCAGTTTTCCCTCTACTATCCTTTACTTTTGTTACATGATCATTGTTTTGATTTTTTTCCAATGTTAGCAACACAAAGCCATGACTTCTAGGAAAGGAAAGATTATGGGATTGTGATGAAATAATGGGATTTAGCAGATACTCAAGGACCCACCTGGAGATTAATCTAGACTGATTGAATCAAATGAGAGTGATTGACTGCTGATTAGCCTACTTCAAGTTAAGTGGATTGTAATCACATTTGGCTAGCCCTTAAGAAGGTATTGTTCTCAGAAGCCAGACTGAACTCAACTTGAGAACATCTTCAAAGCCAATGGATTTGGATGATGCCAACCAATCAGCTTGAAGCAGTGGGTAAGGACCGCCTCTGTTCCAGACCTATAAAATGCTTCCACAATCAGCTTGCTGGGGAGTTCCTAAAGGAGGCTGGTGGAGGAGGACTTGAAGAAGAACCCAACCAGGCTGGGACTCTAGGATAGATAGGTAGGACTTCTTTTTCTTAACTTTCTGAACTCCTTGTTAATACCTGTATGCTTTAATAAATCTTTAATGCCCAAAGACTGGTGGTAAAGCTTCTAATTTAAGGCGATCACACAATATAGATTTTAAACATCACAAGATAAATCCATTTTAATCTCTTTTTGTTCTTTCATTAGGTAGGTTCTTTCTTGATGTCCCTATTCTTCATGGCAATTGTTACTTTTTTTTATTAGCAACAAACATTTATTTTATTTTCCATTTACATGTAAGGGTAGTTTTCAACATTCATTTTTATAAGATTTAGAGTTCCAAATTTTTCTCCCTCCCTCCCTCCCTTCTTCCCTTTCCTCCTCCCTCCACAAGATAGCAATCAGATTATATATGAGGGGCAGCTAGGTGGCACAGTGGATAAAGCACCGGCCCTGGATTCAGGAGGACCTGAGTTCAAATCCGGCCTCAGGTACTTGACACTAGCTGTGTGACCCTGGGCAAGTCACTTAACCCCCATTGCCCAGCAAAAACAAAAAAAAAAATCAGGTTATATATGTATAATCCACAAGTGTTCTTTTTATCAGTTCTTTCTATAGGGGTGCATAGTAAGCTTCCTCATTAGTTCCTTGGGATTGTCTTGGATCATTGCACTGCTGAGAGTAGTTAAGTCATTCACAGGCAATTGTTACTTTTATCAGTCAAAAAGTATTTATTAAGCACATACTGTGTGTGACCCTAGGCAAGTAACTTAACTCTGTTTCCATATGTTTCCTTATCTGTAAAATGAACTGGAGAAGGAAATAGCAAACCACTATGGTACCTTTTCCAAAAAATCCCCAAATGGAGTCATGAAGTTGGATGTGACTGAAGTGACTGAACAACAACATGAATTGGTAGAGGGAGTTAACTTTGAGTATCCTATACCAATTAAATTAAAGGTCTAATCCCTATCTTGTTTCTATCCCAACCACAGGAAAAATAAATTATGGATGTTTACCCCTCACTTTTATCTGTTTCCATTGAAAGGAAAGCATATTAAATGTTGCTATTGTGGCTAAGACTCAGTCATGACTCATTATTTCTTGGAGTTTGGGATTTATAGGCCTTAGCGTTCTAGCGCAGTGCATTGACTCCTATGGCAGTACTACAGTGTGTTTATGGGTAAAAGGGAGAAAATGGCAAACACCTAATTGTCTTTGTCTTTGAGTGGCTAAGAAATTGAGAGTTCAATGGTTCCTTTCTGTGCACTTTATTTGTTACAATATTCATCTGCTCCCAATTCCTACAGATTAATCAATGGCAATCATTCCTCTAAGTATCAATATACTCATCACATTTTAGATCCAAAGTGCAGAGTAAAGTTATAGCAAGGAGGGTGAAAATAACAGGAAAGTATCTGGACAAAAGAGACTTCTGGATGAATAATCATTAAAATAGTTCTTTTCCTAAGAACTTATTTTCACCTCAATCCATAGTGGGTAACCATATGAAAATATCTTTTGATTGTCAGGTTTTAGTAAGACAACACTTATTCTAAAAGAATTATATGTGGCCTCTTTGATATTCTTCTCAATGTACAATCATAATTGTAACTTTTAAAAATTGTCGTTTGTCAAGAATTTTAACAGATTGAAGAAGTCTAAAGGTAATCAGGGCACTTCTCTAACAACAGAACACAGTAGAGTAGATGTTTTTGATATGGTTTTGGTGTGCTATAGATGAGAATTAAGTTCATGTAACTTTTCTTTTTAAAATTTATCACAAAGCCACAAATGTATTACTCTTATGACATCACAGAAAAGCAAGACCTTAAAAAGAATAATCCAACATTACCCAGAATGCTATCCAATATGTTTAGCTAATAGAAAATGATATTTTCATCTGAAGAGCTTAATTGTACAATCAGTATAAAGTCAATAAAGAGAAGCAGTATGGCTTACTGAGGGGGGAGTGCTAAATTAAGAATGAGAGGATCTGGGTTCAAATAACAGCTCTGCCACATAAACCTGTATCATCTTAAGCAAGTCACAACCTCTTGGATCCAGTTTCTTCATGTTTAAATGAGGTAGTTGGAAAAGATGGCCACTGAACTCTCTTCTAGCTCTAAATCTAAGATCCTAATGTCAAGATAAATTGTGTGTGTGTCTGGGGGGAGTGGTAGAAATTTGCTGGAATTTCTAAGGGAGTCACAGAGATTCTATATATGAATAACTTACCAGCTATTTGGCAGTGGCAACAAGCCAATACCCCAAAGAGAGTAAGCTGCATCTTTGACAGCCTGGCCTTTTTTATTCCTCTAAGCCTTTAAGTTCTACGGTGATGTTAACAATATATTTGTTATTTCTTTATTCATTTCTTTACCTATTTTTATTTAATCATTAATTCAGCTATCATTTGCCTATGAGTCTTTTTTCTATTTATTCATTCTTTGTTTTTACTTATTGATTTATTCTTTCATTATTTGTTTATATTAGGAAAAGTGGTAACATGGAACCCTGCAAAAGCAGGCAGATCTCGGAAAAATTAGCTTGAAAACATGGAGCTAGATTCCTAAAAGTTTATACATAATTCTTTCTAATTATTCTAAATTAGTATTTTCTCTGTAATCAAAATAATAAGAGAGGTATGTACATAACATATAAATGTAAATAAAGATCAATATATAAATAGTATTATCACCAAGACAATGGATTGACTGTCCAGAGTCTAACTGCATGTACACTGACATGTGGGAATTCATATTTAAAAATTCTATGGTACCCTATGTGATGGAATGTTATTAGATAGAAATACATCGATGAGATGCACTGATAGAGGAAAATCTTTATGACTGCATTCTGCTTTGCCAAATCAAATGCTTTAAAAATGATCAATAAACAAGAGACACATCCTCTATATTTGTCAGCCAATTGTGTGACTTGTGAAGATGTGGTCTGCTCTTGAAAATAATCTGCAAAATCTTGCTTAGTCCTCAATATTTCTTCATGCATAGCATCAATATAAGCATAGATAATTCTCAAAGATTTTGTAGGGTTAAAAAATTAAAATTAAGCATGTAGATGTATAGCACTTTAGATTTAGAGATGGAAAGAACTTTAGAGTTCTATTAAATTGCCATCTTCATTTTATAGATTGGAAACCATTGCCCACAAAGTTTAAGTCATTTATTCAAAGTCACTTGATTGATTAATAAGGAGTAGAAATAGGATTGGAACCAAATACTGTGAGTTTAGATTCACCACCTTTTACTTACTGGTTGCTTTTTGTTTACCCTCTCCTATTTATTTTGGGGGGTGGGGTTATGAGGGAGAGGAGCATCAGTGCCATCTATGACTTTATTTGTTATTTGAGAAATCTTTTCCTCTTGAAAATATCTTAAACCCCGAGTCCCTATAAAATTGTGTGACCTCTAGCCTGAATGTCTTTTTGTTGGCAGGACAATGAGGTTTAAATTACTTGCCCAGGGTCACATAACTAGTAAGTATCAAGTGTCTGAAGCAGGATTTGAACTCAGGTCCTCCTGAATCCAGGATCAGTGCTTTATCCACTGTGCTATCTACTTGCCCCAAGTCTTAATATCTTCTGCAAATATGTAGTTCATCTTCTTAAGTGTCATTATCACTTCCTCACATAGTATATAGAACACAAAATAGTGGAGTACAAATACAATGTTGCCTTTATTGCTATTGCTGAGGCTAAAACACCATAGAAACAATGGCAGAACTGTTCCTTTTAACATTATTTATTAAAATTAGAAGGATATTTGAAAATGCTTTGAGGATGATCTAACTTAGAGTCACACCAAAATTTGTGCAATTTTGTTTTCTACTCAGCTATTTTTTTTTTTTGCCTTTTTGTGAGGTGATAATTCTAGAAGACAATAAACTCCAAGATCAAATATGGATCAGGTGTGGATCAAGCATGGATCAAGTGTGTATGAGTGCCCTTTAAATGTATTGTGCTAAGGTCTGAAGATACAAAGAAAAACAAAAACATCCCGTCTTCAAGAACCTTACAATCTAATGAGGGAGTCAAGAAGTCTTTTGTTTGGAATTTAAGGTCCTTCCTACCTCTTCAGTGTTCTTATAATTGACTCCACACTATGTATTCAAGGTTACAGTAACACTGACCTTTCCTTCCTCACTGCGTGACTTTTCACAAGCTATATTTTTCATCCTTTGTTTCTGAAGAAGACCAATGAAATCATAGGTGATGTCTTGATTTGCATATGAATTCGATTTAAATGAGGCAGTGTTGTGCAAAGTCCTTAGCTTCACTCTCTCTTCCAAGATCATTGAAAGTCCTGTGGCAAGACAAAAGCCAACATGACTGGTGGTACTCCACAGTGCCTCCTTTACCTGCCTTTGTGTCCTTTGGAACAAATCATTCTTATCTGTGCATTATGCTGGGGGAAATCTTCACATGTGTGAGAAATAACTATTAATAATTGATATTTTAAGGGACCCAGTGATCTCCCTTCTAAGTCCTCCCCCCAAAGTCTAAGTTCTCTTTGAAAGTAAGATTCATCTGGTTCAAAGGAGTCTTGGGTAAAGACAGATCAATTTATGTAGCTGTCTGAAGGACTTTACTGATGAGATTGGGCCTACAGGAATCAGTTCTAGGTGGGAACCATTGTGCCCCCATAAGATTGGTTGGGGTCTAGATTTGAGTGACCTAAGTCACATAGACTTCACCCTGACTTCATTTTAATACAACAAACCTCCAAATCATGTCAACCAATTCGATTTGATTGTTATGTGATAGACTTCCTACAGTTAGAGGGGTATATAAACTGTGAAACAGCCAATGACAATCCTTTTATTAATAACCTGCCAACCTATTAACAAAATGATTCAATTACTCAGAAACTATTTCTGTCATATTTTTAATCATCACACATGTTTGGAGTAGATATCCTCCTACCTCTGTGGGGTCCAGAATTTCACAAAAGGCAAGAAGAGGCAATTATCTGAACAAGATATTCTTGATTAGCAGGGGCATGCAACCTGTTAATAGAGAGGTCTTAATGGCTTAGCTTCATTTTGTACCAAAAGAACTTGTAGGCTATATGCTCCATGCCTGAATGTTCTACCAACTCATCTCTATCTCTTGGCTGCCCAGGCTTCCTTCAAGACTCAGTTAAAACCCCACTTTCTTTTGGAGGCCTTTACCATTCTTCTTTTTTCTTGTGTTAGTGTTTTCTTCTGAAATTACTCATATTTACATTGTATATATCTTGCACATACATTGTTTACTTGTTTTCTCTCTTATTAGAATGTGATCTTCTACAGGGAAGTGACAATATTTTTGTGATTTTTTTTTTGTATTTCCAACATGAAGCACAATGCCTGATGTAGTAAATATTTAATTAATGTATGTTGATTGTGATGTTTAAAATCTAAATTGTGGTCACCTTAAATTAGAAGCTTTAGCACCAGTCCTTGGGCATTAAACATTTATTAAAGCATATAGATATTCCCATGGAGTTCAGAAAGTTAAGAAAAAAGCCTATTTAGCCTAGAGTTCCAGCCTGGTCTGGTTCTTCCTCAAGTCCTCTGCCACAAGCCTGCTTCAATCATGAACTCTCTCTAGCAAACTGATTGTGGAAGCTTTTTATAGGTCTGGAACAGAGGTGGTCCTTACACACTGCTTCAAGCTGATTGGTTGGCATCACCAAATCCATTGGTTCTGAAGGTGTTCTCAAATTGTGATTACAGTCCAGTTAACTTGAAGTAGGCTAATCAGCAGTTAATCACTCTCACTTGATTCAATCAGTCTCGATTAATCTCCAGGTGGGTCTTTGAGTATCTGATAAATCTCATTATTTCATCACATGATTGACAAATTTACTTTATCCTCCCTTTTATTTTTTTTTACTTTTTTACTTTATCCTTATTTTGCAAATAAGCTTATATTCTAAAGAGTGTTACCTTTATTTATGTTTTCTTTTAAATGTAAAGGGGAAGGAAGGAAAAAAGAAGGAACAGGAATAAAGTTTTTCTCCTCCCCACCTCCCTCCCAAAGGAAAAGAAAACAGAAATGTGTCCAGAAGGAACCACAGATAACCTGGACAAATTTGAAATTTTAATGTGTAATTTATCATAACCTTTAACAGAAAAGCAAGCTGTACATAATAGAAATTTGTAGCTTCATGCTCAATTCTTTCTTTGTATAACATTTTTGGAAATATTTTATTTGTTTTTTTGTTAAAAACCCCTCTGCCTGGTAGAAAGACCAAAGGCTTGTTCAGTAAGAGGGTAATTTTTGTATTACGAGATCTTTATTGTGGTTACTGAATTTTATTAGCTAAAGTTCTGTAAGAAATACTGGCATGGGCAATAACTTTACTTTTATTCAATTCTCATTTTTCAGTGCAATGCTTCCTTCAACTGATTTGAGCTATTGCCTTATTCTTTAGTCTAATTTGATATTGATTTTGACTTTTGTTCTAAATTGTCAGTGCTACCACCCTGTTATCTTCCAAGTAGAACATAAACTCCTTGACAACAGAAATTATTTTATCTTCACTTTTGTAATCCCAAAACTTAGCACAGTATATGTCTGATGGAAACTTTGGATTCAGGTTTTCCTGATTCCATAACCAGCCTTTTATCCACAGTGGAAACAAGAAGAATAGAGTGTGTGTGTGTGTGGGGGGGAGGAATGAGACAGTAGCTCAAGGGTATAGCAAGTCCAAGTGAAGCTTTTTTTATGCTTGGTGAGACTTTGAACTTAATTGTAGGTAGAAGAAAAGTCAGAACAAAGCTGGGGATAGAAATGTAAGGCAAGTGGATGCCACAAATGGAGCAAGTTCCAGAGGTAGTTAGAAAGATAGGAGATCAAGAACACTGATGTTCACTTAGCTTTCTAAAGGAGCGACATCTCTTCTGCTATGACAGGGAAGGATGATAGAAAAGACACTCATTCATTGGTGCCCAAAGACACGAGATGAAAATAAAGGTAAAAAGGAATTCCTTTCAATAACGTAGCAGCAGATAAGATGAGATGGGGACTTGATTATATTGGGAAAAGTTAGTCATGATAATTGTTGTGGGGAGTGTGTTGGAAAATGAGGAATTAAAGGCAATTAATGAATATCTGAGCATCATCAAGATTTCTTTCAAAGTTAGTGATTTTAGGAGTTAAAATAAGTTCATAGTTATAATACCTTACACTAAATCCCTTCATTAATAGAATATAGGAACCTACGAGTATGCCAATATTCTCACAATCATCCATTAATCCAAGTTTTGAATTGTAATTTTATCAAAGTAACATGCCAAGATTAACTTGTAACTTATTGCTAATAATGCTCCTGAAGTTAGATTTCCAAGAGTTCACTGTCACAATGAGCATTAAAGTTAGTTCTGAGAATATATCTCATAATAGCTTGAAGCTTTGTCTCTTTACTATCCCCCCTCTTAAGATCTCAGTCAATTTGAGCTAAGTGAGGTACCCATTTTCTTTTTCGTAGTAACTTTTTAATTCTAAATTGATTTATTCCTTTCACCTAACACTCCAGGGCAGCTCAGAGGATGGACCCTCATTTTAGCATTTGCTTCAGAAAAAGATAATGAGAGAAGAAAAAACACTTCCAGAAAATCATAATGAAGTTTGTTTGAATCATCAACTTTTTGGAATTATTCTCAGAGTTGCTCTCTTTCATTAGCTTCCATAATTGAGTGTTGAGTATTTTATAATAAACATGCCCAATGGACAATGAGGAAAGAGAGGCATCCTTCTTTTTAACATGCTAATTAAAGAAACTGCAATAAAGCCATCCCTCCATGCAAGGAAAAATATTTCCTCAGTGATTTTGCCTAAGTCAAGGATATACATAGACACAAAGATCTCTCATCTCTCCCCTTAATCCTGGTGGTGAACATAAGTTACATCTTCATCTTTAGCTTTCCTAGTGGAAAGTTATGTTTTTGTAGTCCTTTGCTTAAGTAATATAAAATTTCTAAGAAAAGTGAATGAAACTTTACTAATTAAACTCCTCCTGGTAAGTATCCTCATAGCATGTAGTTGAGCCAGGATTTTTAAAGGCTAGATCAGAAAAGCACAAACTCAGGCTGGCTTTGAGTATGGGTCATGTGATAAAACTTCTTGTCTTTCATGCAAGGACTATCACAGCTTTGGTTAGGGATTAGGATGGCCACAAAGTGATGCATTATTCAGCTACAGAAACTCTCAGATATATAGAGACACTGTGATTCATGTTTGCATAGGGAGTACCACAGTGATGAAATCATAAATCTTTGACGTATTGAAATAATTTTGTCAAATATATGAATGTTTCCTTAGTCTTTCTATCTAAAGCACAGGTCTGATTATGTTACTCCTCTTCAAGAAGACTCATTTCCCATTTATTTTGGGACAAGGCAGAAACTCTGATATTTAAAACTTTGTAGTACCCAACTGTTCTGTTGCACCTAGCCCCTCCCTTTCTAGACTTATTTTACTCTATTCCCCTTCATGCATTCTATGGTTCAGGCAAAATAGCCAACTTGTAGCTCCCTATACATAGCATTCCATGATCTATTTTTTCATACATAAAATGTTTTTCTCCTCTCTACCTCTTGGAATCTCTAGTTTTTTTGTTTTGTTATTTTGTGAGGCAATTGGGGTTAAGTGACTTGCCCAGGGTCACACAACTAGTAAGTGTTAAGAGTCTGAGGTCGGATTTGAACTCAGGTCCTCCTGACTCCAGGGCAGGTGCTCTATCCACTGCGCCGCCTAGCTGCCCCCTATAGTTTCTTTTAAGATTAATTTCAATCACAAACTTTTGCTAGAGGATATTTCTGATGATCTTATAATCCCCATATAACTTTCCATTTTCTCTGTATATATTCTGTATATACTCATTTGTTTACATATTGCTCTTGAAATACAATGTAAACTCTTCATGGACAGGGATACTGTCTTTGATTACTAGTACTTGGAACAGTACATGGAATATAGTAAATACTTAATAAATGTTTAATTACATAAAATTAAATTATTCCAATACAGTCCTGTGAAACACATGAATTGCTAGAAATAAATTTGAGGTAAATTATTATGACTTGGGGGAATTAAATTTTAAAAGATGTCAGACTACAAGTTTGAAAGGTCAGAGTGGAAGTAGCCACAGAAACAGGAGAAACTTAAAGGTATTACAGATAAAGTTAAGAGGAGCTACATACCATCTTTATCTTAGAAACAGGCTTCATGTTTATTGGTGAATTACTTCACTTATAATTATTTCCAGATGATTTTTTAAAATTTCTATTAATATTATTTATAAAATTTTAATTAATAATATACTCCAGACTTCCACACAATCCTCCTCTGATACCACACCATGGCCTGTAATTGATTTTGGATTCTTTAAGTGTAAGCTATTGCAGATTCTAGTACAATGGAAAGGACTTGAGTATTGTCTTGATGGCACACTATATATAGTTTCTGAGAACTATTCTAGCTTAGAGGTTCTTTCCCTATAGGCTGGCCATTTGTTGATGAAGTCTTGTACATCATGCAATCTTGAACTATTGCAATCTCTGAGACAAAGAAAAATATACAACATCCCTCCATCCGGTGAAGTCCCTTTTGGTGTCTTCAGTGATGGGGCCAAAGTAGTAGAAAAGAGGGCAGGTGTTTCAAAGTGTTTTTAGACCATGTGTATAAATCACCTTAGCTGTTAAACTTTTAAAAATGATATCATTTTCTAGTGATCAGTTGGGCCACTTACTGCTAGAAGAACTGAACTGAAGCAATCAGAACAGTTGTACTATTTTTTTTTTCTTTCTTTCTTTCTTTTTTCTTTTAGTGAGGCAATTGGGGTTAAGTGACTTGCCCAGGGTCACACAGCTAGTAAGTGTTAAGTGTCTGAGGCCGGATTTGAACTCAGGTACTCCTGACTCCAGGGCTGGTGCTTTATCCACTGTGCCACCTAGCCGCCCCACAGTTGTACTATTAATGAAAATAAGAGACAATAGGTATTTTGGTTAAATGGAAGGATAATTCATAAGCTTTCATAAGAAAAGCAAATAACACAGTGGCTGGAGTTGATTTATCAAGAAATATTTAACTGAACATTTCACAGTTCATTTCAATTTGAAGCATTTAGAATAAGCATTAATAAAATGACCAGCATGATGTAATTATATAGCAATGTCTGCTGTAAAGGGTGAGGGAGTAAAGAAATTCTGCAAAAACCTAGATAAAATCACCCAAAATATAAAATATACTTTAATCCTTGGTAAATTCAATGCAAATATGGGCATGGGGAAGACAGTGAAAAATAAATCAGAAAATCAGAATATAAAAGGAAAGCCAAAGGCTTATAGACGCTACAAAAGCATCATGTTCATATACATTAATACTTTATTCAAAAAGAATTTAGGACTGAGAAGGGCAAGAACTAAATAATATCCCTAAGAAGTAAGATAATTCTATTTAAGCAGCAAGGAAACACTAATGTATGTGAGTTATTTCAGAAACAAGTCTTTGTGCACAGTCAGGACTGAATTTTTGGAGCAAAGATCTAAACCACTACCAAGTTAGAAGAAAATATAAAAGAGAATATATGATCAGGCAATTAAGGTAATACTTGAATAACCTCAAGTATTTAAGCAGTTATGGTCTAAAATGAGAAATGGACAAAAGAACAAACATAATCTAGACTGTGACTATTTCATAATGAGGTTTCATAAGTGTACATCAAGCAAAATGAGGCAAAAAGACCAAGAAACCATGTTAACTACAAATACTGTATCTTCTTACCAAATGAAGAGAGATACCAGCCAATAGCAACAGCAGATTAGCATATAAAATGGTTTTTAATATATTTTGGAGAAGGATGGCAAAAGATTATATGAATCACATGATAAGACATCAGTAAGTGAAAGAGAAATAATCAAATTTGTAGACTATCAAGTTTGCATATTCAAAAGATACAAGAATAAAACTTGAAAGAGAACACTGAGCAGACAAAAATGCAAAGCATTTCTAAAGATTTTTTTAAATGCTTCCCAGTTTCTTTTAATTACTTTTTGGATGGTTTTCTTTTCCTTTTCTTAAGAATGAAGAATCAAGTATAAGATATAGATGTTGTTTTTCAATTTAAGCTTTACAAAAAATGAAGCCCTCCTCTTTGTATTCCATAAAAATAGACAGAAAAACATCTAGATTCAGGCTAGGTAGAAGAAAAGGTTGTTCCTTTTTATTTCCAAATGAAGAGAGTGGAGATGTCACTTTTAGACTTTAACAACACAGGCCCTGATGAATTAGAAATAGCATTAAAGAAAACAAAGAAGGAAAAAGTAACTAGATTAGTCTTGTATACATATCTATGCTGGAGGGAATGCAATTTGGAGGACATTGAGGTTTTGATTCTTGAGGCTATATAAAGGAGAATAGGATTAAAAAATACTTGGGAAAACCTGATACCTATCACATTGTCTAATATGACAAAAAAGGAAAATAATAAATGTTAAAGAAGTTGTGGAAAAATTGGAACACTAATGCATTGTTGTTGGAGCTGTGAACTGATCCAACCATTCTGGAGAGCAATTTGTAACTGTGCCCAAAGGGCTATAAAGCTTTGCCTACCCTTTGACCCAGCAATACTAATACTAGGTCTTTTTCCCAAAGAGATGAAAAAGGGAAAAGGACCCACATGTACAAAAATATTTATAGCTGCTCTTTTTTTGCAGGCAAGGAATTGGAAATTGAAGAGATGCCCATCAACTGGGGAATCGGTGAACAAGTTGTGATATATGAATGTAATGGAATACTATTGTGCTGTAAGGAATGATGAGCAGGTGGATTTCAGAGAAACCTGGAAGGACTTACATGAACTAATGCTGAGTGAAGTGAGCAGAGCCAAGAGAACATTGTACACAGTATCAACAACATTGTGTTCTGATCAACTGTGTTGGATTTGACTCTTCTCAGCAATGCAATGGTACAAGATAGTTCCAAGGATCTCATGATGGAAAATGCTCTACAAAACCAAAAGAAAAAAATTAAGAAAAGAACTCTGTAATCTAATATAGCCTAAACCATACTATCTCTATTTTTTTTCTTTTTTGAGGTTTTTCCATTTTGCTCTGATTCTTTTTGTATAGCATTATCTAATGCAGAAATATGTTTAATGTGATTGTGCATATATAACCTATATTGGATTGCTAGCTGTCTTGAGGAGGGGGATGGAGGGTAGAGAGGGAGAAAAAATGAAACTAGAAATCTTATAAAAACAAATGTTTCAAAATATCTCTACATATAACTGGAAAATAATAAAATACTTTTATTTTTATTTTTTTTTATTTTGGGGGGAGGCAATTGGGGTTAAGTGACTTGCCCAGGGTCACACAGCTAGTAAGTGTCTGAGGCCGGATTTGAACTCAGGTACTCCTGAATCCAGGGCCGGTGCTTATCCACTGCGACATCTAGCTGCCCCATAAAATACTTTTATGGAAAAAAATATTTGGGAAAAAACCATAGGCTTCATTAATTTTATACTGTAATATTACTTTTGAAAGGCAACCGGGGCAGCTAGGTGGTACAGAGGATAGAGTACCGGCCCTGGATTCAGGAGGACCTGAGTTCAAATCCAGCCTCAGACACTTAACACTTACTAGCTGTGTGACCCTGGGCAAGTCACTTAACCCCAATTGCCTCACTAAAAAAAAAACAAAAACAAACAAACAAAAAAGAAAGGCAACCAAGACAATATAAATAACTATATATGTGCAATATCCTATATCCACAAAATCCTTAAGGTAATGACATAAATACAATATATGCCTTAGAATCAGTGTTAAAGGATAAGAAGAAAGTTAAGCTCTTGAGAATAATTTACAGAAGACCACATCCTAATATTCACAGAAATTCACACAAAATTCGCACTTCACAGAAAATACAGAGAATAAGAAATGCCATTTGCTTCTTGTTTGTTGACTATAAAAATAACTTTATTAAGACAAAATGTTGCCTTAAAGGCACACTGCCATAAAGTGTCTCCTATACATGTTCAAATTATAAAATATTTATTAAAAGGTGTAAGAACAAAGCTAAAAATCTTTACAACTTTCTGATGATTAATATTAAAGATAGGGAACAAGGCTACAGACTTACCCTGTGATTTTATTGATAAAGAGAATTACCAAATGATGAAACTTCCTCTACCAATGAAAAAAAAAAACACTTTCTCTTCAACTTATCTGGTTATCATAATACAGTTTTTCAAAGCATTGAGAGGTTATGGCTTTCCCCAGGTTAACCAGCCCATATGTATCAAAGATACAACTTGATCTTAGGTCTTCCTGACTCTGAAGTCAACTATCAACTGTACCATATTTCTTACTGATGATGATGGTGGTGGTGCAAGGCAAAATTACAGGGAGAGTTATATTCACTAAACTTGTATTTGTTACTGTCATAAAACATGTTCTGTAAGGATTCTAAAAATCAAAGATGTTTGTTTCAAAAATAATTTTAACATGGATGAATATTGATATGCTTTGTTTTTCTAGCATCTTGATGTCCCAATGTTTCTCTTCCATGTAAGAAAAAAAATACAGAAAAACCAGTCCAACAAAACCAAACCACATGTGAAAAGAGCCTCATGTAATATGCAATATTCATATAGTCTTCCAATTCTGAAAAATATCAAAGTGACTTGTGAATGGGTCCAATAACTTCATCTTTCCCAAATCAGTTTTTCATAAAAAGAATTATAATTTGTCTTCTAAGATGCAGCATTCCACAATTAGTATTTGTGAATATTTATTTAACTCAGGTTCTTTTGGGTAAAACTGAAAAATAAAGCATAATTTTCCATTTCTAAGTCTGATTCTTATTTGGTAGAATATAAGATTTACTCATCTTTCAGTTTCCTCACCTCTAATGAGGGGTATGTAAATTCAACAGTCACTGCCAGTTCCACATCTTATAATTTTCCCTAAATAACTATGTAAGTCAGTCAATAACCATTTATTAAGTGATTACTATGTGGCAGGTACTGTGATGAGTGCTAGATGGCAATATTTACCAAAAAAAAAAAAACAAAACAGTCCCTTCCCTCAAAGAGCTTACATTCTAAATGGAGAAATAACATGTAGATACTAGACATACAAGAAATATTGAAAGTAGATAAAGTTAATCTGGGAAGGAAGAACACTAACAGCATAACAAGGCTCTGTTGGAGGAGGGCACTGGAAAAGACTGTGTGCAGAAGGAAAAATTTGAGCTAAAGCTTGAAGAAGTAAGGGAAACTACAAGGCAGAACATTAAAGGTCTGGGGCACAGTCAGTGAAAAGGCATAGAGGGAGGAGATAGAGTGTTGTGTTTGAGGAACAGAAAGTAATTAATGTAGCTGGCTTCATAGGTAGGTGAAGGGAGCTAAATTGTATGACCTGAAAGTAGTGTCATGGGGAAACAATGGGGGTTCTTAGGTATTCCTCTGTAAAGGATTACACTCTCACACGCAGTCCAATTAGAATTAAAATGCTCTTTTATTTGGCTCTGGAGAAAGTGACTGAGGGGTAAGTCAAAGCCTTCACCCCTGGGGAGAAGATGGTTTAGAAACATCCTCCTCCCAGAATAGAAGGAAGGTAAATGCTTTTGTAGAGGATAGATGAGGTGTCCACCTAAAAATTGAAAGTTCCATTTTGGGGTGGGTTGGGGAAAGCCTGGATCCTTGTCATATTCCTGATAGTCCAAAGCAAATTTTTTTGAAATGATGGTCCTGACCTTAGGGGTTATCTCTGTCTCCTAGCTACAGTCCGGTAGTAGCTATGCTTAACTGACTTTCCTGCTATAGAATTTTATCTCCCCTTACTTCCTAGGTATATCTGTCCTGATATACATTTGTTCAATCTAAACTTTATTAGTTCCTTGATTCCTCAATATGTCTGTCCTGTTATCTAGTCATCTTTGGTTTTGTTTCTCACAGGAAAAACTTCTTCTGAGTTATCCTAAGCCCCATTTCAGTAGAAAGCATATCTTCCTAAAGCATAGGTCTGAACAATACAATGATCCAAGACAATCCCAAAGGACTATGGATGAAACATACTATCCATCTCCAAAGAAAAATTGATATTGATGTCTCAGACTAAACCTGCTATTTTTCACTTTCATTTTTTTTCTTTTAATCAACTTTTCTTGTACAAGATGACAAATATGGTAATGTTTTACATATTCATACATGTATAACCCCTATCTGATTGTTTGCTGCTTCAGGAAAGGTGGGGAGGGAAAATGGGATAAAAACTAGAACCCAAAACTATAAATGAAAATGTTTATTAAAATCAAAATAAAGCATAGGCCTGACCATATCACTCTCCTACTCAGTAAATTCCAGTCACTGACTGTCATATCCAGGATCAAATATTAAATCCTTTGTTTGGCATTCAAGGCCCTTCATAAACTCCCACCCCATCACCTTTCCAGTCTTCTTACACTTTATACCTCCTTATGTAATCCACAATTCAATGACATTGAACTTGTAGGGACCAATTTTTAATTGGGGAGTGTTAGCTAGGTGGCTCACCACAATATTGGGGCAAGGAAGGAGACTGGCAGACTCTCTCAAAACAGAGCAGGATTTATTTAACAAGAACAAACTTAAAAAAAAACACAAACAGGATCAGTAGGATCAAGGGAAAAGAAATAAAATGGGGAAAAGGGAAATTATACAACCTGAACACCACCACCACCCAGGAATAAGCTGAGAACACACAACAGCATCCTGTCACCTTCCAGCTTCACGCTAGAATGGCAGAAAACCTCCCTTCTTCCCAGCAGACCCCAGGCTGACCACACATAGCCCCCAGCCAATTGGCTGGCGACTCTGACAGTCACATGACTGCCCTTACTAGGTTTCCAATCATTATAATTTTGCCAGGCCCATGTAGGCATCAGCAAGTGGTGATGAAATGATGTGCCAGCACCATGGCAACAGCTACAACCAATGGGTGGAGCACTGTGTAGTTTGTGGAGCCCCAGGCCAGTGCCTGTTTTTTTTTTTAATTCTAGCCAAAAGATGGGGTCATAAAACCCTCAAATAACAATTAATTCTTTACATTCACCCCTTTGTTCATCAAGAAACATGTGGTGTTTCCTTGATGGAACAATAATAAATAAATAAATAAACAAATAAATAACAGAATATCATAACCAATGCTGATAAACAATATACTAATAACAATATTGGAAAGGGAAAATACATATTACAGATGATGTATATAGTAACAGAAGGAAAAAAAATGTCCATTTAAATACCTTAAAATCTTGTCTTCAAAGGAGGGTTGAGATATCATCAGGGGAACTGGACTTTGGTCTGGATTCTGGCTGTCTCTGGATTCTGGTTGTCTCTGGAACTGCTGGATTTTCATTAATCTTTAACATAACATTGTCCAAAAATGTTCAAATTAAGTAATGAAAGTTCTTCAAAATATACAAAACAAATTTAAACTTGATATATATGTGTGTGTGTGTGTATATATACATATATATATGTATATATATATATGTATATATATATGTATATATATGTATATGTAGCATATTGGGGTCCCCCCTTTGGAGGATACTCATATCCATACACAATATAAAATTGAGACAGTTATGACATTACTAACACTTTTTACCACTATATGTCTGGATCAAGGCCAAATTTAGTTATGTGTCCATGATGACACCTGAAAATGTTATGGAAATGTTACCATACCACATCTCGTGGTGCATAGACATCTAATAATTGTGCTAGGCCTCAGGTAGATGGATCCTGACCATGCCACCAGATTGAGTGAAAAAGCCAAGTTAAGTTAAACCAGTGCATGTGGTAGGGCTAAAATGACACCAGACCATTTTTGGAGCGAGAGAGGAAGAAACTGGACTATGTGCAGCAATTGTGCTCTACATAGCCGCTCTCATAAGCAAACCATGGACTTCCTGAATATGTTTGGCTCTTCTCTCAGCCTCCATCAGGGTATCTTACATGTACCTGTCTCTCCTCCTGTTGTACATATATTCTCTCCAGGGCCTGTAACATGGAATTGAACCATCTCTATCAAGCTCATTGTAAGAGCAATTAGTCTCTGAAATGGTAAGTTTCCATAAATCATAAATCTCGTATTAATTTCACCAAAGACAATATGATGGTAAAAATGTGTGCTACACTGCATAACTTAGGATATACTTGAAATATATATATAAAATCCCAAACCATACCCAGAGTATACATAGTCACAATGACATACAAAATGATAAAATGAATGTAAATGCCTGATATTATTAAACATTATTACAGAATCTTCATTAAGCAAGTAAACCACATCATCTTGTCCATGAATTCTCTATCTGGTACAATGACAATAACAGTTACTTGAAATGATAAACAATTTATCAAAAGGAAATAAAACATCAGCAAGACTCAATATGTTTGTTCATTAATTGTCATATAAATCAAGCAATAAGGTTCAATAACCCTTTCTAGAAGACAGAGCCATGTGCTCTTGGTGGAGTTCTTCACCTGTAGGAGGAAAAGCTTGTTTAAGGTAAGAGGTTATAATGCTAGGAAGCAACAAACTCCTTGCTATTCCTAAAACAAGACACTCCATTCTACCTATTGTCCAACTATATTTTTCCCAACTGTAATTTCACATGCCTGGAATTCTCTCTATCCTCATCTCAGCTTCCTGGATTCCCAACTTCCTTCAAATCCCAGCTAAAATCCTTACTTTCTGCAGGAAGCGTTTCCTGATTCCCTTTACTTCTCTGCCTTTGTTCTGGTGATTTTTTTTTTTTGGTGAGGCAATTGGGGTTAAGTGACTTGCCTCGGGTCACACAGCTAGTAATTGTTAAGTGTGTGAGGCCAGATTTGAACTCAGGTCCTCCTGAATCCAGGGCTGGTGCTCTATCCACTGCACCACCTAGCTGCCCCCCTGGTGATTATTTTCAATTGATGCTGTATATAGCTTGTTTGCACATAGTTGTTTGTATGTGTTTTCCCCCTTTAGGTTGTGAGCTTTTTGAGAGTAAGGACTGTCTTTTGACTTTCTTTGTATCCCCAGTGATGAACACAGTGCCTGGCACAGAATAGCCACTTAATAAATACTTGTTGCTTGACTTTGAAAAGTTACTCTGAAGCCATATAAAAAACTTAAGTGAACAGTTCAAGGTAAGGAGGCAGGGAAACATTTTATAAGGCTATTGTGATTGTCAAAGCATTAGGTAATCTGGGCTAAACCAAAAGAAGTTGATTGTGTGAATGGTGAAAAGACATATATGATAGAAGTTGTAGAAATAAAAATTACAAACACCATATTGGATAGGAAGGTCATTTGGATGGAGGAGTTGAAGAGGACACTGGGGATGCAGCCAAGGGTTGTTGGGATGATGGTGATATGTTCTACATTAATGGGTAAGTTAGGAAGAGGAAAGTATTTGAGGGGAAACAAAATGAGTTCTGTTTTGGATGTGGTAAGCTTGAGCTGTCCATAGACAAAAAACAGATGGTGATGTGTGACTAGAGCTCAGGAAAGAGATTAGGACTAGATATAGTTTGGTGATCATATGCATAGAGATGATAATTAAAACAATGACAGTTGCTGAGACAACTAAATGAGAGAGAATAGAATAAAAAGTGAGAAAGCCCAGGACAGAGCCTTCAGGGACACCCATAGTTAGTGGGCATATGGAACAAGGTAGACCAATAACAGTCTTTTCCAAAAATCTCCATGGCTTTCATAAAAGAGAAAAATATTGTCACAGAAAAAAAAGACTAGAATTATTCCTGAATTTCTTCAGCAGTTTCTAAGTTTCTGGTACTATTGCAATCACATACATTCTGTTAGGACAACTCTTTCCATGGAGCCAGAGGAAAACAATATATAGTTGGCCAAAACCATACCTACTATGCAATCACGGGCACCTTGAGAAGCAGCCAGTGTGCAGTGGGAGCTGATTATACCTACAGAGCAATTCTCCCCCAGGCAGTGCCCCTGGAAATATTTTCGATCACTGTTTCCCTCTAGCTAAACCAGTTAGTGATTAGGGGATGAGCCAGAGCTAGAGACAACTTTATTCAGGTGAACTGTTGATTAGAAGCCACTTGACCTGGTGTGTCAGGGAAAGAGAATGCAGTATGGTCCCTATGCTTCTTGCAGGAATGTAACTTATTCTGGGGTATGGCTTGAGAAGAATTATGGCACCGGTAAGATTATAAACTTATAACTGGAAGAAACCTTAGAGATGGTTTTGTCTAATTTATTAACTTTGCATATAAAGAAATGAAATTCAAAAAAAGTTCATAAATTTGACCAGGGTCAGGCATATAGTAATAAATATAAAAGGTATTTGAAAGCAAGACTTCTCATTCCAAGATTAGCATTTTTTCCTACTGTGCCATAGTAATTCTTTCCTTGCCGAACACTGAGAAACTGTTGCTAGGACCAGAGGGACTGGGTTAATGTGCCCACCACTCCATTCTGCATTGAGGAGACCATCTGTTCTGGAGCCAGGCATCTAGTTTGAGTGCCTTTCAGCTCACTGAAACCCCACTCTAGAACGCCAGGGAACAACTTATAGGTTAGGTTATGTCTCAGTTATAAGGTTTTCCAAAAAGTGGTGAAGTAAAAAAGTACTTAAGAAACAATACGACAGGTCCTTATTTCCTATGCAAAAAGGAATGTTAAACATAGAAGATTCTCATAAGCATGCATAAATAGTAAGACTTAAGCTAAGCAAGAGGCAGTGCTGACTACTGTTTTTCTGTTAAACTCAGCTGGAAGTTGGTACTTAAAACCATCTAAACCTAAAGTAATTTGCAGGACTGCTAATTTTGCATTTTATATTTCACCATTTCATATCAGCTCTGTACTATCTCAACAACTCACAGGACATGTATTCCAGTAATGGAGGATAGGCATGGATTATACATGCATACACATATATAGACATGCATATATATGCATATGTGTATGTGTGTGTGTGTGTGTGTGTGTGTGTGTGTGTGTGTGTGTGTGTGTGTATTCCTGAATTTCTTCAGCAGCTTCTAAGTTTCTGGTACTACTGCACTCACTATTGCAATGTAGAAGTTTTTGTGTATATGTGTGAGCTCATTTTCTTCAATGAAAAAAATTTCCCTTGCTTATAGCCAACTTCCTTCATTGGATCTAGAAACTCTAAAACTCAAAAGATGACTTCCATGCCTGGATATATCCACCTTGAAACTGAAACATGGTGATCAGGAAAGGAAAAATAAAACAGAAAAGGTAGGTACCAGCTGAGAGATAAGCTCACTCCACAGTAAGAACAATAGTTGGTGTGAGGACAAGCAGCCCAACCCAACTTCACTCCTAGTATTATAGCGTATCTAGAAACAGAACATATTTCTTAACACTTAGGAGAATTAAAATAAAGAGACCAAGTTCAAAGTAGTCTCTTCCTTAAGCTGAATTTTCAGCTTTTACCACCCCACTACTGGCCATTGTCATGGAATAGAGAAGGACCAAGGGACCACAGAAGTCTGCCACATCAAATCAGAATGTCCTGTACCTTCAGCCCTGGGTTGTCACACAGCCAGAAGCAGGTCCCCCATTGTACCACTTACCACCCACTGGAGTCAAGAAGGGTAACTCTGAGCTTACTTTTTGTGATAACTCCTATAGGCAAATTGACCATCTGTTCTACTTGTTTATCCATTGGTTTGGGTTTGTGTGAGGCTCTGGATTTCCATTCTGCTAGATTTGGACCTTGGAAAGAAAATGTTAGTTGTGTTTACCCAGGAGGACAAGAACTTTTGGGGAAAAGATCCACTGACCTATGTTTATCTTTGACCAGAGGAGCAGACAGAGACCAGCTTAAATCGGTCAGATCAGAGGAGGTACTCATGATCAAACTTAATTTTGGAATTTCACACTCAATGAAAAGAGCAGTTCATACCCCAGCATTCACTGAGCTTGCTTTTCTTAGAACCTAAGCCTCCTCCTGAGTGTGACCTAAGAATCTTTGTAAACTTCTTATCTTCACTGAAAAAAATCCCTGCTTAAGGGGAACTCCATGTCTGCAGAAGCAAGAACTGGAAAAACCATTTGGTTCAGTTATGCGCTATGGGAGCCCAACCAGAGGTCTTTATACTTATCTAGACCTCAAAAAGTTTACAAAGGTTAAGAAAAGTGCAATGCCTGAGGTTCATTGGATCAAGGGGAGACTCTTGCATGGGATCCTAGGGTCTCATTTTGATAGCTAGAGAGTAAAGGGCACAAGGCTTCATTAACCTCTTTAATAGGCATGAAGGGCTAGGATAAGATGGCCTTCTATATGGTTATACTCCCATGCACAGAGCAGCTAGGTGACACAGTAGATAGAGCGCTGGCCCTGGAGTCAAAAGGATCTGTGTTCAAATAGTACATCAGACACCTAGTAGCTGTGGGACCCTGGGCAAGTCACTTAACCCCAATTGCCTTAAACATCTTGGGCCATCTCCAGTCATCCTGATAAAAATCTTGCCCCTGTACCCAGATGGCTCTGGCGGAGAGAGTGAGGTTGGTGATCTTGCACAGCCCTCCCTCACTTAAATCCAATTGTCATGGTGCTCTTCAAGAACAACAACTTCCTACTCATATTTCCCTGAAAGCTAACACTTAAAATCCTTCGCCCCTAGAAAATAATTAACTTGAAGGAGCCTCCACTCTCTTTTACAGAAAATTGGGTACATTTTTGTGCAAAATGGTCCAGAACTTTTGTTAGGAAATGGGAAAAGGTGCAATAGTTATTTCTGAAGCCATGAAGCAGGACCTGGTGCCTATGGGAATCAAAGAAATGTATATTTCAGCTATGGAACATCATCATATATGGTTTTATATTATACCTCTGTGATTTCATTCCTGTTCTCCGTGTCCCCTTCATTGGTCTTCATTGCTGTTCAGTCATTTTTCAGTCATGTCCAACTCTGTCACCCCTTTTGGTGTTTTCTTGCAGAGATACTAAAGTGGTTTGCGATTTCCTTCTCCAGTTAATTTACAGAGGAGGAAACTGAGACAAACACTGAAGTGGCTTGCCCAGGACCACATAGCTAGTAATTGTCTGAGACCTGATTTGAACTTATAGAGGTGAGTTTTCCCGACTCCAGGCCCAGTGTTCTATCCACTATACCACCTAGCTGCCTTTGGTCTTCCTTTCTTCTGTATAATTCCTGTAATCTTTCTCCTTATCTAGAAGTACTTTTCCTCTCTGCTACCATTTCCCTTAATTTCTTAACCATTCATAATTTCTTATGGCCCATCTAATAAACTGAAGCATATCCCTTCCCCAACTCCACACTGAAGAGAAGGTGGATGGTGACAAAATGAAATACTTTGATAAACCTCCCTTCCATTTTCCTTGGTTGGCAGGAAAAATCTTAGGCATTGTAAAGAGGACTTCAAATTAAGAGAAATCTAAATTTGTGTGGTTATCAAATGCAGAGACCCCTAGACACTAAATCTTAGGGCACTTTCAAGAGGTACTGTTGCAGTAAAAGATCTGAAATAAGAGGGTCTGTGTTCTTATCACTGCTTTGCTGTTACCTACCTAATTTTAGGCAAGTCACTTCCCTCTCCTAAGCCTCAGTTTCCAGATGAGTAATATGAATAGCATTAATTAACATTTCAGGTTTCTTCCAGTTCTAAATACTAGAATTCTACTCAGCCAAGAATCCAGGGTACTTCCAAGCATAATAATGTTGTGACCATTTTGTCAAGTGCAAGCTTCTCCAGGAAGCTTACCTTCACTTCGGGTTAGTTTCATTTTATTTAATTCAATTTGATTTGAATTTCAATTCAGTTCAGTTCAATTCATTTCAACAAATATTGATTAAATGTCTAATATGTGTAAAGCATATGATAGGTGCTGAAGATGCAGAAATTAAATGGAAAGTAGTACTTTCCCTTAAGGAGTTTATAATCTACAATACAAAGCACATACATTATGACCATTTTTTAAATATACAGGCATGTATTGCGTTAGACTTTGGGAAGGATCAACTCTACATAATGCTTTTTTCTTTTCTTAGAGAGAAGAATGTGTCCCTTTGCTTTTTTTTAAAGGAAGGGAGGTATCAATAATGATGGAACCCAATACATAAAATCATGCAATCTGTTATCAAATCCTGGCTCTGCCATTTATCACTAAATGCTCTGTTCATAGTGAGACCTGGAGTAGGCCACTTCATCTTTTATCTTCATGATTTCAGTTCCCTGAACATCAATTTCCTCATCTATAATAATAATAGCTAGCATTTATATAGCACTTTAAGGTGTGCATTCAGTCATTTCAGTTATGTCTGACTCTTCATGACCCCATTTTGGGGTTTTCTTGGCAAATATTTTGGAGTGGTTTGCCATTTCTTTCTCCATTTCATTTTATAGATTAGGAAATGGAGGCAAACAGGATCAAGTGTCTTACCCAGGGTCATACAGCTAATAAGTGTCCAAAGCTGGCTTTGATCTCATGAAGATTAGTCTTTGTGATGCCAAGCCCAGGGTTCTATCCCCTCTACCTCCAAGGTGCCCTGAGTTTTGCACAGTGCTTTATAATTACTATCTGTATGACTTTGAACAAGTCACTTAACCTCTGTCTATTTCAGTTTCCTCATCTATAAAATGTGAAGAATAGTAGCACCTACCTCCAAGAGTTACTGAGAAGATAAAATGCTATAACAAGGTTGCATAGTACTTTGCAATTATTATCTCATAATACTTCACTGCGTGATCTAGTTGCCTCTCTTCAAATATGGGGAGACCTGGTATAACTACTTCACAAGCAGTTATATAAATCATGTTGAATAGATAGTATAATAAACCTTGAAGGGTGCTATCAGAGTCAATTGTTTATTTATTTGTTTTGACATCTTGAGTATATGCATTCTGTCTCTGGGACCTACTTAAAGACTCATGTTATCTAATGTGGTAAAAAAAAAAAAAAAACAGAAGTTTTAGCTGAATTATTTGAGAGTTGAGCGCATGCTACTGAAGCGGCTTTTGAAGGACCTCCCCAATTTTTTTTTTTTTGCGGGGCAATGGGGGTTAAGTAACTTGCCCAGGGTCACACAGCTAGTAAGTGTTAAGTGTCTGAGGCTAGATTTGAACTCAGGTACTCCTGAATCCAGGGCCAGCACTTTAACCACTGTGCCATCTAGCTGCCCCAGGACCTCCCCAATTTTAAATCTCACACTCATACTTGTCAACTGATAAATTACAGGCCATGAAGTTATAGTAAAAGATCAGTCTCCACAGTGCTATCCAGTAGTAATTTATCTGTGAGGTCCCAACTTCAAGATGACTCTTATAATTGACATATTTTTCTCTCCTCCATCATGGTTGAAGACATTAAAGCACTTTGCAAACTTTGATCACCAGTTGAGTGCCTGCTATATTCCAGGCACTATGTTAATTAATTGATTTCTTGGTAGTCTCATTTAATTTGATTCATGCAAAAAGTTTTCTCATTAAGCTACTACAAAACTATTATGTATGCCGGGGGACACTCTAGTACAGTAATGGTTATGATGGAGCCAATTCAAACTGACTACTAAGTGATTATTGTTAAACTTTAAGTGTGATTATTTATATCATAGGTATAAACAAATGATAAAAATTAGGGCTCAATTGTTTTGTTGATTGTCTAGATTTAATAAAGTGATAGAGGAAAATGCTAATGAAGATTAATTTTTAAAGTGTATTGTGTGTGCTTTTGTTCTGGAGAGCCAATTGTTAAACTTTTACCAAAATGACTACTTGGTATAATCCCCTTTATTGGTAATAGGGTTTAATCCTATGAGAAATAAAAGCAGTACACCATCCTGAAGAAAAATCATGAATATAGGTGTGAGATTTAAACCACTAAATGTTTCTGCTCTCCTATTTATAGGAAAAGGCCAGGGATTGGCAATCTCTTACCCTAGCCAGTGTATTCCATATAAAACTAGAAGATGCTCAAGAAAATATCAAGCACCCTTTGGTTTTCAGAGAACTCCTACCTGTATCCCTCAACATCACCCTTTTATGGATACTAGTGTTCACCTTGTTAGTCTAGGAATATGGAATATGTTAGTCTAGATTTATCCAGTTAGTCTCTTGCTTCAATTCCCACTTAATAGGAAACTACACCCACTTATTATGTGAGTGTAGCATTATGAAGTCACTAATGTAAGCATGGTTTAACTATATACTCTTATTTTAAAATGTATAATCAGAGAACAAAGAAAAATAAAGAATATATAAAAATAAAAATCATGTGGCCTACATTGCTGCAGCTTCCAAAGCCTAGCATTTAACCAGATTGTAGGAATAGATCAAGTTCATAAATCCCTGCAAATTGTTCACTTTCTTGAACTCAAACTTCTCTTTTAACTATACACACTGGAAAATGGCTGTTGTTCCTTATTTACTTTTATATTCATGGTCACTTTCCTCACTCTTTTCTCTATTGCTCTCTTGAAATATTAAGTCTTTTCTCTGCTTCTCAGTGGAGCTGCTATCACATGGGCTTAGATACCATCTTCTTTGTGCTCCTCTCCCCTCTGATTAGAGGGTTGTAGAATAAAGTGCTAAACTCCTCTCAATGCTTTCCTTTATAGAAGGCAGAAATTTGACTTCCATATTAGCCTACTCTCCACTAGCATCTCTGCCTTGTTTCAATTCCACATACCAAAATGGCCATGTACCAGGTACCCCTCTGCATCCCTTCCCAACTTCTTTTTCCAATTTCCTTTTGTGCAGTGTCTACTCAAATTCTATTCTATTCTTCTATTCTATTCTATTCTATTCTATTCTATTCTATTCTATTCTATTCTATTCTATTCTATTCTATTCTATTCTATTCTATTCTATTTTTTCTATTCTATTTTTTCTATTCTATTTTTTCTATTCTATTCTATTCTATTCTATTCTATTCTATTCTATTCTATTCTATTCTATTCTATTCTATTCTATTCTATTCTATTCTATTCTTCTGTACTGTTCTATTCTATTCTATTCATCAGCTCCTTGAGGTTAGGTACTGTCTTTCGTCTCTTATCTGTATCCCCAACTCACTTAGCACAGTGCCTAGCATATGGCAGACAGTTAATTTAATGTGTTTATATAATTGAAGTGCATTGAACTGAATGGGTTGTATAAAATTTGAAAGCTAATCACATCATGTTCACTACTAGTGTAGTGGTAGACTCAAGAATATTCCAAGGAATGGAGGGAGATACCTCTTAATATGACTTAAGTCACATCCAACCTTGCCCTTTACATCTTTTCCTCTTGTCTTGGCTTTAAGGTGAGAGCTGATGCAAGAAAAAAGGCCTATTCTATGGCTAGTCATGTGGAGCACAAATATGCCTTTCATTATATTTGTATAGGGAGAAATGGAACTTCTCTAGAAACAAAGACCTTTGTTAACTCTGGGAAGAAGAATATTGTGTTCATTTCAGTTTGTAGGAAACTAACATTTGCCAAAATAACATCCCTCGTCACCTTATTTTTCCTAAAAATGAAAAAAATTTCGACAAACTTGCAAGAAAGAACCATATTCCTTATTACAAGTCATCACTTTCATATTTACGTTTACAGCAATGAAATCAGCAATCTGCAGAGCTACACCATCTGCTTCAACCCGTGGATTTTTTTAGATGAGTGGAATTGATTAATATGTAGAATTTATTTATAAAGACCTCTAGGAGAACCTCTTACCTGAAATAAATAAAGCAAATTTTTAAATTTTTGGGTCTAGCCATTGAACTTTTTCCAAACTCAGCAAGCTATTGCTGTTAAATCCACATATCTTCATCTTCTACACAAGAAGAAAATGAGATTTTGTAAAATGCCACGTTAAAATGTTGGTAAATTATATTATGCCCATCACTCTAGTAATCCTATCAAAATAGGAAATGAGGTTTGCCTGGTATAATTTGTTCCTTATGAAGCAATGCTGGTTCTTTGTAATTGTGACTTTGTTTTCTAGATATTTAGTCTCTTTACTAACACATTTTATAATTTTGCCATGATCAAAATCAAGCCTCAGGTTTTCTGGATCTAACCTTTAAGTTATTGCAAAATCTTGTCCCTGTTCTAAGTATTTCACCTCCTTCTATATATCATCTTTTCCTTGAATCTTTTCTGGAGCTCCATATCTGTAATCTTCCCTGCTATAAACTTACAACTTTAGTAAAGTGCACCCACTACCTATGATGTGCCATTAGTGTGGGAAATAAATCATAGAGATCAGAGCAAGACCTCACCATTCCATATGTAGCAGTTAGGGCCAAGAGATATATCTCCTCTTGTGTTTTCTCTGACATGCTTTATTGGTGTCAGATGAATAACTATTGTTTTTTTCAGGGGGTGGGGAGTACAGGTGTGGGGGAAGGGAATATGGAGACTTTGTGCTGCACTAATTTTATATCTGCATTCTCCCTTTATGATCCTATGGCTTATATCCTCAATAACACACTTTTGTAA
Organism: Dromiciops gliroides; assembly: GCF_019393635.1. Classification (NCBI taxonomy): domain Eukaryota; kingdom Metazoa; phylum Chordata; class Mammalia; order Microbiotheria; family Microbiotheriidae; genus Dromiciops; species Dromiciops gliroides. The sequence continues at coordinate 390,486,749 of NC_057861.1, read as the reverse complement.
GTTAAAAATATGCCAAATAAACGCCTTATGCTTTTAAACTCATTGGAAAGCCTATATCTTCTGCAAAGACCCCTACAAATGCTAGGGCAGCTGCAATGATACAAATTCCACTATTTTCTTTTTTGAAAATTGAAACATTTTCTTTTCTCCATGATGTGGCATCTCTCCTATTATTTACAATTTCTTTAGAAAGACTGGCAGAGGCTAAACAATCATATATGTGATTTCTTCCAGTTCCCCAAGATGTAGGTTATTTGTAACTGGTGACTTAAATTCATCAAAGTCAGCTGTGCTCTCTTATCAACTTCCTAAGTATCTTAGGTTTTTGCTCTTTATCAGTGAGTTTTGTTCTTTCCTTTTTAACCTAAAGATTATTCTTCATGATAGATAAAACAAAAGGAAAACATTAAGTGGCTCTGTCTTTACTCCATCATGCATTATCATTTTATCTACAAGTAGTCCCATTTTATCTTCAATGCTCCTTTTCTTTCCAGAATGGCTAAAAAAGAAAACTTTTTCCTATTCTTTGCTTTCTTCAAAAGCTTCAGCTCATTCTGATAATTAGCAATCCTCTAGCAATTCTTACCTATTATACCTGTCATACCAAATCCAAGGAACTGAGATAAATGGAAAAGTAGTTGCAGAAGATGTACCAGGAAGTCAATACTAGTCTAATGGTATGCTGGTGCTACATGGCTGTCAGACATCCTTATTCCTTCTTCTCTTTTGTGGACTGAGTCATTCCTGCTCTGCAAGTTGACCTTTCTGCCTAGTCACTAACTTGGCCCCTAAGCCTCTGGAGCACTGCCTTTACTTCATTAGGAAGTAGGGAGAAAATGACAGCTGACCATTCAGTGACAAGCCTGCAGATTAACTAGATAAAGTCAGTGCTTCTAATGTAGATGCCTAGAGAAATCATGATAAAATTATTATTTCTTCCCAGAAAGCTGTAAAAGTGAACCACTATACTCTTTCCTAGCTTGAGCCCGCAGTCATGGATATGCTTCTGGCAAAATACCACTCTTTTAATTATTTTCCTTCTCCTATCAATCCCTGTACAATCATTCCTCTGATGTATTAAAATCATAATAATTAAGCAAGTGGGTTATTAGCAGCAACTGTACTACAATTGTCAGCTTATGAGGCGAAATATATGTTTAAAAACAGAAAGGTAAATAATTTTTAAGAAACAAAAATAAAACTTCTGTACATCCTCAGGTAGTATATCAGATTCCTACCCTGTCAGGACAGAAAATAGGAAAGGGGAGAGGGAAGGAAAGGATAACTCAGTGGGCTTTGTCTACAACATAAGTAGATTTCAGCAATGCCACATCTGCCTTAACAGTTCTTATGGACATGAATAACATCCTTTACATTCCTCCATTGTGGCTTTCCTTTTGTGGCTTCCACATGGCTATCATGGAATTTTGTGGCTTCTTGGCCTTTCCAGTTCACAAATCCAAAAGGATGGTTAGGGTGACCCTGTCAAAAATCAGGTCATGAGTCAATACTCAATATCAGGGTAAAATTCCCCAGGAGACCAAGAGAGTGGAATATATAGTAAGAATTCTACTTGAAACAAGTAGGTACACATCTTTAGAATCATAATATCTTTTGTGATGCCTAAAGTAGGTATGGTGAAGAAAATGTGACATTGTATTAGGAGACAAGATAAAAGGAGTCAAGGAAAAGGGACAGTTTGTCTTACTTATTCCCCCTCCCCAAAGCTTTAGTATTTTATGGTACCTACTGCACTGACATGTTGGAACCATGTTGGAACCAATATGTATCCCTTTGATTCATTTGTACCAGTAAGAACATAAGCTCAGATAGTGTCCCTTCTGTCAAAGTTTTCTGTGCATCTCAAGGATGGGGCTTGCTGGAATGGGACTAGTAGAATATCTCTATAAATGCTAAGATCTTCACATTGTAAACTAAATTTAAATGTCCCCTTCTTTGGAACACAGCCTTTCCAGTCCATTGGGTGCCAAACATGGTTCTATTGTCAACACAAATCAAAGATATCTTGAATAATATATTCTCCCTTGCCCATTCATAATTAGGAATGGCAGGTGATGATGTATAAGATATAGCTGCAGATCAAAGTGAGCCTACAGGGGGCAGCTAGGTGGTACAGTGGATAAAAAGCACCATCACTGGATTCAGGAGGACCTGAGTTCAAATCTGACCTCAAACACTTGACACTTCCTAGCTTTGTGTTATCCTGGGCAAGTCACTTAACCATCATTGCCCCACAAAAACAAACAAACAAAAGCAAAACAAAACAAACAAAAAAATGAAAGTGAGCCTACAATAACAAACACCTTTGGGACACTGTAAGTATGGAAACAAGAGGGAGATAATCCCTATGAGATTGCTCCATTTTATACCTGCATTCAAATCTTTACTGTAATAGGCACTATTTATATAATTATGAACAAGTGAAATGAATTCCCTTTTACTCAATTTCCTCATGTATAAAATTAGATTGGACTTCATGACCTATAAGTTTCACTTCATGATTTTCTCATCCTAAGTCCTAGCATCTAACACACGAGGCAGGAAAGCATCTCTGTCTCTCTCTCTGTCTCTCTCTCTGTCTCTCTCTGTCTCTCTCTCTGTCTCTCTCTGTCTCTCTCTCTCTCTCTCTGTCTCTCTCTCTCTCTCTCTCTCTGTCTCTCACTCACTCACTCATACACACACACACTCACTCTCACTCTGTCTCTTTTTCTCTGTGTCTCTGTCTCTCTATCTCTTTCTGTGTGTGTGTGTGTGTGTATTGTGTTTGTGTCTGGATTTTTCTCTCTCCTCTCTATCATCCAGTTTTCAAAAAGATTTGCTGATTAAGAGGTTTAAGAAGGGTAGAGTGTTTTGTTCCAAATAGTTTAGATGACCATTGACTAGAAAATTATAGTGTACATGGCAAATGTAGCAAAAATCAAGGTATAAATCAGAGTTTGCAAAGAAGGGCATAAAAGGTAAATGAATAGATGAAATAATTATAACAAATTACATGGCAGGAAAAAGGTCAGTCCAGTCATTCTGACAGAAGGAACTGCATCAGAGACACTATTCCAGGATTCAGTTGCATGCACTGTTTACCCCTCAGATTGAGATTGCTGTCGTTTTTCTTCATTCTTGAAGAGGAACATGATGTCATGACTTGCAGTCAATTGGATTTAAGTGAGGGAGGGCTATGCAAGGTCACCAACCTCAGTCTCTCCTCCAGAGCTATCTGGGTCCAGTGGAAATTTATATATCTACAGCTATAGCTATAGCTATCTATCGCTATCATCTATCATCTATCATCTATCATCCATCTCTATCTCTATCTCTATCTCTATCTCTATCTCTATCTCTATCTCTATCTCTATCTCTATCTCTATCTCTATCTCTATCTCTATCTCTATCTCTATCTCTATCTCTATCTCTATCTCTATCTCTACATATCAGGATGATATGATGTCCCTGAATGTTTAAGACAATTGGAGTTAAATGACTTGCCTGGGGCCACACAACTAGTGTGTCTAGGGTGAGATTTGAAAATCAGGTCCTCCTGAATTCAGGGCCATTGCTCTATCCATTGTGCCACCTAGCTGCCCCTAATAGATTGGGATTAATATGCCATGGAAAGGTGAATTTTTACCTGGGATAAGGAATGCAAACAATATAGTCTGGAACTATGAGAAATTCATACTATAATAAGATATGATATAGTATAAAATGATGTTGATGTGGAAAGTTCTTTTCTGAGGCCTCTTTTCCTGAAGCCTGGAGCACCATGAAAATTCCAGCACAGGGGAAGCAATGAACCCTCTTGGTCAGAGTAGATACTAGCATCAAACTGCTATATTATCTCTTGGTAGGTCTATGAAGTAAGTTAATATTACTTTCTCTCTCTAGCAGTTTCTGTCTTGAACCTTAACAACATGGAAGAACAAATGTCTCACAGGACTTCCAGAGTATGACCATATCCAAGTTTAAAGTCTGGGATAGAAGAAGGGTTGGAGGATGAATGAGTGACCATCAGTGTCTGAAAATCATAGGGAGATGAGTTTGGGAAGCCTTTTTCATGTTGCCAGTTCCCATTTAACCCTTTATTACACTGCAATTGATGATCTGTTTTGGCAGAGGGTGTTTCCATGTTGGGAATTCCCTACATAAATGGAATGGTAGATCTGAATGAAAACAAAGAAGTAACCTCAAATTTAAAGCTGCTTGGTCCTTCATTTGTCTTACTGATACTTACACAGAAAAGGAAATTATTTTTAAAAATGGAAGCCCATAGAAAGTTGAAACTCTATGTTATTAATATTTTCTAAATTACCTGTGGAAACAATTCACACTTATAGAATACTTGAGAAAATGCTCACCTCCCAACAACCTTGTAAAGTAAGTAATAAAATGAGATCCCAATAAATAGCATTTGCCAGGTCATAAAGCTACTATGTAGCAGAACCAGGATTTGAATCTCCTACCGTAGGGCTAGCATTCCTTCTGAATTATCACACTATCTTCCTTATCACCTTTTGTATGTTCTTAATAGCATCTTAATTAGCATGTGTTTGTTAACAAATAAATCCAAAATTCTCTCTCAAACAAATAAAGTGTTAGTATGATGGAGGGCAAAGAACATGGGATTAGGAATCAAGAGATCTGCCTACTAAACCTGAGCATGTCACTCATTAGCTGCATGACCTTGGGCAAGTCACAGGTCCTCTCTGAACATCATTTTTTTAGGCTTTGCAGAGTTTTATTTTTAAACCAACCAACCAACCAGAACTTCTGAAGTTTGCATATATAGTGGTGCATCTGCCCTGTCCCCACCCCTGCCTCCCTCCCCTCCAGGCCCTCCCCCTCCCCCTGGACATCTATGGTGGATGCATAGCCCCATTTTCCACACAGAGTTAAGAGCGAAAGTTCATTTAGACTAACGAAAAAAGCAGTCTCAGGGAATCGTACTGCGCAAAAAATGTGGAGAGCAGGATGAACAAGCCCGGATTTCTAATAAACTTTTTTAATATACCAAATAATGACTGGCTTAGCAAAGAAAAGCCTTCGAAGTGAGAAGCAGCATCAATTATAAAGAAACATGACTGAACAGGTAGGAGACCGACTCTCCATTGTGAGTCCTCTGGATGGCTTCGGCCAGAATCATAGAGAGATCAGTCACCTGTATTTTGGGGCAATGCTTCGTCTTGTCTTCCTGAAGTACATGCCACAAAGCAGGCGTGGTTAATTCAAGAAATTGCTGGACCAGAAAAAATTCCATGAGTAAGAATGGTGTAGACTTTGGTGGCTCCAGCTGAAAGGAGTTTATCTGCTTCATGACAGATAATACAAGTATCGGCCTCATCATCCACTAGAATAGCTACTCTGTCCTTGAAGTCTCCCACTAACACCATTCGGTTCACTTCATTGGCTTTCTTCTGCTCTTTGTGAATCAGAGCAGTCAACATTCAGTCGGTCTCCAATTGAAGTCACTCTTTTAGCTTCACCAGAATCAGGGGATACGATATGGCAGACCACTGCAGGGGGCCAGGGCGGGGCGGGGGTGTGGGGAGGAGGCTGGAGCAGGAGGTGAGGCTCGAGGCCAGTAAGGCAAGAGCATACTCAGCATGATGCTTCGGTCATCTTCCATCATTTTCTTGCAAAATGAGGTCACTGATATCTTAAGGTGCCTTCAAGTAGTAACATGCAATGATTACACTGTATAATTTTATGTCTCTTTAACACAGTGGACAAACAAGAAAAATGAAGCTGCTATCATAGGATCATATTTTTTAATGATATTCTGTATGCAGTGAATAAATCAGCTATTCACTATTCTAATGAATATCCCAAGCTGCTTCCTTTATCCCTTTAGTAAAGAATACTTATGACCATAAATGCAACTATAAAAATAGTACTTGTGTAGCCAACATTTCTTCCCCCTGGATATTTCTGAATATTATCTGCTTCTTTAACTCACAAAAATTGTTCTTTATGCTTCTCTTGGCATTGAAGAGCAAATTCACCTGAGGAAGACCAAGCTGAATCTTTCTGCCTTGTGTATCAGCAATAAAAGTTGTCAGCTAAATTCTGATTGCTAGATTTTCATAACTATCAGCAAGGTAAAAGGCAGAAAGAATACAATTTAAAAACAAATCCTTGATTGAGTATATGTGTTGACAGGTAGGAAAGGTTAAAAAACAATTTGTAAAAAATTGTACTTGTAAAAAATATTTTTGATGTGAATTTTAGCAAGAGCCCAATATCATAACCATATTTACTAGTTGTAACTTCAGTGATTCTTAGTTTGCCAGCTTTCTAAGACAAGCTCCCTATTATTTGTTTGTACTTTCAGGTAACTTTCTAATATTTTTTAAAAATGCATTTGCTCAGGGGCAGCTAGGTGGTACAGTGGATAAAGCACCAGCCCTAGATTCAGGAGTACCTGAGTTCAAATCTGGCCTCAGACACTTGACACTTACTAGCTGTGTGACCCTGGGCAAGTCACTTAACCCCCATTGCCCCGCAAAAAACAAAACAAAACAATAAACAAGGAAAAAGAAAAGATTTTTTTAAATGCATTTGCTCAATAGGAAAGATAATTTAAGTTGATTCTGAAGACATTGCTATTGTGGATATGATAGACTATGGGTATGGAGTGTTACATACATTTCAGATGTGATTAATCTAATGATCAGTTTTACCTGTTTTTCTTTATTATTAGGGAGGGTTAGTGGAATGTGATGGTGAATTTCAGGAAGTGACTATGGTGTACAACAAATTAAGTGAATAAATAAATAGAATCAGTTTTTTAAAATTACCACTTAGTTAAAAAAAAAAACCTTTCAAGTATATGTTGTGTGAAGTCATAATTTATAGGACAACTTCACTTGAGGGAAAGATACAGACAGAGACTCGCATTGCTACCAAGGCTGCTGCTTGGTGGGCCAGCACATGTAAGCATCACAACTAGTTATGCCACTGAACACATGGCTTGGGTCCCCAGGCCCACCATTAGTATGGGCAATCTCCCCTACATGCAGTTATGCATACCATTGGTGTGCTAGTAAATATTTAATAACCGGTTCTCTGGGCCACGGTAGTTGGGGGGAATATACATGACTCACTTTTAAGTTTAATGCAAATATTGACATTTTATCCATAATTTTTTTTTAAGTCTAGGCAATCAATAAACCAACAAATCAAGTCTTGATATTTCAGAGGTATAAATTTTCACACTAAAAATTTATCAATTGGCTCTTGGGAGCTAGCAAGCTCCAACCTACTTCTGATTCATACTAATAAAGCTGTTAGGGAAAGCAAACCCTATGTGAGGGGCATGTTGGTGAAGGTACCTTCAAAGGGTTGTGGCCCAGGGCTGATCAAGGGAGAGGGATGACTTCCCTTTCAGATGTCAGTACCCTGTTCCATTCTAGTATTGATTTTGATTAAAGTAGATGTTGTGAGATATTAGCTCATGTGAAAAACATAAACTAACAAACAAAAATAGGGTTCCTATAAGACAGTTAGTTCAATGTGAGTGAAAACTGGAACAAAACAACAACAACAAAAAAAACTTTAGCCTTAAGCTGAATTAATGGAAGCACAGCATAGAACAAGGGATGGCATAGTCTCACTTTACTACTATCCTGACCAGAAAATATAGTGAGTTTTTTGTTCCTTTCTTGGTACGACATTTTTAGGAAAGTATCCAAAAAATGGAGTATGTATAGAGAAGTGTCTTACATAGCCTCAGGATTATGTCATGAACTGATCAGAGAAATTAGGGATAGAAAAGAGTTAGGAAAAGTTTACAGGAAGGAGAACTACAGGATATGGCAGCTGCTGTCATGTTGGAGACACTTGTGGCTTGTTCTGCTTTGCCTTAGGAGGACAGTACTAGGAATAATGTGTGAAAGTAGCAGAGGGTCAAATTCTGGTTTGACAAAACAAAAGTTTGACTGACTGTAATTATTCCTACCAATTGGAGATGTCTTGTTTTGTGTGTGTGTGAGGCAATTGGGTTTAAGTGACTTGTCCAGGGTCACACAGCTAGTTAGTGTTAAGTGTCTGAGGCCAGATTTGAACTCAGGTCCTCCTGAGTCCAAGGCCAGTGCTCTATCCACTGCGCCACCTAGCTGCCCCCAATTGGAGATGTCTTAAGGTGAGAAAGGCTACTTTAAAAGGTAGTGAGACTGGGGGGCAGATAGATGGCGCAGTGGATAGAGTACTGGCCCAGGAGTCAGGAGTACCTGAGTTCAAATCCAGCCTCAGACTCTTAACACTTACTAGCTGTGTGACCCTGGGCAAGTCACTTAACCCCAATTGCCTCACTAAAAAAAAAAAAAAAAAAAGGTAGTGAATCTTCCAACATTAGAGGTCAAGTAAAAGCTTGATGAACACTTCTAAATGTTGTTGATGCAATTTTTTTCCTCATGTGTAGGTTGAATAAAATTACTTCTGAGGAGCTTTCCAAATCTGAGACTCTAAAGATTTACATAGACACATGTACATAATGATGTTAAATCTAAAATTTATAGAAAACACTTTAAAAGTTAAAATTATTGCTCATAAAATTGCAAACATTTTTTACAACTATTGAGAATTTTTGCCAACAAGTTATAGAGTCACAGAGATTTCCAGTTTCACTATCAACTTCTAGTTTATTTCCACTTGAGTAATTGAAATAGGAAGAATGGCAAATTAAAAAAAAATTGAACGAATGAGGCTGCTTTGATTTTTCCTAGACAGAATATCATGCTAGAGTCTATACAATCCTAGACAACACTTGTTGAAAACAGTGAGAATCCAAGAGCTAATGATTTGCTGATGTTTTCATGAGCAAACATGTTAATTCCACTTCCATATTAAAATATATTCCTCACTGTCACCAAAGTATATTTAAGAAATCACATATGCACACCAACACAGTATCTGAACTGTAACTCTTTCAAGTTCAAATGGACAGACTTCCCTCCACTGAAATCCTGCTCTGATGCTGCTTCATTACTTGGAGATAATTGTGGCTTCTCCAATGTCATGCTAGTGAAGCACATAGTTAATTCCTTCCCAGGTATTAAGTTCCTCCCAAATTATGAAGGTTTCAAGCATAACCTTTGAACTAGAGAAGTGAAGGGAAGACAATTTGAGTGCCTACCTAATAGATGCTGGGAGAGAGAGAGAGGCAGAGAGAGAGAGACAGAGAGAGACAGAGAGACAGAGTGAGACAGAGACAGAGACAGAGAGACAGAGACAGACAGAGATTTTTCCTGCCTTCAAGGAGTTTATTTTCTACCAGAGAAAAACACACGTCGTTTTATATAGAGATCTTAAAAAATTATGTAAGCAGATTGTACTAGAGCTAGCTTGAACCCACTCATGAAAGCTGATTGGTTAATTTTTAGTGTGAGCATTTACACCTCAGAAATTAGCAAATAATAAAAATCAGAAATTGATTTATTCTCTTTGCAGCTGTTTAGACTGGAAAATGATGGAGAAAATGTTAATAATGTGGATTAAACTTAAAGAGTGTCATGTGTACATTTTTATAGAGCTGCTTGCTAGCAGACATACTTCCTTTGTAGATAGGCCATGATGCCTGTCACCCAGAACTGACAACATGAATAAGATATGTAGTCAAACAGCATTTACTACTGTTTTGCATTATATAAAGGAGTCAGGAGAAATCCAGTTTCAAATCCTGATTCTAACACTTAACTGTGATAATCTAGATGAGTCACTTCCTCATCTGTAAAATGATATTACTTATTAGATGATCTCTATAGTTCCTTCTGCTTTTCTAGATAAGATTCAACAAATAACACTAGAAAAACATTATATATTTTATATATCATACATATTTCACATATATAATATATTTATGTATGTTTTATATATACATATATACATACATACACATGCACATATACATACATATATACTTTTATAGATGGCAATCTTGTGGGCATAAGTACTCTATTAATTGATACAGATGGCAACCCACCCATTTCTTCCTTTCTGTGAGATTCTTAACTATAGAGGCAGCTAGGTGGCACAGTGGATAGAGCACCGGCCCTGGAGTCAGGAGGATCTGAGTTCAAGTCTGACCTCAGACTAGACACTTACTAGCTGTTTGACCCTGGGCAAGTCACTTAACCCCAATTGCCTTACCCCCAAAAAATATTGAAAAAAGAGAGAGAGAGAGATTCTATAAACTATAAATTCTATAAACTATAAATCTTTCCATAGTACAGTCCACCCTTAGAATGATGGGATAATTTCTTTTGTACTTAAAGGAACCTCAGAGGTTTTCTAGTAGAATGCCCTCACATCCTCATTTTGTAGTTGAGGAAAGTGAGTTCCACTGAAATTAAGTGACTTGTCAGAGGTTATATATTTAACTTAATAGTAGGACTAGGATATAAACCCCAGTTGGGCTCCAAATGCAGCATTCATTGTGTCAACTGTATCATACTTCTTGGGTTGGGACATCCTTTTAATCACCTGATGTTGTGTGAAAACCAGTGGGATTCATAGACTGTCTTTGATTATCCTTTCCTCTTACAGCATAACCAGTCCACCTTCTTTTCTATTCTTATAAAGTTCTGATGATAGCATTTATAATCTCCATTGTCAAAATCCCTGGGTATCTCAGTCAAAAGTATTCTCTTCTAATGTTTAGGGTATTCATAAAAATGCAAATCCCTTTAATAATTATAATCAAATTGCTTGGATAACCTGGACTACAAAAACTTCTTTGGGAAACTGCTGAAATTATACAGTGAAAATTAGATATTGATCAGGTGAGAAGAGGAATCTAATTCAGCTAATAAAGTTAGTTGTCAGAGATGTATCAGTGGTAACACTATGGGACTGGAGATTTTTATTACTATACATGTGGACTATAGCAATAGACTCTAAACAAGTCTCTTTACTACCACTCTTTCTCCATTCCACACTTCACATATCTGGCCTATTCATTATCCTAATGATTAGCTCAGTTCACTCAATTGCTTCAGTATCTCTTCACTGTTAAGCAAATGAGATCTAAATCCCTTACTGGTAGCATTCAAGGACTTTCATGATCCTGTCCTAACCTGCATTTTTAGTCTCCTCACAATTTTCCTTTCTACTTGCCTTTTGCTCCAGACAAACTAATCAATGTATTCCTTTCTTGGACCAGACTTTTCTACTCTTGTGTTTTTGTCTATGCCACAGACTAAGCTTTCAATGCATCTCTTTCTATTAAATGCCACCTCCTCCATGAAGCTATCCTTAATCTCTCTAGTCAGAAATCACTTCTTTCTCCTAGCATCTCAAATAACACACTCTCTGTACTTCTTTAGCAGCTAGCTTCTTGTTCACCATCCTCAAATTCATCAAAATCTACTGCTTCAACATCATCATAGTCATAATTTTCTGTCATCATCATCTCCTCCTCCTCCTTCTAATTATAATAATATCCACGAATACCACTATTTGCAATAAAGTGATATGCAACTTAGAGTAAAATTTAAAGGAATGCAGTTGTCTTTATTACTGTATTATTAAATTAATAGCAGGGCTGTTAATGTTGGCATCAGAAAAGAGTTGCAAGTGGTAATCCGCTAGAATCTCAGTCCAGGTTAAACACAATCTTTTCAAAACCCAAAGCGTCACAGATAAGACAGAATTACAGGTGTCTCATTCAAGCAGAAGAAGGAAAACCAGAAGTCTATTGAGTAGTGATTTGTACTCTTCCAATGTCTGTTGAGGTTTAAAGAGGCCTTATACATTGTCTTAGCCAACCAGCTCAATTGTGACAGAACTAATAGTAGAATCTAGGTCTTTTCATTCCTGTTCCAGTGCTATTTCCAAATCACGGTGATAGTTGAAGTTTGATCAGGAAAGTATTTAATTTGTAGATACTTTGGACTTCATTTCTTTGAATTTTGCTCCAAATCATTTATCATTTTAATTTGAATAGTGATATTTATAGTTGTTATTTTAATTAGGAATTGTTTTCTTGTTAAAGGAGAAAGAATGTAATATGTCATTACCTGTGCTCTCAGTTATAAAAACTAGTGTAAATGATTGATCTAGTGAAGATAATCAGTGATGACTGAGTAATAATGATAATATTTAAACTTTATATATCACCTTACACTTTGTGAAGCACTTAACATGCAATATCTTATTTGATAATACACAGCAACCCCATGGGGTAGCTGATATAATTATCTTTATTTTAGATGAGAAAACTGAGATAAGTGGTTATCAATATTTACATAAGGAAAGATATTTTTTATCAATAGGCACAGTGGATTGAAGAAAAATTGTTTCTCAATTATTGGCCTTCCAAAGCCAAACCTTGGCAGTGAAAACAAAAGTTACAAGTATGAATAACAAACTGAGCAATAAGTATATAAGTTTATTATACATACTGTCTTCAAACAATTAGAATCCTCACTTTGTAAAGCATAGCTCTCATCATGCCACTCCCTCCTTAGTAAAAACCAGTGCCACCCTACTACTTCCAGGATCAAACAGAAAGTTCATTGTTTAGCCTCAAAGTCCTTCACAATCTGGATTCTTCCTACCTTTACCATCTTCTGATCTTGTACTCACTTACACTGATCCTAAGAACTAGTTGTTTCTCATACACAACACCTCATCTATGTCCTTGCAATTTCTCTGACTTGGCATATATAGGTGAGGTACACTTTGGTCAAAGCAGCAATAGGAATTGAAGGCCTTATAGTTGCTGTTTAACTGCAGAAGTCCAGTGTTTGGGATATAAGCCTTAGACCTTATAGACTTCCTCTGTGTTCTTGGGCAAGCAATCAAATTATTGGGAGTTCCTCTCTTCCTCAGTCAATGTTATACCCATTTCTCAAGAACATAATGCGGGCTATGGAAAATATTAGAAATTCCTGACCAAAATTGTCCATGCCCCTTAAGAATGTGTTATTTTCTAAGTCTTAATAAACCCTAAATATCAGTTATTGGGAAAAAATATGATATAAGCTTTTCTTTTTGACAAATCACTCTAAAACTGTTTAGTTCTTTCCAGGGGAAAAGGTATAAAGCAGAACTGTACTTTGACAGCCCATGTAGTTTTAAGTATTAATAAGGAACAATAGCCAGCAAGGTTCTGTCTAGCCTCTCTTAGAGACCTAAATATCCAAAATTCCTTAAAAATAAAACCATACAAAACCTACTGATGTTTAATGAATAATACATGATATAGTTTTATTCATTCTCTGTCCAACATCATAGTGAGAAAAGGAAAACTGCAATTGAAAGTATCAGAATTACCTCTAACTCAGACCATGAAGTAGCACTCTAGAGATCAGCATCATGCAAAGTAGGCTTAAAGTTGTCATTGAAGTGAAATAGCAAGCACTCTAATTGTCTTTGGACTAACCAGCAAGTGTTGGCATCAAATTATTAGTTCTAGTTATCACATCCATAGTTGAAGTAAACATTAAAATAAAATCTTTGATTCTCAAGAAGGTCTTATTTTTTTCTCCAATGATTTTTTTCAAATATATGAAGATTCCTTTGGATTCAGTTTTAAAATGTGAAGAAAGGATTTTTATTAAAGCCATTCTTCTTATCCATACAACAATAACTTTTAAGAATCACCTGCTGGTGCAAACAAAATATTCTCTTTATTGTATTGCAAATTCATTTCTGGGGTTTAAGCCATTTGGAGGATATTGACCATCTCCATGGAGAGGGCACTTGATGAAGCTCTCAAGAAAATAAATTGAAGATATCTGAGGAGATAATCAGTCAGAATTTTTTTACCATTCCCAATCTTTCTCAGAGACAATTGCAATTAAACCTTGTTAGCAAAATTTAATGTCTGAAACGGTCTAAAATGTATTTCATTTTGGAATGAAGCCCTATGGCTTAATGCAGTGGTTTCAAATTCAAACATTATGTATTTTTTTTAAAGTTTGTAGCATTCATGTATCTAATACTAATAGTTCTCATTTATGTAGGAGGAGAACTCATTCATTCATCCCACAAGCATCATAATACTTTTATTACCTACCTCACAATGTTGTTAATGAAGAAAGCATTTGGTAATTGTTGAAACAGTTTAAAAAGCATAGACATCCACAGAACATGAACTAGTTCTGCTGCCACACTCTAGGTGGGGAGAAACATTACCAATGACCTTTCCATTTTCTGTGTGGGCAATGACAAATGCTGCCTCTAAGCTGAGTGTGACAGAGGAAACATTTTCATTCCCTTTACTTTGTTAGTCATAAGTATCCATAATGTTATTGCTTCATTAAGGAAACAATTGTTCCTTAAGGAAGCACAGGGAGGAATGTGATAAAATAATGGGATTTGGCAGCCACCCAGGGGCCCCACCTGAAAATTGATTTGGAATCAGTAAGACTGAGAAACTGACTGAGAACCTACTTAAGAATGATTAAATCAAGGGGCAGCTAGGTGGCACAGTGGATAGAGTACCAGCCCTGGAGTCAAGAGTACCTGAGTTCAAATCCTGCCTCAGACACTTAACACGTACTAGCTGTGTGACCTTGGGCAAGTCACTTAACCCCAATTGCCTCACTAAAAAATAAAAAAGAATGATTAAATCAAGACCACACCTGACTGGCCCTGAGTAGGGTGTTGTTCTCAGAGGCTGTGGACTGTGCCATCAACAGGAGACCACCCTCAACCAATCATCTTGAAGGACCTCCCCTTTCAGGGAATGAGACAAGAACTAGGAAGCTGAGGCTTGCTCACTGGATTTCCCTATTTTTTCGTTCAGGAACTGACTCATGGTGGCAGACAGAGAAAAGGAGGGTCCCTCTTTTGATTCAGGACTTTGGCTTGGTCAGAGACAGAGAAAAATAAAGGAAAGTAGATAGAATGTAGATAGACTTTTCTGGCATTACGGGATCCCATGTGTTGTCTTTACTTTTCAATAAATCTTTAAAAGCCTAAACTCTTGCTGAATTTATTAGTAAATCTTAGCTAGTTTACCTCCAAAACTTGGGGGGGGCAGGTGAGGACCCACGTTAGATTTTTAATTTTTTTTTTTTTGGTGAGGCAATTGGGGTTAAGTGACTTGCCCAAGGTCACAAAGCTGGTAAGTGTCAAGCATCTGAGGCCAGATTTGAACTCAGATACTCCTGATTCCAGGGCTGGTACTCTATCCACTGCGACACCTAGATGCCTCACCCCCACATTAGATTTTAAACATCACATATGAATGTCTATGATAGAAATGTGAGATACTGATGACATTGCCCTCTAAGGGATACTCAATCTTATTCTTCAGAAATTAGTGGTCTATATAGCTCACAGCTATTAAACAACACTAGTAAATTACTGATATCTAAAAGGCAGGCCTTGATTCAAGGAGAAATTGGAGAAGTTAGATAAATGAAGTAATTTCTAATGACCACTACCTGTTTAATGTACCCATACCTGTTTGATTCTGAGCTCAATGGTCCATTTACAGTGGCTGTCCAAGGTATAGATAGTGATGAATAAGCTCCATAGTTTGTCTATCTAATTTCATATCATAGTCTGAATTATAAGCAATTTCATCCACTTGATTCTTATTGTGTATGTGTAGTTAGGCCAAACTACTACTTATAAAACTAATCCAATCAATCAACGAACATTTATTAAATGCCTACAATGTTCTTGGCATTGTGTTCGGAAGTTCATCAATATTCCAGGGCTTCATACAACTAGAATACTGTAATATGCAAACAAGAGAATCTGGAAGACCTTGTTGTCCCTCTTCATCTTAAAATCTGTGCTGGATTTTTTTTCCATTACAGTGTCAAAAGACCTTTCATGAGTAAATGTCTCCCTGTCTTATGCTTCACATGTATTAATGATCAGTGAGCCAGGCTATCATTGCTGTTGCATTTTGAATAATTTGGATGTATTCATGGAAAATACATTATTAATACTAAAAAGAAAAGAAAAAAGACAACCATGAGAAAAAACAACAACCTAAATGCTGACTTTCCTATACACATGCTCATAGGTGCAGGTGTGTTTATATTTGAAAATCCTACACATTCATCAAGGGAATTGTGTATGATGATATAAAAGTGTGATTAGGAAACTCAGAAGCATTTACAAAAGCTAATCTTGAGTAGTTCACATTTTTACCATAACAGAATTGGCTAAAAAATACAGAACATATCAGAAGCCACTATGCTTATTGTTTATGGTCGTTTCTGTTAATTATTTGGTGATGTGCCACCTTACAGACTTCTTTCTGTTGTTTTTTTTTTCCTACCATAAACACAATTTTTTTTTTCTGAATGGTTAGATCATTTTTCAGCTATACCAATAATGGATTAGTGTTATCTATTTTGCCCCAGCACTAGCATCATCAGTTGCTATTTTTGTTTGCACCACAATCTCTAGTCCTTCCTTCCTTTCCATTTATACTAATCTATGACCTTAACTCTGCCCTCCATTCACAGACTTGGTCAACTGACCTTTCCCTTTGAATTATTTTTTCCCTTTTCCTACAATTTTTCACACAGAGCAAATTCTCACTTAGGTTATCCCACTATCTGGCTTCTTTATTTTTAGTCTTAGGTTACTGAATTCTGATAATGAAAGCAATCCAGTCCTGATGACTGGGTCCCATACAAATTGGTGTTATTCAGTATAAATTGGATTTTTACTGTGCCATAGCCCTCCTTTAATTTTTAAAATTCATGTATATTATAAAAACAACAGATTAGGCCAAATAGTAAAAGGGGTACAAAAAAACCAATGAGGAGAAAAATGTCTTATAAAGCAGGATTAACTAAATGAAAAAAGAGGCCCAAAAATTCACTGAAGAAAAAAACAACTCTTTAAAAAGTATAATTGGCCAAATGGAAAAAGAGGTAGGAAAGTTCACTGAAGGAAATAATTCCTTAAAAATTAAAATTGAGCAAATGGAAGCTAATAGCTTCATAAGAAATAAATATAATCAAGCAAAACCAAAAGAACAAATAAATAGAAGACAATGTGAAATATCTAATTGGAAAAACAACTGACCTAGGAAATAGATTGAGGGGAGATAATTTTCAAATTGTTGGGCTGACTGAAAGCTTTGATCATAAAAAGGCCCTGGATATCATCTTTCAAGAAATTATCAAGGAAAACTGCCCCGATACTCTAGAACCAGAGAGCAATTTTGAAACTGAAAGAATCCATCCATCACCTTCTGAAAGAGATCTCCAAATGAAAACTCCCAGGTATTGTATAGCCAAATTCCAGAGCTCTCAGGTCAAGGAGTAAATATTGCAAACAGACAGAAAGAAACAATTCAAATACTGTGAAGCCATAGTCAAGATAACACAAAATCTAGCAGCTTCTACATGAAAGGATCAGAGGGCTTGGAATATTATATTCCAGAAGGCAAAGGAACTGGAATTACAATGAAGAATCACCTGCCCAGAAAAAATGAGTATAATCCTTTAGGGGGGGAAATGGACATTCAATGAAAAAGTGGACTTTCAGGCATTCTTGATGAAAAGATCAGAGCTGAATAGAATATTTTACTTTCAAATACAAGATTCAAGAGAAGCATAAAAAGGTAAACAAGAAAAGGAAATTATAAAGAATTTTAAAAGTTTAAACTGTTTACATCCCTGCATAGGAAGAAGATATGTGTAACTCATAAGAACTTTCTCATTATTAAGGCAGTTGGAAGGAGTATGTATAAGCAGAGAGCACAGATGTGGGTTGAATATGAAAGGATGATATTCAAAAATAAAATTAAGTTAAGGTATGAGAGAGGAATGAACCAGGAGAAAGGGAAAGGGAGAGGTGGAATGGGATAAATTATCTCAATAAAAGAAGTTAAAATAAGGCTATACAATGGAGGGGAAGATAGGGAAAGTGAAGGGGAGTGAGCAAACCTTACTTTCATCAGAATTGGCTTAAAGAGGGACTAACTCAATTTGGTATAGAAATCTATCTTGCCCTGTAGGAAATTAGGAGCAGAAGTGGATAAGAGAGGGTGTGGTGGGTGATAGAAGGGAGGGGGTAGTCCTAAGCAAAACACTTTTGAGGAGGGACAGAGGATAGAATAAGGAGGGAGAGAATAGAATAAATGGGGGGGGGGGGAATCAGATGGAGGTAAATACAGTTAGCAGTAGTAACTGTGGAAAAAATGAAAAAAAATTTATCCTATAAAGACATCACATCTCAAATATCTAGATGATGAAGTCAAATTTATAAAATAAGAGCCATTCCCCAATTATTAAATGAGCAAAAGATATGAATTGTTTTCAGATTAAGTAATCAAAAATATCTACCCCATAGGAAAAAAATGTTCTAATTCACTATTGTGATAAAATAATGAGATTTGGTAGTGGCCCAGGAGCCCCACTTGATTTTAGGCCTGGCACTTTAGCCACTGTACCACCTGGCTTCCCATCAGTATAATAGATTAAGCTTAGTTGTTTCTGTTGCTAGAAACTCCCACCAAATCAAACTTAATATCAGCAAATTTATTCCTCTTTATTGTGTGTATTTGAGTGTGTGTATGTAGTGGCGAGGGGAGGGGAGTGTATATGTAGGTAGTGTGTTTATTTAAATCCTGTGACTATAATAGCTAAAATAATAAGATTTTTGTATGATTTCAGAAAATAATTTTCTTACTATGATATGCATAATTCTAATCATCACCTATAGCTTCTATTATCCATCTTCTTTCATCCTATCACTCTTCTGTCTGTCCCCTCCCCCACTCTGCCCTTCCTTCTTTTGCCACTCTCTCTTTATCCCTTTCCCCTCCTATTTTCCTGCAGGGTTATAGAGATTACTCCACCCAATTGAGTGTGTACATTATTCCCTCCTTGAGCCAATTCTAATGAGATTGAGGTCTTTGAGCCAATTTTGATGAGTGTTAGGCTCCTTTACTGCCCAGATTAAATAGATTACTCCACCCAGTTGGGCGTGTCTATTAGTCCCTCTTTGAGGTAGCTCTGATGAGTTTAAGATCTTTGAGCCTTTTCTAATGAGTATAAAATTCATTTACTGCCCTGCTCCTCTCCCATCTCTTCCTCCACTCCACAAGCCTCTTCCTGTTACTTTCATGTAGGATTTCGCTTCTGCCCTTCCCCCTCCCCCAATGAATTCCCTTCACCCCTCAATTTAACCCTAAAGATGTTATCATCTAGTCAAGTGACACAGTGGACAAATCATCACCCCTGGACCCAAGGGGATCCCAGCCAAAACCTGGCCTCAGACACAAGAGAGTCACCCACTGTACATCCCCAGATATGTCCCCCAGCTCCAATTTTTTTTTTTTATGGTTCTCTAGGGTCTTGTATTTGAAAGTCAAATTTGCCATTCTGTCAAATGAGTACAGGGAAATTTTGGTAACTGACCCCATTATTTAATTAAATTATCTCCAAAGTTGCAATGTTAATAAAAAATGTTATTATGTATTGAATATTTTCTTTATGGAAAAAGTTAGTCTCTTTATTTTGTTTTATTTTATATCTTATGTACTATGAACTCTAAAATTTACTTTCTTTCATTCTGAACAGGGGGCATAAGAAGGTTTACTGAAAGTATAGGTGTCTGAGAACCAAAAACTATTTAAAAATCCCACTCTAGGACATGGGAAATTGTGAAAATATGATTTTTTTATTCAAAAATAATGTAATAATCTTTATTATATAAGGACATATGCATTTATCTATATAAGTATCCTTTTATGAACCATCCAAAACCAGATCAATTTTCTAAAATAAAGACACATTTATTGAGCATTAACAATTAAGAAGCCCCAATTTCAGGGCAGCTAGGTGGTGCAGTGGATAGAGCACCGGCCCTGGAGTCAGGAGTACCTGAGTTCAAATCCGGCCTCAGACACTTAACACACACTTAATAGCTGTGTGACCCTGAGCAAGTCACTTAACCCCAATTGCCTCACTAAAAAAAAAAAAAAAAAAGAATCCCCAATTTCCTTGATGTATTAGCTCACTTTCTGCATGGAACATGTACCCAGCACTGTTTTAGGCCTTATAAGGAATATCAAATCTAAGACATACTGCCAGTTGTCAGAGAACTTATAGTCTAGCTAGGCAGCTAAGAGATATATTCATGAAATATGAATGTGAAAGCTGTATATTGCAAGCGCCAAATATGTGGGACTGACAGAAAGTGATCTAGGAACCAAGAGGATAGAGTGGCCATTACAGCCTGGAACAGTTAAAGAAGGCTTTGTAGAGGGCATAGTATATAAGCTGGTCTTTGATGGTTGGAAAATATTTGGATAAGAAGAGGGGCAAAGGAATAATGTGTGGAAAGAACTTTGAAGTCAGTAGAAATTAGAAAGAGGGAGACAGATTGGGAGGCTATTGGTTAAAGAGGTAATTTATGCTAATGACAGTGGACAGAAAGGGAAAGAAGAAAGCCAAAAAACTGTTACAAGGAAGACTTAGAAAGACATGATAACTCATCAGGTATGTGTCATTAAAAAGGAGGTAATTCAGAACCCTTATGAAAGGGAAACAGATATGGTTAAAGAAATTAACCAAGATGAAGGAGTATATGCAGGAGTCATCTAAGCTCTCCCAAATTCTCCTCCAAACAGCTTTAAAATAATACCTCAAACTGAATTCTGAAGTGGCAGAACCAACAAAAAGGACAGGGCAAAAAATCTTCCAGCTCAAGACAACTTAGAAGCTTAGCAAAAAAGGACTATCTCTCTAGTGTGAGAGTGGGGCATAGTCCAGTGCAAAACTTTACTGAATTTACAGCAGCAGCTTTTGGAGTTCTTATCCCACAGACAATAAGGGAGTTGGACAACTGGTTAGAAAGAGATTATAAGGAAATCTTTGTAAGCACTGAATGAGGACTCTGTTGCATTGCCCATAAGAAATTCCTGGACAGTCCCAGAAAAAGGAAAAGCACTAGCACATTAGAGTGTATAGCATGAGAGTGGGGATACTGGTCACAATTCTAGGGTGGAA
Source organism: Dromiciops gliroides (assembly GCF_019393635.1). Classification (NCBI taxonomy): domain Eukaryota; kingdom Metazoa; phylum Chordata; class Mammalia; order Microbiotheria; family Microbiotheriidae; genus Dromiciops; species Dromiciops gliroides. Next base: position 390,465,798 of record NC_057861.1, on the reverse strand, counting down.
AAAAAAGTGTTTTTGTCACTCACAGACCAGACAATAAGCCAGGAGAGCAGTGAACAACCTCTCCTTTGATCATAGCTTGGAAGAATTGAAAATTTACAGACTCCCAGAACTAGCTTTGAAAACAGACACATGAAAAACCTGAACCTTGAAACAGTATACCCTTACCCTTGGGAGCAGAGCCCAACTTTAACGTAAAATTAGAAGTCAAAAAGTAGACTGGAATGAGCAAACAACAACAAAGAAGAAAGCCAACTATAGAAAATTACTATTGTGGCAGGGAAAGTTAAAACAGGAACCTTAGAAGACAACAAAATCAAAACAACCATACCCAAAGCCTGAAAGAAAAAATTCAAATTGGTCTCAAGTTCAAAAACAATTCTTCAAAGTGGTTAAAAAAAAAAGTATTTTAAAAATTGAATAGGAGTAAAAGAAAGAAAATTGGGAAAAGAAATAAGGGCAATATAAGAAAATCATGAAAAAAATAAACAAGAGCCTGGTTAAGGAGTCATAAAAATACCAAAGAAAACAATAACTTAAAATTAGGTAATATGGCAAAAGAGGCACAAAAATTCACTGAAGAGAAACCCCTTAAAATGCAGGTTTGGCCACATAGAAAAGATGTGCAAAAATCACTGAAGAGAATAACTCCTTAAAAAGTAGTATTTTACAAATGGAAAAAGAGGTACAAAAGCTCATTGAAAAAAAATTCCTTCAAAACTAGAATTGGGCAAGTGAAAAATAATGGTTCCATAAGACATAAGACATCAAGAAATTTTCACATGAAATAAAAATAACGAAAAATAGGACATGTGAAATATTTTGTTGGAAAAAAAAAACAACTTATCCAGAAAATTGATTGAGGAGAGATATCTTAAGAAAGAAATTTAAGACTACCTGAAAGCCATGATCAAAAAAAAAAAAGAGTCTAGACATTAGATTTCAAGAAATTATCAAGAACAGCTGTCCTGATATCCTAGACCCAGAGGGTAAAATAGAGAGGGCCCAAAATAAAAATTCCTAGGAATATTAAATCCAAATATTAAGGAAAATAATGTGAGAAGTACAAAGAATTACTTAAAATATTATGGAGGCACAGTCAGGATCATATAAGACTTGGTAGCTTATAAATTAAAGTATCAGGGGAATTGGAATGTGATATTCCAGAGAGCAAAGGAGCGAGGATTATGACCAAGAATCACCTACCAAGAAGAACTGAGTATAATCCTTTAGGAGAAAAATTGATATGTAATAAAATGGAGGCCTTTCCAGCATTATTAATGAAAAGACTGGAGCTCAATAGAAAATTTTATTTTTAAGTAAAAAACTTAAGAGAACTATAAAAAGGTAAATAGGAAAGAGAAATAATAAGGGATTCAATACAATTAAAGTGTTTATATTAATCACGGGAAGATGATACTTGTAAACATAAAGAACTTTAGCATTATGAGGGCCCTTAGAAGGAATATGCATAGAAATAGAGCACATGTGTGAATTGAAAATGATAAGGTGATATCTAAAAATAAAATTAAGGAGTGAGAAAATGGGATGATGATGGGATGATAAACAAAAGAAAATTTAGCATGTGAAAGAGGGATACACTGGGAGAAGGGAGAAAGAGAGGTAGAATGAGGTAAATTATCTCAAATAAAAGAGGTGTGAAAAAGCTTTTACAATGGAAGGTACCATGTGGGAAGGGGTGACAGATAACACTTGAAATTTACTCTCATTAGAATTGAATCAAAGAGGGAATAACGTGCACATTCACTTGGGCATAGAAGTCTTTCTTACCTTACAGGGAAGTAGGAGGAAAATGACAAAAGAGGAGGTAAAGGGTCTGATAGAAGGGAGGGAAAATTGTAGGAGGCAATTAACAGAAGCAAAACACAGTTTGAGAAAAGACAGGGTGAAAGGAGAAAGGGGGAACAAATGGATGGAGGGATTTAAGAACTTATCAATCATAACTGTAAAAACATTTTACAGCAAGTTTCTCTAGCAAAGATCTTATTTCTTCAATATATAGAGAACTGAGTCTAATTTATGAAAATGCAAGTTATTTGCCAACTGAGAAATGATCAAAAGATCTGAATAGGAAGTTTTCAGATTAAGAAATAAAAACTATATATGAAAAAAACCTCTAAATCACTATTGATTAGAGAAATAGAAATTAAAATAACTCCATACCTATCAGATAGGCTAATATGACAGAAAAGGAAAATGACAAATATTGGAAGAGATGTGAGAAGACTGGGACAATAAATCACTCTTGGTATATTTGTGAACTGATCTAATAATTCTGGAGAGCCATTTGGAACTGTGCCCAAAGCACTATAAAACCATAAAATACTCTTTCACTTAGAAATACCACTACTATATCAGAATCCCAAAGAGTTTTTTTTAAAGGCACAGGACCTTTCTGTACAAAAATATTTATAGTAGCACTTTTTGTGATGTCAAAGAATTAAAAATTGAGGGGATGCCCATCAATTGGGGAGTGGCTGAACATGTTGTGGCATATCATTGTAACGAAATACTGTTGTGGTATAAGAAATGATGAGCAGGATAATTTAGAAAAACCTGGGAAGATTTAAATAAACTGCTGCAAGGTGAAATAATAGAACCAGGAAAACAGGGTATAGAGTAAGCGCTGTATTTTATGATGATCAGATATAAATGCCTTAGCTATTTCCAGCAATACAATGATCCAAGACTATTCCAGACTTATGATGAAAAAAATACTATCCACCTTCAGAGAAAGAACTGATGGAATCTGAATGTAAATCAAGCACACTTTTTAAAACTTTCATTATTCATCTTGGTTTGCTTTTTTTCTTAACTCTTTTTGGTCTCTGTTTTCTTTCACAATATAATGGATGTAGGGATATGTGCTGTATGACTGCACATATGTAGCCAATGTCAAGTTGCTTGCCTTCTTTTTTTCCAATTTTAATAGCATTTTATTTTTCCCTGTTACATGTAGAAGATAGTTTTCAACATTTGTTTTAATATGATTTTGATTACCAAATTTTTCTCCCTCACTCCATTCCCTACCCCCATCCCCATGACAGAAAGCAATCTGATATAGGTTATTTATGTCATATTGAATATATTTCTGTACTAGTTGTGAAATGTGAAAAAGAATCAGAACAAAAGGGAAAGACCTCAAAAAAGAAAAAAAAAGGAGAAATAGTATGGTTCAATCTGCATTCAGATTCTACAGTTCTTGTTTCTGGATGTGGAGAACATTTTCTATCATGAGTCCTTTGGAATTGTCTTGGATCATTGTATTGCTGAGAAGAGCTAAGTTTATCACAGTTGATCATTGCACAATGTTGCTGTTATGGTGTACATTATCCTGGTTTTGCTCACTTCACTCTGCATCAGTCCACTTAAGTCTTTCCAGGTTTTTCTGAAATCTGCTTGCTCATCATTTCTTATAGCCTAATACTATTCTATTACATTCATAAACCACAACTTGTTCAGCCATTCTCCAGTTGATGGGCAACCCCTCAATTTCTAATTTTTGCCACCACAAAGAGAGCTGTTATAAATATTTTTTGTACATGTGGGCCCTTTTCCCTTTCTTATGATATCTTTGGGATATAGACCTAGTAGTGGTATTACTGGGTCAAAGGATATGCACAGTCCCATAACCCTTTGGACATAGTTCCAAATTGCTATCCAGAATGGTTGGATCAGCTTACAACTACACCAACAATACAGTAGTGTTTCAATTTTTCCAAATCTCCAAATTTTATTACTTTTCTTTTTTGTTATATTAGCCAATCTGATAGGTGGTAGCAGAGTTGTTTTGATTTGCATTTCTTTAATCAGTAGTGACTTAAAAGGGGGCAGCTAGGTGGCACAATGGATAAAGCACTGGCCCTGGATTTAGCAGGACCTGAGTTCAAATCCAGCCTTAGACTTGACACTTACTAGCTGTGTGACCCCGGGCAAGTCACTTAACCCCCATTGCCTTGCAAAAAAATAAGTAGTGACTTAAAGCAATTTTTTCATATAGCTTTGATTTCTTCATCTGGAAACTGCCTGTTCATATCCTTTAACTATTTCTCAATAAGGGAATGGCTTGTATTCTTATAAATTTGATTTAGTTCTCTATATATTTTAGATATCAGGCCTTTATCAGAAACAATGGCTGTAAAAGTTGTTTCCCAGCTGTGATTTCCTTCTAATCTTGACTGCATTGCTTCTGTTTGAAAAAACAACAACAAAAGAAGCCCCTTTAATTTAATGTAATTAAAGTCATCCTTTATTTATTTATCTATTTGTTTGTTCATTTGTTTATTCATTCATTCATTTATTAAGTTACACTTTATTTAGGGTAGTTACCGTAGACAAATAGAGGTAGAAGAAAACAAACAAAAAATCTTACAGGGAAAGAATATAAAGAACTGATAACTAATTGCATACAGGTGCCATGAAAGAGGAGGTAAGTCAAAGAGAGATTTGAATAAAAGAAATTTGTTGAATACTAATTTAGTGCTTGTCCAGTAAAATAAACATAGGAGATACTCAATTAATATTTTTGGTTGAGAAGAGGAAATTTTTCATTTAACTTTGTGGGGTTGATCTTGTAGGATGATGGGCACAACACGATGAAGGGTTTACAGGAAGAACCAAAGAGCCAGGTAATTTGGGCTCCAACCCTGCTTCTGATCCATACTGGTTACATGACTGTGGGCAAATCCTTTAATCTGTAAGTGCTCTAGGTAACTTTCTATAAATGTAAGCTGCAAAGGTTCTGACCTGAGTTAGTAGAGGGTGTTCTGTATAATAATGGAATAATATGCCTGGTCCCTATCCCATTCTTTATAGAATCATAGCATTATGATATAGAAGAGATCTTGAAAATCACAACACACTATCATATAACTTGCTTTCTCAATGGGTGGGGGAGAGACTGGAGGAAGGGAGAGAATTTGGAATGCAATTTTTGAAAAAAATGTTAAAAATGAAAAAATGAAAACGAAATTACATCATACAAACCTCTCTTTTATAGATGAAGGAAATTAAGCTCTAAGTTTTGTCTGTCACCAGAGCAAATCTTAAGAACCGAGATCTTCTCAATGTCAGTCCAGTGTTATTTTCATAACAATGTACTACCTCCCTCCTAAGACCTTAGGATGAGTTTAATAGATCTACAGATTGGATTTCACAAATCAGAAATCCAAAGAAAGAACCGAAGTAGGAAAAATAAATACTTTCCCTTTCTTGGGGTGGGATCCAGACACAATCAGTGATATGGATTTTTTTTTTTTTGCAGGACAACAAGTGTTAAGTGACTTGCCCAGGGTCACTCAGCTAGTAAGTGTCAAGTGTTTGAGGCAGGATTTGAATTCAGATCCTCCTTAATCCAGGGTTAGTGATTTACCTACTGTACCACCTAGCTGCCCCCTGGCATGTATTTCTTCATCCTTATCTTATGATTGTCTTGCCAGCTTGTAGGAATGTTTCACCAATTTCCCCCAAACATTTTGCTAATACCTTATTTACAAGGTTCAAAAAATCTGACTGGGAACTATGGATGTCCTAGACAAACTCTAGCATGGTAGAATAGCTTTCATTAACACAGTTAAAAGATTTAGAAACTATTATGTAGTTAAACATGAATAGCGCGTTGGTAGTTCAAAGAACATTTTCATTTAGAGAAAGCACTCACATATTGGATGCCCAAAGCTAAATCCAATTCCTCTAATCTTATGCTTTATCACAGTCATTTCACATGTTTTCATTAAAACCAATTAATTCAGTTCACTGCAAGCCAAGCTCTACCAGTTACTGTGACTTTCAAGTCAATAGTGTTGACATGGTTTATGTAATTCTCCAATGGAATTTTCAAAGTATTAGTTCTAAAAAAATATGAAGGTATATCCCAGTTTCCATTTCACATGTCCCAGTCCCCAGAACAGTACTTTCCAGCAGAGAATTCAAAGGTTCTTGATTTCAAAGGATATTTCCAAAGGAGAATTATTTGTTTCCAAATGACTGGTTTAATTTGAATTTAATTTCTTGCTTCTGTTTGATAACCTCTTTTGATTTTAATAGAAAAGAAAATCTTAAGGAAAATGGCCCTTGCCCTTCAGTTATGGGCTACTAGTAGGGCATTTTTCATATTCATTTGACATCTGCCTAAGATACTGGCTCCCACAGGGCAATTGAAGGGACCACAAACATGGGCTATAATGTTTCCATTACTATTAAAAGTTGAGGTGTTAAGATTCATTTCTTGAGATTTAATTCTTCATAATATTCTTTAACTGAGAAGCAGTGTAGTAAAGTGAATTAAAGGCCAGTCTTAGAGTCAAGAAAAACTTGTTCAAATCCTACTTCTGAAACTTACTAGCTGTGTGAACCTAGGTAAGTGATATATAATCTTAACACTTCAGGAAATTCTCTAAGACTATAAATTACCGAAAAGTTAATGATCTGCAATAGTGATATATGCTTCCTCAGAAGAGTTTCCTAGATGTGGATGAGTATATGATTATGAAAATACAAATGAACTTAAACATTTAACCCAATTCCCCCATTTTATAGATGGAGAAACTGGGGTACTAGAGAGTTTAAATGAGATGTTCAAGATGATACAGATGGTAAGAAACATATTGGGTACTCAAACTAAGATCATAAGATCACAGATTTGTTGCTGAGTAGATACTCATAGATTTTTCAGACCAAACCCTGTTTACATACTATGAAATTGAGGTTCAGACAGTGACTTTCTCTTGATATTTTTTTCTTTTTCTTTATTTCTTCATAAAAGCTTTCTCTTGATAACATGGCTATTAGCAACATCAGAATTTGAACACATGTCCTAAAAACTCCAACTAGGACCCTGTCTTTTAGACCCTTTCACTCCTAGTTCAGTGCCCTTTCCAACAGGACACGTTGCCACTTTGTGATGCCTCCTTAGAGCAGCAAAGTAAGCATAGCAGGTTAGGTTTCTTTAAAGATAAGAAATGAGAGACTTAGACATATCACAACTCACTTAGCAATTTTCTAAACAAAGGAAGATATAGGGTTGTCCCAAATATTACCTATATTTTTCTACAAAATCTCACTTGTTAAAAAAGCATTGTCTGATGTTTTTTTCTTTCAAAGAGATCTTGTCTTAGGTATATGGTCTATATTCAAAAACATCCTATATTTAGATACTTTTTTCCTTTCTCCTCTTTCTTCTCATATACCACCACCATCTCTTTCTCTTCTGCCTCCTTTTCCTCCTACACTTTCCTTTCTTCCATCACCTCTTTCTCTTTCTTCTATGCTACTGTGAGTTCATTAATGAATTGTTCCCTGAATGGTACAGATTTTAACCTATCTACACCTCTTATTCTTAGCCATTTCCTCCACAAATCTTCCAGGGTAATATATCCAACTTGCCACAAACCTTCCCTAAGATCTTTTTAAAATTCATTCAGCCTCTTTTGTTTTAAATCATACATTTCCTCAGTCATCTATTTTACACTGCTGCTTGAATGCAAATGGTTTTTGGTAATATGCTTCAACCTTCTTACATAAACGCTACATCTCTCCATTGCTCTTTGATTCATATTCAGCTTTGATTCTTCATATAGAGTGGTATTCAATGCCTCACAGCAATACAACATGAACAAAGGGATATTAGTGTGAAAAAGAAAATTTTATGTGTCAAGGATAATTAGAAGCTGAGTAAAATTTCCCAAATTAAATCCAGTGTATTTTCTCCCTCCTATTCAACTTTGGGTGCAGGTCACTCACTGCTTATCTGAGATGCCTATCCAAGTTGTATGTACTGATGTACTAACTCAGTGCACTTCTCATCCACCTCTATATTGTGCTCTGACCAATAGATATGCTGAGTGCATGTGCTATTTCCTATGTGAATAGTTAAGCTGATATATTTTGGGAAGACACAGTTTTAATCAGCTATATCGTGTCATGGATCACAGTGCTATGAGAAAAATTATGAGCAACTTAGAGTAGCTATAGGACTTTGCCATCTAGAAGGAAACTCTCTTTTATTTGGAATCTAGCAGGTCATTCACGATGACAGTGAATGATATATTTAGTAACCATGCTTTATCTGTATGAATGATTTCTTTGAGAATTATAATCAATAGGTTACTAAACAAAGTTATCTCTGTGGTTACATCTATTACCAGAGGAATCATGGATGATATTCACAGATGAATGGGAGGATGATTGCTGATGGGTCTTTAAGATTATATTTTGTTCCAGTGATTCAAATATATTTTTATAAACAACAAACAAATACATTGGGAATTTGTGTCCTCTATAACTTTGAATCATTTATATCACTGTGGAGTCTACAAAAAAGATTGAGAAAGGCTGGCTGTTTTTAAGGTGAAAAACACCTCAATACGTGTGTAGAACATCCTCATAATTATATTAATGAGAATTAAGACATCTGGGTGTATACTTATTCATGTTCCTCTCAATAGCCCTTGTTTTGCATGTAATGATACTGGTTATGTAAAGGCAACAAAGAATTATAGAAGATCAAAATCCATTCTCTAATAGATAAATGACCAAACGATATGAACACACATTTCTCAAAAGAGAAATTGCAAGCTATTTACAACTATATGAAAAAATGCTTCAAATTTTAATATTAAGATACATTAAAAAGTAACTCAGGTTTTATTTTGCTTCTACTAAACTGACAAAGACGAAAGAGAAGACAATGGTCAGTGTGGGAGGACTTGGGAAAAGATAAGTGCAATAATTCACTGTTGTTAGAATTATGAATTAGTCCAAATATTTTGGAAAGCAATTTGGAATTAAGCAAAGACAGCGATTATAATGTCCATAGTTCTCAGTTTGGTACTGCCTTGCTATCTTCCACTATCACTTTCTGTTTCTGTCTCCCTGTCTGTTTCAGCTTATGTCAAAGGTTTGCGATTTTGTCAGTATGAATAATAATGCGAATTACCACAGCTCTATGGCTTATATATAATTATCATGAGTTCTTGATCCTGAAAAAATATATAATTTCATTGCCAACTTTCTGGTGATTATCCTTTTTATACTTAGAAAAGCTGGTCCTCTAACAACAAACACACAAGCAGTCACTGAGCCTATATTTAAAATCTTTCCAGTTTGATAATATACCTTGTAGTTTGTGGATAGAGCCCTCAAAAACTCAGTCACCTGAATGCCAGGATGAAACTTGGGAATAGAACTTTAGTAAACACCTCTTTTTATGCTAGAGAGACATGATTTCATTGTGCCTACTCTAAAGATTCCTTACTAACTCACTCAAAATCGCTGAGTAAGTAGTTCATGATGATGGCATTTGAAAATCATATTTTGATGTAAAGGCATCCCAAATGAAGTTTATGTTTTTCTATGTAAATGTATTAATATATGTGCATGTGTATATATATATGTATGTATATGCATATACTTATGTATCTACACATATATACATGTGTGTATGTCTAGAAATGTGTGTATGGTATATATGTATAAGTATGTATATTTGTATATATAAATTAATCCTGCCACTATAAGAAAACATATGTTAGAGCAACAAACTAGATTTGGTTTTTGTTTATACATACAATACAATTTCCCATGGCTATGATTCCCCTAGTGCAGCTAGGTGGCACAGTGGATGAGCACTAGGCTTGGAATCAGGAATACTCATCTTCATGAGTTCAAATCACCCCAAAGACAGTTACTAGTTATGTGATCCTAGGCAAAGTCACTTAATTCTATTTGGCTTAGTTTCTTTATTTGTTGAATGAGCTGGAGAAGGAAATGGCAAACCACTCTAATATCTTTGCCAAGAAAACTCTAAATGGGGTCACAAAGAGTCAGACATGACTGAAAAAAAAATGAATAACAACAATTCCTCTAGGATTTCCTCTCTTGCACAATGTCATATTAAGTCCTAGGGCATAGATTAACACTGAGAAGAAGGCAGCTGCAAAAGGGTTTTAGGGAGAAGTTTAAATAGAAGGGGGTGAGGAACAATTTTCAAATATGAATTCTAAAATGACCCACTTTAGATGCTGCAACTTGCATAAGAAAGCAGCTATAAGATTGCTGAGAAATCAAAATAGATCTGCTTAATTTGAGACAAAAATGATTTTTGCATAAAAGGGACTAGGGGTGTTTCTTTAAGCCTTTTAAGCTTAGTTAGGCAATTTAGATAGAATTTTCACCTATTCCTAATCCTCTGATTCCTCTCATAGCCACTGTTAATAATATTATTGGGCAAGGTAAATGTAGCTACATAAAACAAAATTACAAACAAATAACCAACCCCCCCCCCAAAAAAAAACCCCAAAATTCTATAAGGAAGCAGAAAACAACTGAGGAGTCCTGCCTGAGGATGAGGGATTCCCACTGGGGAGTATGAATAACACAAGATGGCAATAGGTAGAACTAGATATAAGATTCAAAGAGATGACAGGGTATTAAAGAACACCCTAATAATCAAGAGTTGACTTGACCTGAACTCCCTTTTCCTCTTGACTATATCTGCTGAATGCAAGAGGAGAGAAGCTAAGTAATGAAACCACAGGGATCTAGTCATATAAAAGAATGCAGAAACAAATGAATCTTAAAGTAAAAAGGAACCTTAGAGACTCTCTAGTCAAACCCTTTATGTAGTGTAGGGTATTCTTTCTTTAGCCTATGATCCTGATTCTTTCAACAAACATTTACTTTGGGCCTGTTTTGTATAAAGAACTCTACAGGGAAAAAGGATCTGTGATTTCTTTAGAAAACTTCCTCCACAGAGGCATCGTATCTCTTTAGGATTGATGTTAGGTTCCAGCCAGATGTTAGAATGAATTTGGAATTGGAATAATTTCCCCAATTATATAGCTACTAAGAATTACAAACTAGGTTTGGAATAGGATCTCCTAAACTTGACTCCATGATTGGTAAGTACTCAATCTTCTAAGCCATAAAGAGTAAACAAAATTTGAATAGCATGTTGTCCCAATCCTCATGAAACCTTTGGCTTAGGAGGGAAATGTGACATATTCATTGATGACTAGAATACAAAACAGTGCACTTTGAGTGCAAGTGGGAGGTCTAAAACAAAGTGTTATGTAAGGGTTCCTTTAAGATCTAAATCTTCATTTCTATGAACAGTGAGTTATGGAAGCCAAAAAATGACATAGGTAATAATTCTGCTGTACTCTACCCTGCTCAGATCACATTTGAAGAACAGAATCAGATTCTTAGATTTAGAGCAAAAATAACAACAACCACCACCACCTTCAGCAGCCATCTAATCCAATCCCATAGATTAATAAATTAGAAAAGTGAGATTTAAGTAGCTTAAGTGACTCCACCAAGGTCATACAAGCAATATCCATTAGAGGCTGGATTTGAATGCAGCTTCTCCTGTGAAAGCAAATACGAGAAGAGAATAACCATTTATTACGAATTTACTATGTGCTAGGTGCTTTACAAATATTATCATATTTGATTCTCACAATAATCCTGAGGTAGGGGATATAATTCCATTATTATCATTATCCTCATTTTACAGTTGAGGAAACTGAGGCCAACAAATGCTAGTAACTTACCCAGAGTCAGAGGGAGCAAATGTCTGTATGACATAGTATGACTAGTTGGAATAGGGGATTAGGAGAGAAATGAATTCAGGAATTAAGATTATTGAAAAAAAATCAATAAAAATAAGAATAGTGCCCAGAAGAGAATATAATATTCAGAATGTAACCTCCCTGAAGGCAGAGAACTTGTATGTATGTTTTTTTCTTTTTCTTTATATCCCTAGGACCTAGCATAGTGACTTGCATTTAGCTGGCATTTATATTTCAATCAACCAGAGTACAGTATGTTAGGACTCCATGAGCTCACATCTGGAAATTATACCTCTACATTCAGTTAACATCAAATTTTTTAGCTTAAAAATCACATTGTGAACATATATTGTACTTTCCGCCAACAAAATCATGGTCATTTTTCACATTAAGTCCCCATTCTGGATATGGGCAGTTGATTTATTTTAACCTAAATGAAGGAAAATCTAATCATATATGTTCAATTAATATTTATTAAATGGTAGCTAAGTGCAAGGCACTGTGCTAGGTCCTCGGGATATAAAGAAAAAGAAAAAAAATACATACACATTCTCTGCCCTCAGAAGGTTACATTCTAGTAGTACAATGTGACCTTTATTTTCCTAATTTCAGTATTCTAACCTATGTATAGCTTTTTAAAAAATATTTATTCAATTATTTATTTTAACATTCATCTTTTAAAATTTTGAGTTCTCAATACTTTCCTTCCAGACTCCCCCACCCATTGAGAAGGCAAGCAATATTTCAATTAAGCATGTGAAATTATGCACAACATATTTCCATGTTAGCCATGTTGCCAAAAAAAGCACGAAAAATAGAGTGAAAAAAATGTGCTTCAATTTTCACTCAAAAGTCATCAGTACTCTCTTTGGAGGTAGATAGGATTTTTATTATGAATTCTTTGGAATTGTTTTCGATGACCATATTGATTAGAATAGTTAAGTCTTTCACTCTTTAAAATCATTATAACATTGCTGTTACTGCATGCATTTTTTTTAAAAATCAATTCATTCTTCATTTATTCTTTCTTTCAATATTCATCTATTAAGCATCTATTAAATGCACAAATCCAGAATAGTCTGAAACTAAAAAGCATACATAAATGACAGTTTAAAAAAATAAAGAAAGCAATATTTGATGGAAAAAAAACAAAAGAAAGAAATGGAAGGGAAAGGACTACTCTTTGGGGAAGGTTGTATTATATTGGTTGATAGCAAAACAAAATAAACAGAAATACTAGATTCCTGACTTGCCTTTGGATTATTAAGCACATGAATCTCAATTCTGTCATCTAATGTATTTAGCTTCCCCTAAAATCCCCTATCACCCACAAATTTGATAAATATTGTTTCTATGTTTTGTCTTTAATAAAACTGCTACATAGGAAAAAGCCAAGAGCTGAGCTCCATATAAAGTCAATAAGGCTCTTCCTCCTAATTAACATTAAACCACTAATCATAATTTAACTTTCTTAGGGTTGACTAATTATGAATTCATCTAACATCTGGCATTCAACTCATGCTTCACCATCTTTCCCATTGTTCTCCTAAGAGACTTTATATAATGCTTTGTTTATTTCCAGGTGTTCTTTAGGTTTGTCAGACATTTGATTGACTAGTCTAGTAGAAGGAGCCAATGCTGCTAGCAATTAACAGGGTAAATACTGAGTTCAAGTTCCAAATATGAGATATTCTAGAATATATAAGATAGAATACAGAAGGGACTCCCATATGCCATCTAGTCCAATTTCTCTCATTTTCCAAGCTCAGGGGAGTTAAATAATTTAACTAAGTTTACACAGATAGAAACCATGGGAGGTAGGATTTGAACCTGAGTTCCATGACTCCAGGACTAGTATTCTATCAGCAACATGCCATTGTCTCTTTATGCTGAATCTTGTGAGATCTGTCCAGCTTCCAAGGATCCAGTAACCATCTAGAGTTGCTAATTTTCAGAAACAGAAGACATATCCAACCTTCTGGAGCCAGAGTCAATAAAATGACTAAAAAGGGCATCTCACATCCAGTGGAGATTCCAAGGTACATTATACCAAGGATACTCAGTGACCATGCAACCAGTACATACTTAACACATGGATTGGCTGATATAGCCACCCCTGCACTAACCCTGAATCAAATCATCACATGTCCTTAAAAATTCTTTGCTGCCTATCCTGCTTATCTTATGACTAGCTATTTTTTCATTTTCTCTCTTCTTAATCCCTGATTTAGGGATTTTTAATTCATTTCATTTTCTTCAGTCCATAATCTTGACATATAGCTAAACTGTTCAAATATAGATTCACTGATGAGGCAAAATATCTACCTTCCTCCATACCCTCCTCTCCCTTCCCTTTGTTCTATATCAATATTGACCCTCTTCTATCCACAATTCCTTTCTCTCCTACTTTCAGACTTTACTGGGTTTCCCATATTCTCTGTCTTATTAAAAAATACCCCTTCATCCCAGAACTCTAGCCCATATTTTTGTCTTTTGATGACCTCAGAAACTTAACTCCTCATAAAGAAACTGTATCCCTAGTCTCAGTCTCAGTCTCAGTCTCTCTCTCTCCCTCCCTCTCTCTCTCTCTCTCTCTCTCTCTCTCTCTCTCTCTCTCTCTCTCTCTCTCTCTCTCTCTCTCTCTCCTCCTTCTATTGTGCATTTCAATACACTGGAATAGGAGAATGATTTGACAAAGTTCTTGCTCCAGCCTTCCAGATCCTCCCTTTGCAACCATCACTCTACACCTTCTTCTACATCTAGGATTTCAGCTTCCTACAAGGCCTTGTGTCAGTCATCAATCAAACTTCAGAGGCACCTTCTTTCCTTTTTTTCAAAAGGTGTAGTACTTTAATTTCATTAATTCTCCTCCACTACTACCCCTTCTCTTATACTTGATATAATGTGGGGCACCACCTTGCCTACAGAGTAGCCATTGCATGACTGTGTTTCTTTAGTTGATATGGCTGAGAAACCCCGTGATGATCTTTTGGATAAACCCTATATTATCCTCTATATGGATGGTTCTTCATTTAGGAAAGATGGGACCTGTTTCACTGGGCCTCCTCTAGTTTCTGATTATGATACTGTCTGGGCAGCTTCTTTGCCTTCCCATTTTAGTGCTCAATCTGCTGAACGTGGGGCTTCCACGCAAGCCTGTAATATAGCCAAAGGGAAGAGTGCCACCATTTATACTGACTCAAAATATTCTTTTGGAATATGCCACTCAGTAGGCATGCTTTTGCTACAAAGGGGCTTTTTAACATCCTCCAGAAAAGCCATTGCTAATGGGGACTTTATCAAGGACCTCCTAGATGCCCTGAAACTTCCCTCTGCTCTAGCCATTTTACATTACCCTGCCCACACAGGCAATAATGATCCTGTTTCAAAGGGGAATGCACGAGCTGATTCTTCAGCCAAGCTTCCTGCTTTAAAAGCTCCTGAACACGTATTTAACCTCTCACCTTCTGAGGATGTTCCTCCCAACCTAATTTATGATGATTCAGAAGTGGAAAAATGGAAAAAGAAATTCAAGGCAAAACAGATCAATGATGTCTGGGTGTCTCCAGAAGGTAAGCCACTTCTTCCCCAGAAATTCTACCACCAGATATACCTCTCTATTCACAGACAAGGCCATTTTGGCACACAAGGCACTGTAAACTCAATTAAGAGGACCTGGATAGCACCAGGTGTGACAAATGCTCAGGTTGCTCCATATATCAATCTCATAATCAACATGCTTTCAAGACCAAAGGCTTATGGGGAATGTCCTTTAGCATACACACCCTTTGAGGACTTGCAAATTGACTATATTACAATGCCAAAGGCAGGACATTATAAATTTTGTCTTGTTATAGTTGATCAGCTCACTCAGTGGGTGGAAGCATTTCCCAGGCCCCTAGCCACAGCTGCCTTTGTTTCCAAGACTCTCCTTAAAGAGATAGTTCCTTGCTTTGGCCCACCAGCCCTCATTGATTCTGACAAAGGAACACATTTTACTGATTCGGTTTTATCCCAAATCTACTCTTTCTTGGGAGTAACTCCAAAATCTCATACACTCTACCACCCACAAAGTTCAGGCCAGGTTGAATGTATGAATAAAGAGCTTAAGAGCATGATTGGCAAATTATGCACTAAAACCCATTTGAAGTGGCCTGATATTCTACCATTGTCAATATTCTATCTATGCAGTAGACCAAGAGGAGAACTTCATATATCTCCTTATGAGATTTTTTTGGTCACCCTCCTATCTAAGCCAAAACTTTTCCCCCAGTTTATATATCACTGGTGGGAGGTGATACTTCTGTTGCCTCCTATATGCAGGAATTACAAACTAGACTATATGAACTCCATGAGGCAGGAGTTGCTCTACAAACTGGTCCTTTAGATTTTTCCTTACATGATTTAAGTCCCGGAAACAATGTAATTGTTTTGTAAGAATTTTCAGAGATACAGTTGGACCCAGTCCACTTGGGAGGGACCTTTTCAGGTATTATTGACAACTCCTACTGCTATTAAAATTGGAGAAAAAGAATCTTGGATTCATTGTTCCCATGTAAAGCCTGCACGATTAATAGGTAAAGAAATTTCAAATAAAACTGAAACAGATGCTAGAGAGCAGAAAACCCTAATAGCAGCTACTAAAGAACAAAGAACCCCAACAGGGCACAGAGGCAATAGGCAGTTCCCATTTGATAATCCTACAAATCAGTGACATGCTCTGGGACCTGAGAGCACATGGCCTTGTTTTCTGGCCTACATCAACATCCCCCACCCCTTTCCCTTCCCCCTCCTTAACCCTTGTTCCCTAAAACCATCTTTTTTTTTTTTTGAAAGGCATTGAAAAGGCCTGGAATTCACCACATACTTAAGTTTCCTCATGAACACAAAAGAGTGCTTAGCAAACCTTTTGCTTTTTTGGTTTTGGTTTTGGTTTTGGTTTTGGTTTTGTTTTGGTTTTGACTTTTGTTTCTTTTGCTTTCTTTTTAACTCAATTTTGTAAACTGAGTGAATTTTCAAAGACATTTCAAGTATATCCTGTGGGGCCATTGGGGCTCAGAAGCTGAAGCTACAAAGAACAATGGGTTTAATGAGTTTGTTTATGGGATTATGTTTTTAAAAAGGGGGGGTTACTGAACGCTATTGCTTGGTTTATCAATGAACATATTGAATATTGAGTCTTGCTGTTTGAAGTTTTATTTCTTTTGGATAAATTGATTATCACTTTAAGTATCTGTTACTGTCATACTAGATAGAGAATTCATGAACAAGATGACATGGTTTGCTTGCTCAAAGAAGGTTATGTAATAATGTCTAATATTATCATCCATTTACATTCATTTATCATTAATATGTCATTGTGACTATGTATACTCTGGGTGTGGTTTAGAATTATTGTATATTTTACAAGCATATCCTCAGTTATGCAGCATAACATGCATTTTTACCATCATTTTGTCTTTGGTGAAAATAATATGAGATTTATGAATTAAGGAAACTTATTTCAGAGATTAATTGCACTTATAATGAGCCTGATGCAGGCCCTGAAGAGAATATATGTATAACAGGAGGAGAGACAGGTACACATAAGTCCATGGTTTGCTTATGATGGCAACAATTACTGGACATAGTCCAGTTTCCTCATCTCTCCCTCCTAAAATAGCCTGGTGTCATGGAAGCTCCAACACATGCACCTAGTTTAATTTAACTTGTTTTCTTTTTCTTTCACTCAGTCTGATGACATGGTCAGAATCCATCCACCTGTGGCCTAGCACAATTGCTGGATGTCTCAGAACCATGAGATGTGGTATGGTAACCTTTCCATAACATTTTCAGGTGTCATCATGGACACATTACTAAATTTGGCCTTGATCCAGACACATGGTGGTAAGAAGTGTTATAGATTGCATAATTGCCACAATTCTGTATTCTGTAAAAGGGGGGAATATACTATTATATATATATATATATATATATACACACACACACACATACATACATACATATACATATATACATATATATACATATACATACATATATTATATATAATGTTTGAGTATGATTTATATTTTGAAGAACTCTCACTGTTTAATTTGATCATTGACAATGCTATGCTAAAGATTAGTGAAAATCCAGCAGTTCAACGGCTAAAGAAGTGAGTCCAGAGACAACCAGTGTCTAGTTTTCCTGATGACTCCAGACCAGAGTCCAGTTCTCCTGATGACATCTTATCACTCCAAGAAGACAAGATCTCAAAGACTTTAAATGAACAGTTTCATTTTATTGTTTTCCTTTTTCCCTTCTGTTATCATATACACCATTTGTAAAATGTATTCTCTTCAGAGGCCTTCCCTCTGTAGGCAGTGTCAAAGTGCTAATTCATGAGGGACCGCCCCTCTGGACAAACTTTCCTTTTCTACCTTTTCTATATTGTTATTAACACATTGTTTGTTAGCATAGGGTATTATATTCTGTTATTTTTTACTGTTTCATCAAGGAAAAACCCCGTGTTCCTCAAAGAAACAAAGGGGGGAATGTGGTAAAATTCAGCTGACTCATTTGTGAGGGGCCACACCTGGCCCACCCTGAAGTTATGTATGCTACTGAGATCAGAAGGAGAAGCCTCTCTCCACAGGAAGTTTTTGAAGGACATCCCCTTTTGGGGGAGGAAAATTGGACGCTCTTGAGGGGAGGCTGAGGCTCTTCCCGAGCTCACTCTCTTCTTCCCTCTTCTTCCCTTCTGGTGGTGTGAACAGTAGGAGTAGCAGCTGAGTTGCTCAAGCCTGGTTGTAAGTTGTGCTTTCCATTGAAGCTCCAAGCTCCAGGTGGCACGGTACTCTGTTCTTTTGAATAGACTTAGGTTAGAGCTAGGAGGATTATCCATATTGCTTTTTCCCTATTTCCTTGTCTTTGATTTTATTAATTTCACCTTTTCTGTTTGCATTATTCTCCCTAATAAAACATCTGTGAAACAGAGGCTATAAGGCTCCTTTCTTATTGGCCTGGGAGAAATATCTAAAAAGGCAGTTTCTGAGGGGAGGGGGCTTTAAACCTAGAGCTCCCTCATTATCTCTGGGACCCCAATATTTAAGCGAGCCACCCAATTAACTCTTCATATATTAAATTTGGCCCCCACAAATCTAAACACTGATGTCCCTTTATACTGCTTTGACCTCCCAGTTTATCAACTCATGATTCCTACCAACACTCAAAATCTATCATTTAAAAGAGTAGCCAATCAATCAATTAAATATTTATTCAGTGTCTACTGTGTAGCAGGCACTTTGAGAGTCACTGGGAATATAAAAACAAAAGTGATGCAATCTCTGTGTTCAAAAAGTTTACATTACCTTAATTTTCACCATCATGCATAACCATCATCCACACTCAAATTCTTTGCCCATCTTTTCTGCTGATATTTATGCCTTGCCAACTATCATCACTCAGTCATTCCCATAATCTTTTTTCTCTTGTATTAATCATATGCCACTGAATTCTGCTGGAGGAAGTCACACAACTAGGCCAACTGGGCTCAACACAAATTCACATTATCTAATCTCAACTAGAATTTACCTACTGAATAACAGTCTTTTTATTTTTCCTAGATTGACTCACTTACATACCTTTCAGTCCCTGTTCCAGGTATTATCTCTGCCCGAGGCCTTTCCAACCAGCACCCCTCACCCTCCTCAATACACATGTCCTTGCTTTGCAACAGACTTTGCTTCCTATTTCAATTGAAAAATTGAAATCTTCAATTGTATACTTCCTCATATATACCCAACTCTATACTTAAAGCTCTCTAATACCTTCACACATCCTCTTTTCTTTTCCTCTGGTTTCTGAGATAAAAGTTATTTTTCTTATGAAATCCAACCTTTCTACTTGGACCCTAGATCCCAACTCTTACCATATGTTCAGGGAACTTGGTCTTTCAATTATATGTTTCTTCTCTCAACTTCATTATCTCTCTTTATACTTATTTTTTTCATACTGCCTACAAACAGGCCCAGAAACTAACCCCCTAAAAAGCTTTCACTTGACAAGCAAGGCCCTTAAAATGCTTTCATTTGACAATGTTATCTTCTATATCTACCAACCTAAATCTCCCCTGCAAAGCTCCTAGAAGGAGTTATTTGGTTTTGCTACATTCATGTTCTACTCATTTATCAATCCTGGGTAACTAGGTGGTACAGTGGATAGAGCACTGGCCCTGAATCCAGGAGGACCTGAATTCAAATCTCACCTCAGAAACTTACTAGCCATGTGACCCTGGGCAAGTCACTTAACCCCAGTTGCCTTAAACATCCTGGAAAATCTCTAGTCATCATGTTATATATCTTGCCACTGGACCCAAATGACTCTGGAGGAGAGATTGAGATTGGTGATCTTGCATAGCCCTCCCTCACTTAAATCTAATTCACTGCAAGTCTTGACATCACTGTGATATAATGGTCCTCTTTGAGAACAAAAGACAAATTATCAATTCTCTAAAATTAGCTTTCAAAATCTGTCATTACTTATATGTCTTTTCTTATGACCAGTTATGTCTGAATAGCTTAATTCAATAGATTTTTTCCAATATTCATACTCTTTGGCTTCTCTACAATTTTAGGCACTGCATATCACATGATCTTCCAAAATACTCTCTCCTCTCTTAGTTTCTCAGATTCTCTTTCTCTCCTTCTACCTATCTGCTAAATTGTGTTAATTCTACTTCTATAATATCTTTACACATTTAGTCCCTTCCTTCCAAAAACATGGCCACTGTCCCAATTCAGGTTTTTAATTGCCTCTTGCTTAAACTATTATAATAGTTTCTTGATTGTTTTTGTGGCTTCCAGATTATCCTCTCTCCAATGCCTACTCTACAAGGCTACCAAAATAATTTTCTTAAGGTGCAGCTTTCGCTTTGTTACTGTCCTGTTTTAAGCCTTCAGGGACTTACTGTTACATCCACAATAAAATACAAACTCCTCAGATTGTCATTTTAGGTTCTTTCAGCCTATATTTCCAACCTCATATTATTCCACTTTCTAGACTCATCAAGTCAATGACCTTCTGTGTATTTACAGAGTAGTCCATTCTCATCTCTCAGAATGCTTATTTTCCTTCAAGGTTAAACACCTGTCATATCTTCTGCAAAGCTTGCTCTAATTCACTTCCCTACTTCCAGGAGTTAATATTAGTTCCCTCCTTAATTTGACTGGTTTTACTATATGGACTTGGCTTATTTCCCCAGTAAAATATAAGCTTCTTGAAGGCAGGCTCCTTAATTTTTCAACTTTTACCCTCACATTGAGATTACATTGCCTTAAATATCCCATATAACATTCCATCTTAAACATTTGGCAAGACACCATGAACTTTCCAGCTTCCTTCTTCCCCTACTCCTTTCCATGTCTTGTTCTAATAATCACAATCAAATCAATACTATCATTGCTCTGAAAAAATGGCATGACACTTAATTATCCAGTGGGTCCACTCACCAACCCTGTGACTCCACAGACCCAAAATATTTCCTGGGGTTAAAACATCCCTATTTCTGCTCATTCAACCAATTAGAATCAACTAACCTTGAAACAAGGACTATGTAATTTTTGTATTTTTAACTGCAAAGCTTGCTGCTTGGTAAATAGTAGGTGCCTATTAAATGCTTTTTTTCATTCATGCATCTATACAAAGTAATTAATAAATTTTGTTGAATTGAATTAGGTAGTTATAAAAGAAAGGGAGTTTGGAAAATTTGAGATGATTCATTTTTGTTAAATTCATAATGGTTTCCTTTTTTATAAGGGACCACAAGATTTTTTTAATAATGCAGAGGAAAATAATTGTTATTCTACTCTCTCAATCTTTTCTAATATTGTAATACTATAACACCTTGTCCAAAAGGCTCACCTATGTTTTCTTTAAAAAAAAAAGAAAAAACTAGGAGGGGGTCAACTAGGTGGCACAGTGGATATAGCACCGGCCCTGGAGTCAGGAGTACCTGAGTTCAAATCTGGCCTCAGACACTTAACATTTACTAGCTGTGTGACTCTGGGCAAGTCCCTTAACCCCAGTTGCCTCACTAAAAAAACAAACAAACAAAAAACTAGGAGGAAAGGAAGGAAGGAAGGAAAGAAGGGAGAAAAGGAGAGAGAGGAGGAGGGAAAGAGAGAGAGCGAAGAAGGAAGGCAGAAGGCAGAAGGCAAGGAGAGAGAGGGGAAGGAGGAAGGGAGAGGGAGGGAGGTACCAGAAGAGGGGAGGCAGAGAATCTTTTTTTTTTTTTTTTTGCTTTAGAATTAAAAAAAAAAAACCCACAAACCTCTAGGTTCATATTGTACCTTTCTGGCACTATTCTTACAGTTCAGTTCTGTTCCACATACAGATTTTCCTGTGGTTTCATATTCTTTCTGTGACCTTTCCATAGAATCATGGAACCTCTCCTCAAAAAAAACAAAAGCAAAAACAAAAAAAATCTCAAAGAAGCAAAAAGAAATCCCCAGAATTAGAAGAGATTTCATAAGCCATGTCATTTAACACATAGAGAACAAGAGTTTCTCTTTATTATACATATGATATGCCTTTGTGGATAAATATTAGAAACCATGAGGGGCAGCTAGGTTGCTCAGTGGATAGAGCATCAGCCCTGGAGTCAGGAGGACCTGAGTTCAAATACAACCTCAGACACTTAACACTTACTAGATGTGTGACCCTGGACAAGTCACTTAACCCCAATTGCCTCACCAAAAAAAAATAAAAAATTAGGAACCATGAGTATTATTATTACTCCTTTTGGATATTGCTTCCTATTAATTACTTGACTTTCCCCCCTGATATTCTTTTTCCTTTCCTTATATCATACTAATTCCTTTTGTAAAACTGCCTTGGAAGATTTATGCTGGGAATTTTTCTCATTTTCCTTCCATTTTCACTTTAAAGCTTTCTTTAAACTGAAAAGTGTAAAATCTTCAGTTTAAATCTGAGTACTTCAGAGGCTTCTCCATGAAAGTACATCAGTTTCTTTACATGTATCTCCCTTTTCTTCCTCATTAGGATAACTTACAATCATTAAGCTTTAGTATTTTAGAACTTTCCACAAGCCTCTGCAAACACTTTCTCTTGTAGAGTCTTCTGGTCATCTGATTATACTATAACTTTGAATATGCTTTCCTAAAGTCTAGGGTATAAATCTGCCTTTATTTGGATGATAAAACTTAGAGCTAAAAGAGACTTTAAAGGTCATATGAGAATTTTTTGTTATTTGCTATTAATACAATTCAAGAACACACAGTCACACTGTCCCAAGGTTCTTGTTACTTACAAATGACCAACCTTTCTTAGACAGGTTTTTTCCCCTAGTGGTAGTGATTATTTTTAACTTTGTTTATTGGATTTGGGTTATTAGGATATATCTAGAGCTCCTCAGAAAGACATTCATTCATTTTATTGAGTTTCATTTTGAATATTCTAACCCCTCCCATGGCAAACTATGAAACTGAAATGCAGCTACAAAAAAAAAAATCTTTTTCCCTAGGCACAATTACTTGATGACATCTCACTGTCTACAGGGTAAGTATGAGAGGCTGGAATTTAAGGTCTGAAATTTTAAAGTATGACTTATGTCTTCCTTTTCTGCTTTATTTGTCACAATCTTCCCCTCCACGAAATTTGTTTTCCAGCCAGCTTAGAAAAGCAGCCTTCCCTCAAACCTTTCATTCCTTTTGCCTCTAGGAATCCCACGGACTGCGATGCTTTCCTTCTCATCTCTGTCTCTCAGAATGCTCATCTTCCTTCAAGGCTCAACTGAGGTGCTTATAAATGAATCAAGAACAATATATGAAACAGAAAGAGGTTAAGTGGCCCAGAATCACATAGCTAGAAATGGAGTGAGGATGGATTTAAACTTAGAACTTCCTGACTCCAGGTTACAGCCACTTCACCATGTAGTTCTTCCTTGAACAGTTCACAATTATAATTCAAATAATTTTGATCTTATCCTCTCAGTGAACAGAGTAACACACTCCAAGCAAGTTGGCAAGTATAGTGCTAGTCTGAGGGATCCCTAGTGAATTGAGAGAATAGGAAAATGGAACTCCTGAATACTTCAGCTTCTGTTTTCCAAGCATATTAACATACCAGTGGAACACATAAAAGAGAGGGTAATATACTGTGTCCTCCAAATGGATTTAAATTCACACTTCCCAGAAAGTAGAACCAAGTTGAAGGAATATAGGTAACAATCCATCTGAACTGTTCCAACTTTAAAATAACCTCTAAAATCAAATTTTTGGACTAACAGAGTGAACAAAGGGTCAGAGTGAGGCATTTTCTCAGCCTAAGATAACTTAAAAAGTTGGCAGGGCTAAGATACAAGTGTGGAGGCCAGACAAAAGCAAGGCAGTAGCACCAAGAATGGGCCTGGGAAAGTAGACCAGAACAGTGGAAACTGCAAGAACAACTTCAGGAGCTTCAGGAGTTTTCAACCCAGAGACATTGATGGGGTCAGACAACTGGTGAAAAAGATATTATAGGGGATCATGTGCAAAAATGGGGTATAGCTGACACTGACTGATAGTTGTTTTTTCTTGCAAGCTCAATTCATTGATTCGTTCTTTCTCTTTTTTAATTGATTTAAGCATTTAGAGAAATTAATTTTCCCCAATTACCACTTTGGCTACAAATTGTTGTGTTGTCTCATTGTTATCATTCTCTTTAATAGAATTATTCATTGTTCCTATGATTTGTTCTTTGATGCACTGATTCCTTAAGAACAGATTATTTGGTTTCCAATTAATTTTTCTTTTTTTTTAAAATTTTGTGGGGCAATGAGTGTTAAGTGACTTGCCCAGGGTCACACAACTAGTAAGTGTCAAGTGTCTGAGGCCAGATTGAACTCAGGTCCTCCTGAATTCAGGGCCTATGCTTCATCCATTGTATCACCTAGTTCTCCCCCCCCCCCCCACATAATTTGTAATATATGTTTTCATGGCCTTTTATTGAATGCAAATTATCTTACATTAAGATCTGAAAAGAAAGCATTTAATATTTCAGTCTTTCTATATTTGTTTTTAAGGTTTTGTGCCATAAGAAATGGTTAATTTTTGCTTTAAGAATTTGGATGGTATGCCATTTGGTGCATGTATGTTTAACACTGATATGACTTCATTATCTATGGTACCTTTTCTTAAAATGTAATTTTAAATTTAAAGAATGTAATTTTTTTTTTGCTTATCCCTTTTAAATAGGACTATTTTTTTAAAAAAAATTGCTCTGTCCTAGTTTATGATGTCTACCCTGACTTTTTTTTTTATTTTAGCTAAAGCCTAATTTAATCTGCTCCAGCTCCTTATTTTTGCTCTGTGTTTCAAATGCATTTCTTATAAACAACACATCGTTGGATTATGGTTTCCCATCCATTCTTTTGTCCATTTCCAATTTATGTGTGATTTCATCTCATTTACATTCATAGTTTATAACTGCTGTGTCTTTTCCTCCATCCTATTTCTCCCTGTTTATTCTTCTTGCTCTCTCTTTTTTCCTCTGCCCCTCCTCCAAAGTGTGTTTTGCTTCTGAGCACTGTCTTCCTTAATCTGTACTCCCTTCTATTAGCTCCCCATCCTTCTCATCCCCTTTCCATCCTATTTCCCTGCTGAGAAATTCAATCAATTCCCCTTTTTATGCTTCTCTTGAGTCATATTTGAAAGTCAAATTTTCTATTCAGTTCTGGTCTTTTTATCAGAAATGCTTGAAAGTCCTCTATTTCATTACATATTCCTTTCCCCCCTGAAGGATTTTACTCAGTTTTGCGGAGTGGTTCTTAGTTGGAATCCTAGGTCCTTTGCCTAATGGAATGTCATATTCCAAGTCATCCATTCCTTTAATGTTGAAGTTGCTAAATCTAGTGTGAACCTGAATGTGGCTCCATGATATTAGAATTATTTCTTTCTGACTGCTTGCGATGTTTTCTCCTTGATCTGGCAGCTCTGAAATTTGGTTTATATTATTCTTGGGAATTTTAACACTAGGATCTCTTTCAGTAGGTAATTTATCAATTCTTTCCATTTCTAATGTATCCTCTGGTTCTGAGATATCCAGGAAGTTTTCCTTGATAATTTTTTAAAAATTTGATGTCTAGGCTCTCTCTCTTTTTTTTTTTTTTTGCAGGGCAATGAGGGTTAAGTGACTTGCCCAGGGTCACACAGCTAGTAAGTGTCAAGTGTCTGAGGTTGGATTTGAACTCAGGTACTCCTGAATCCAGGGCTGGTGCTTTACCACTGCACCATCTTGCTGCCCCTAGGCTTTCTTTGTTTGATCATGACTTTTATTAGTCCAAAAATTCCTAAATTATATCTCCTTGATCTATTTTCCAGGTCAGTCTTCTTTCAGATGATATATTTTAGATTTTTTTCTATTTTTATATTATTTCGACTGTTTTTATTGTTTCTTGATGTCTCATAGAGCCATTAGCTTCTGCTTGACCAATTCTGCTTTTTAAGGGGTTATTTTCTTCAGTGAGCTTTTGTATCTCTTTGTACATTTGGCCACTTTTTGCTTTTTATGGAGTTCTCTTCAATGAATTTTTATGCCTCTTTTATCATTTGGCCAGTTCTGGGAGGCATTTTTTTTTTAAATAAAAAAGCATTATTATTTAAAATTTTGAGTTCCAAATTATATTTCTCCTTCCCTCCCTCTCCTCCCCCCTCCCTAAGGCAACAAGCAATCATATATAGGTAATACATATGCAATTATGCAAAAAATTACCATATTAGTAATTTTGTATAAGAAAACGTGAATGAAAGCAAAAAAATGAAAGAAAGGAAGTGAAAAATAGCATGCTTCAGTCTGTATTCAATCAATATCAGTTCTTTATCTGGAGGTGCATAGTATGCTTCATCATTAGGCCTTTGAGTATCTGCCAAACCCCATTATTTTCTCATATAATGAGTCCATAGGTCTTGTGAGAAAATAATGGGATTTGGCAGATACTCAAAGGCCCACCTGGAGATTAATCTAAACTGACTGAATTAAGTGAGAGTGATTGACTTTGCTGATTAGTCAACCAAGTTAATTAGATTGTAACCACACCTAACTAGCCCTTAAGATGGTATTGTTTTCAGAAGCTAAGGACTTTGAACTAAACATGAAACCACCTTCAAGTTCAGTGAATCAATGGATTTGGATGATACTAACCAATCAACCTGAAGCAGTGTATAAGGACCGCCTCTGCTCTGGACCTATAAAAAGCTTCCACATTCAGTTTGAGGGGCAGTTTGTGGTTGAAGCAGGCTCATGATGGAAGACTTGAGGAAGAACCAGACCAGGCTGAAACTCTAGGCTATATAGGCCTTTTCTTAACTTTCTGAACTCCACATGTTTTCCTTTCTACTAATACCTAGTATACTTTAATAAATGCTTAATGCCCAAAGACTGGTGTTAAAGCTTCTAATTTAAGGTGACCACACATTTAGATTTTAAACATCACAGTCACCAATAAAAATATTCGTTGCCTTCTGTGATGACCCTAGACAGCCATTAATAACCTCACAGGACCACAATTTTCATTAGAATTTTGAAGACCATAGAATTATGATCAGGTTCAGTCTTCCACTCTGACTCATAGCCTGAAATGAGAAAATATGATATCATGTATTATCTCCAAATAATTAATTACCATGATAATAGGGATTTAAAACCGAAGAAAACTTTAGTTTTCTGAAGATGGCATGACCTCATGCTTGACATAGACATCCTTAAAAAAAAAAAAAACTGTTCTAAAGTAATTTCCTCAGGAAGGTGATTTATAGAAGTATCAACTATAATAAAGTGGACTCAAATGACCATATAATTTAGAACTGGAAGGAACCTTAAAAGTCATGTAATACAACTTTTACAGATGAGGAAATTTGGGCCCAACCAAGTAAACTAATTTGGCCAATGTGACAGATAGTAAGAAGAGTCAGAATGAAAGCTAATAAACATTTATTAAGTGCCAAACATGTTCCAGACACTGTGTTAAGCTTTGGGGAAACAAAGGCAAGCATTAAATAGTGCCTTTCCTCAGAGAGTTCACTAATCTAATGGGGGAAGCAATACATAAAAAGCAAGGAAGACAGGGCCACAACAATGTGGGGGGAGGGGTTTGCTCCCAGGCATAAAGAAGTCTGGCAGCCATGGTAGGAAATGATCTGAGGATGTGAGAGTTTCAGAATTTATTCCATCTTGCAGAATGATGAATTTCTGACAATGAAGTCACAGAAAATAGCTGAGTGGGAAATGATGAGAATTCCATGGGTGCCCTACTTAAATAGTGGAGGACCTGGGAGGACTCTCAAATAGTTATCCTCCACTCTCTCAAATCAGAGGGCAGGAGGAAGCCCAGGGGCAGGGAATGAAGAGGTGTGAGTTTCAGAGTTGAATTTATCTTGCACAATAATAGGTTTCTGGAGATGAGATAGTGCAGGAAAGGATAGCCAGAATTCAAATCCCCTTTGACTCCTGATCCAGTATTCTTTCTACTATACCACATTACTGACAATTACATTCTATTACTAGGAAAAGTTATAGGGTTTCAGATTGATGGCCAAGTAATTCTTTATTCCAGGGGAAAAAAAGAATCAGAAAGTCACTGTAACTGCAGGTCCTTACTAGAATCTCCTCATAAGAGGGTTTCCCAACAGAACTGTTCTACTAAAGAAAAAATAAGGAAATAAAGATAAGGAAGGTCAGCTAGCTGGTGCAGTGGATAGATGCTGAGCTTGGATTCAGGAGGACCTGAGTTCAAATCCCACTTTAGACACTTGACACTAGCTTTGTGACCCTGAGCAAATCACTTAACCCTCATTGTCCCACAAAACAAAGAAACAAACAAAAAAACACTAAACAATGAATTACTATAAGATCATAGAAGGATCACACATTTTGAAGTTGAAGTGACCTATAAGGTCACCTAGGTTAATTCCCTTGTTTTCCAAGAGAGAACAAAAAAAAGAGAGAGATAAGTGAAGCTATTTGGCTCAAGGTCACACAGCTATTAAGTGGAAGAAACTGGATTTGAATTCAGGCTCTCTGACTCCAGATCCTCTTTTACAAAGGAGTGAATCAGTAATAGTTTTCATTCTCAACATTCACTGGTTGTGCTTTAATTTGTTCCTTTTGCCTGCACTTATATACTGCTCTATGGGCAGCATCACTACTGTGTCAATGCATTTAAAAAAAAAAAAAAGTAGGGGTCAGCTAGGTGGCGCAGTGAATAAAGCACCGGGCCCTGGATTTAGGAAGACCTGAGTTCAAATCTGGCCTCAAACACTTGACACTTACTAGCTGTGTGACCCTGGGCAAGTCCCTTAACTTTCATTGCCCCACAAAAAGAGAAAGAGAGAGAGAAAGAAAGAGAGGGAGGAGGAGTAGTTTCATTCTTGTTTCTTTTTCCAGATAAATCTTTTGTTTTCTAGATTTGCATTTCTTTCTTTCTTTTTCAAATGCAGCAGCCAAAAATCCACAAAGGCGAATATGCACAAGGATGTGCACTCTTTGTATTCTCCTGCCTAATAAAAGGTTAATATAGAATGACAATGGAGGAAATGAGATTAAGACTCAGAGCAATGCTACATTTCTCCATTAAAGCACATTTGTTTTTAGGTTCTGGCAGATACATATGTAGCCAGCTTGGTTTGCTTTGCTTTAACTTTTCATTGATTCCCTGCAGGAAAATGCATTAACCCTATCACTAAAATAGGCTGTAGCTTTCTTTAGGATGGCCCCAGTCTCCATCAGTGCCTGATTGGCTTGTACTACTTTCTACTGTGGTGCTCAGAATATGTTTAAGCCAAGCACATTCTGGAGCAGTGTGTCTCCAAAGACCTGAGAAGAATAACAAATCAAGCCCACAAATAAATCACCTGATTTAAGAAAAGAGCTCTTCCTTTTGTGCCACTATTAAAAGGCAAAGAAATGAAATTTGAGGAATAGATTTGACAATGACCCAAAGGTTCATTGTTAAATTGCAACTAAGGAAATTGCAATAAGGCTGCAGAATGGACTTTCTGCCCCCTGATTATGCCAGCACTTTGGAGTTTCTCATACGAATAACAAAATTAATAAAGCCCAAGTAACCAGGAGCTCAGATTCTTCAGAGGTCATTGATACAATGGCACTATCAGGGAAAACCAAGTTTTACTTGAAATCTTGAAAGAAGGTGACTTGATTTAGCTACATACAGTAAGAATTGTGGTGTTCATCACTATTGTGAATGCAGGCAGTATGTTGTAGTAGATTAGAGAGACAACCAGGACTTGAGTTCAGGTCCTTCTTCTGACACATACATTCTCTGTGTTGCCCCTGGCAAGTAACTAGACCTCTCAGTGTCGGAGGCAACTCTCTAAGATAATGTTGAAAAGAAGGGTCTAACCTGCATTGGTAGAGGGAGCTTTCTCACCTGGGAGGTACCCATATGATTGAAATCACAAGTACAGTCCTGATCCCTCAAATAACCAGATGTTTCTGAAAAAAGGCATAGCTACTCTTTCACAAGATAAATGTGTAATGTCATAACTTCTATTAGTATTGAAGGCTAAGTGGGACAGAGAAATCAGACTTCTGGCAATAAAGTGAGGGGGCTATAGGGAATGAAATATAGACTGAATAGATACAACGTTGCTTTTGGAGTTGGAAAGACATGAATTCAAATCCCACCTCTGAAATTTACTAGTTATGTTCAAAGATAGTTTCTTCATCTGTAAAATGTGGCTATTAATACCTGCTGTAACAATTCAGAAAGCTGTTGTAAGCTTCAAAAGTTATAATGTATCTAAAACTAAACATATAAATGTTAGCCCTTAGTAATATATTAGTAATATTGCTAAAAAGCCATAGTATTTAAGATGAGAAAATTTCAGAAATTACCTAGCATAATTTTATTCAGAAAATTCAATTCAATAAATATTAAGGGTGTAAGTGCAAAATGCTGTGCTAAGTGTTGGGGGTGCTAGATTTGGCCTCAAGAAATCTAAATACAAATACTTGCAATAGCTGCATGAACTTAGCATCCTCCCTCAATGAAAGGCTTGTACGAAATAATTCCTAAGCTCTCTTGCAATGTAAATTCTATGATCTTAGTCCAACTCCCTCATTTTACACATGAGAAAAGTGTAAATTAATTTGTTCAGAGTCACACTGGTAGTATGAAGTAGAGGCCAGGATTGAGACATGGTATGAACCCAAATCTTTGAATTCCAAATGTAGGTCTCTATCTACCATACCAGCAGTTCTAAAAGCTTGGTCCATGGTCTGTGAGGTCCAAACTGATTTCATAATAATATAATATTTGCCTTTGGAAATCCTCATCCCTTTCCCAGCTATGTATCTTAGTGAGGCTGGATTTTTTTTTTCATGTACTTCAACCAAAACAATGTATCACAACAGATTGAATGTGGAAGCAGAGATGAGAATCCAGCTGTCTTCTATTAAGCCAGACATTTAAGAGGTTTGTAAAAATGTGCAAAACAATTAGTTTCTTCTCACTAACTTTTTGTTTGGGGAGTACATAGTTGTTTTTCATTAAAAAAAAAAAAAGTCAGGGCAGCTAAGTGGCACAGTGGATAAAGCACCAGCCCTGGATTCAGGAAGATCTGAGTTCAAATCCAACCTCGGACATTTCACACTTATTAGCTGTGTGACCCTGGGCAAGTCACTTAACCCTCATTGCCCTGCAAATAAATAAATAAACAAACAAACAAACAAACAAATAAATGTCATTGTTGTTAAGATCCCATGGGATGGTCATTTTTATTTTTAAATGAATTTATACATATTTTTAACATTTGTCATTTTGAATTTCTAACATGGTAAATATGAATAAGCATAACCCACATAAACAAAAACTCTTAAAATTCCATAATAATTTTTAAGATTGTAAAGAGGCCCTGAAATTAACAAGTTAGAGAAAGGATACACTATGCCATGTTATTTGCTGACCTCAGTATAACATAATTTTCTTTCACATGAGGAAGATCTATTAATTGCTATTCTCATGTCTCGGCAGAGGAAGGTGACTAAGCACCAGCACCCTCCCCCCAACTAAGAATCCATTTCTTTTTTCTTCTTCTTTTTTTTTTTTGCAGGGCAATGAGGCTTAAGTGACTTCCCCAGGGTCACACAGCTGGTGAGTGTCATGTGTCTGAGGTTGGATTTGAACTCAGGTCCTCCTGAATCCAGGGCTGGTGCTTTATCTACTGTGCCACCTAGCTGCCCAAGAATCCACTTCTTTACCCTTAAAGTAATTTTATTGATATTTTCTATTTATTACATCACTGTAACTACATAACTATCCAAGCTATCCCTTGTTCCCCTCCCACAAAATCATCCTATATGACAAATAGTATTTTTAGAGATCAAAGTCAAGGCAATGAATTGATACATTGAAAAAGTCTGAAAACATGCAAAGGGTAGGCAACCTAAATTCTTGATTAATATTTGGCTTGGTTTCCCCTTAGTCACAGTATGTCAGATTACAGAGTTTTTACTTGTCTTTAACAAGCAGCTATAGCAACAAGTCAAATTCAAGGTTTCATTTTGGTACAATAGATGGTCATTCTACTCCTCTTCAATTTTAGATGATTTGTGAGTAAATTGGATTTACAAGTGCCCCTGTGAACCTGAACAGTCCAGAATCCTTCTCTTCAATTAACTGGTATTTGTGCCAATTAATAAGTCTCTTGAAGAACCTTATTACCAACCCCATTCAGATTCTATTCTCCTTTCCTATGCAAGGTCACATATGAGGGGTGGATATTAGAATATCATGTAATATTGTAAGTGAACTTAGTCTCCTTACATGGGAAATATTTCCTCTACCCAGACTCATGCAATCAAAGAACTTTGAAGATGGAGTGGGCTTTAAATGCATCATCTCATTTTACTGATGAAAATTTTGAGGCCCAGAAAGGAGGAATAATATATCTAATGTCACACATCTAACTGATAGAGGTGAGACTAAACCTAGATATCTTGTTCCCCAATTTAAGGTTCTTTCTTCTACACCATAACAAGACTGAATTTCATTAGCCATATATATGATGTTAAGTTTTAGGATGCTGGATCTTAACAGTCCCATAAACAGGAGCTGAATATCATTTGTTCCTCCTTTGTTCCCCTGAGTGCATTATGGCAAAGGAATTAACTGATATTCCCCCAGGAAGATGGATCTGTACCTGACTCTTTTGATGACTCATTTCTGTATCAAGCATCCTGACTTGGTTTTCTAGAAAGCAACTGATTCTGGCATAAGATTGCTCTCATTTCTTTTTGTCATTTTAAGTGTTCATTGATAAAATTTGTTTCATGGATAAGATTTGGTTTTTACTTCTCAGCACTTAATAAATTCTTACTTAAATGGGTTACTTTTCATATTATCTCTCTTAGAGCATCTACAATCTTCTGCATGTGCATAAATACACAAAGGATCTGTGATTTCAATAGAATGGGGGTATAGGTATGCTGGTAAATGTTGAACAAACAACTGTCCAGGAAAAAATATTTACACCTGACACACTTTTAAGTTTATTACAATTTTATCCATCTGCCACCTTAAGTCTAGATAAACAACAAAAAAATTAAATCATTGAATTTTTAGTGTTTGTTGAATTTCCAAGCTATAAATGCTCACATTAAAATTTTAACAATCAGCTCTCTCACTCCTCAAATTAATTTGTTGAACTCAGCCATTTATCTTTTCTTTGTCAGGATCTAGTAAAGATCTATGCACAGAGTAAGCATCTGTTTGTTGAGTTGAAGTATTTATCTTTATGTATCTCCCAGTGTCTGATACAATGCTTGAGTCAAAGTAGGCATTTAATAATTGTTTGTTGAATAAATGAATGAATGTTATATGAGGTCCAGTTGTTTAGCATAAAGAGAAAATAAGATTGAAGAGCTCCATGATAGTTGTATTTAAGTTTTTGAAGACATGTCAAATGGAGGAGAGAATAGGAACCAGAGGTGGAAGTTGATAAAAAAAAAAAAATTTACACTTGATGTCAGGAAAGACTTCCTAACAATTGAAGCTGTCCATGATGGACCAGGATGTTTCAGAAGGAAATGAGCTTCCTTTCATAGAAGTCTACCAGTAGGGAGTTAGATGATTGAAATATGTTATGGTAGGGATTCTTTGGGGAAAGGGGCAAGAACTGGATTAGATCCATTCAAATTAAAATCAACTTTCATATTCCATGAATATGGGATTTTTTCCCATAAAAGTATTTTATTATTTTCCAGTCACATGTAAGAGATAGTTTGCAACATTTGTTTTTATAAGATTTCTAGTTTCAACTTTTTCTCCTTCCCTCCCTCCCTCCCTCCCTCCCTTTCCTCCCCCTCCCCAAGACAGCTAGCAATCTGATATAAGTTATATATGTATAATCACATTAAACATATTTCTGCATTAGTCATGCTGTGCAAGAAGAATCAGAGCAGTGAAACTTAATATCAGAATTGGCTCAAAGAGGGACTAACATACATACTTAAGTAGGTATAGTAATATTTTTGCCCTGAGGGAGGGGAAGGAGATAGGGGGGGCAGGGTGGGAGAAGAGGGGAAGGAGGGAAGAGCAGAGGGGGGGGGGAAGCTGTAAAAAGCAAAACATTTTTGAGGAAGGTGAAGATAGTCTGCATAACTGCACAAGTATGACATATTGAATTGCTGGATTTCATAGGGAAGGTTGAGGAGGGAGGGAGGAAGAAAAATTTAGAACACAGAATTAGCTCAAAGACCTTAATCTCCAGAGTGGGCTCAAGGAGGGAATGACATTCACACCCAATTGGGAGGAGTAATCTATTTAACCCTACAGGAAAGTAGGAGGAGAAGAAGATAAGGAGGAAAGGGTGAAAAAAGGGAGTGCAGAGCAGGAGAGGGGACAGTCAGAAGTAAAACACTTTTGAGGAGGAATAGGTTAAGAAGATAGAAAATCATGGGAAGGGAATAGGATAGAGGGAAATAGTTATGATTATTGATTATAATAGTAAAACATATTGTAACTACTTTGCTGGGCTATTATGAAGAAATTCTTTGTCAAGTTTAAGGTACTATATACAGGTTATGATGAACTATCAGAAAAACCTGGAAAGACCTACATGAACTGAAGCAGAATGAAATGTACTGTATACAAAATAACAGCAATGGTATAAGATGATCTTCTGGGAAGCATGTGGTTATTTTCAGCAAGGCAATGATCCAATATAACCCTGAAGGACTTATGAAAAATTGTAATCCATCTACAGAGAAAGAACTGATAGTATCTGAAAACAGATGGAAACATATTTTTTTTAATTCTTTTTTTTTCTGGACAATTCCTTAATTTGAAGTTTTGTTTTTTTAATTGTTTTCTCTCACAACCTAGCTAATGTGGGAATGTTTTCCATGGCTATTCATGTATAACTTATTTTGAATTGCTTGAGTTCTTGTGGGTGGGGAGTGGGAAGGGAGGGAGGAAGAGAAGTTGGATCACAAGGTTTTAAAAAACTGATGTCAAAATTTGTTTTTACTTATATTTTGGAAAATTAAATCCTATTTAAATAGAAAAATAAAGAAGAATCAGAGCAAAAAGGAAAAACCTCAAAAAAAAGAAAAACAAAAAAAAATAGAGATAGTATGGTTCAATCTGCATTTATAATCCACATATTTTGTTTTTGTTTTTCTGGATTTGGAGAACATTTTTCATCATGAGTCCTTTGGAACTATCTTGGACCATTGTATCACTGAGAAGTCAAGTCCATCACAGTTGATCAATACACAATGTTGTTGATACTGTGTACAATGTTCTTCTGGTTCTGCTCATTTCACTCAGCATCAGTTCATATAAGTCTTTCCAGGTTTCTCTGAAATCTGCCTGCTCATTGTTTCTTACAGCACAATAGTATTCCATTACATTCATATACCACAACTTATTCAGCCATTCCCCAGTTGATGTGTGTCCCCTCAATTTCCAATTCCTTGCCACCACAAAAAGAGCAGCTATAAATATTTTTGTACATGTGGATCCTTTTCCTTTTTTAATGATCTCTTTGGGGAAAAGACCTAATACTGGTATTGCTGTGTCAAAAGGTATGCACAGGTTTATAGCCCTTTGGGCATAGTTCAAATTGCTCTCCAGAATGGTTGGATCAGTTCATAGCTCTACCAACAATGCATTAGTGTTCCAATTTTTCCACAGCTTCTCCAAAATTTATTATTTTCCTTTGTTGTCATATTAGCCAATCTGATAGGTGTCAGGTGGTACTTCAGAGCTGTTTTAATTTGCATTTCTCTAATCAATAGTGATTTAGAGGCTTTTTTTTTATATGGCAATAGATAGCTTTGATTTCTTCATCAGCAAACTGCCTGTTCATATCCTTTGACAATTTCTCAATTGGACAATAACTTGGATTCTTATAAATTTGATTTAGTTCCCTATATATTTTAGAAATAAGGCCTTTGTCAGAAACACTGGCTATAAAAATGGTTTCCCAGCTTTCTGCCTCCCTTCTAATTTTGGATGTATTGCTTCTATTTGTACAAAACCTTTTTAATTTAATGTAATCAAAATAATCCATTTTGCATTTCATAATGTTCTCTATCTCTTCTTTGGTCATAAACTATTCTCCTTTCCATAAATTTGAGAGGTAAACCATTCCTTCCTCTCCTAATTTACCTATGGTATCAGCTTTTATGTCTAAATCATGTACCTATTTTGACCTTATTTTAATATAAGGTATAAGATGTTGGTCTATGCCTAGTTTCTGTCATACTATCCTTCAATTTTCCCAGCAGTTTTTATCAAATAATTAATTCCTATCCCAATCTGAGATTTTAAAAATTCTGCCATGTTATATGTCTTATTGTATACACAATTAGAAATAGTGTTATTTAAACTTGATTATTTGAGTGTACACAATAACTATTTATGCAGTTATTATTTTTGCCAAGAACATTCTTCCTTGAAGTCTTTTTTGTACTTCACTTTGTCTTATGACATTTTGCTAACTACTTTCTCTCAAACAATTCGCCACGTGAAATCTTTATCTTCAATACGTTCCTACAAGGTGTTAGTACTTAATGAAGAGGACTGCAAAGGCACAAAGCCTAGAAATCCCATTTTCACTAAGGACTTAAAGCTTTTCTTTCCACTGAATAATAGTATTGTTAGAGCCATTTTTCTTATTGTAACATCAGTGCTAGAAAAAACCCTATCCAGGGTGCATAGTGTGACTGATTAATTAATTAGCTAATGAATTAACTTTTGGAGGAAAAAAAAAGAGAAGACAGGAAAAAGCAGCTTTTTGGATAATAGGACCACAAATCTGAAGCTGAAAAAGAACATTCTAGTCATCCTGATACTTTCATTGGCCAAAAAGACAAACAAATAAATAAATGCAAGAACACTAATAAATAATAGACAAACAAATTTATGATCAAGTAGTTAGATAGATGAATGGATGGATAGATAAATGAATGAATGAATAAACAAATAAATTAATAAATGAATGAATAAATATATAAGTAATGGATAGATAAGTAGATAGATAAATAAATGGATGGAAGGATGGATAGATAAATGAATGAATGCATGCATGAATAAATAAATAAATAAATGGGTAAATAAATAGGTAGGTAACTAAATGACTGAATAAGTAAATAAATAAATGCATGAAGGAACAAATAACTAAACAAACAAATAAAGGAATGAACAAATAAGTAAATGTGAAAATGAATAGATAAATAAAGACAAATATTGGATGGATGGATGGATAAATAAATAAGTAAATAAATGAGGGAACTGAGGCCCTGTGCATCTAAATGACTTGCCCAAGTTCACATAGGTATGAAGGATAGAGCTACAATCTGAACCCAGCTTCTTCTGACTTTGATTCCAGCCTTTCTTTTGAACCCACAAATGTAATATATACCAAGTTATCTAACTGCGGAGATGGTTCAAATTGCACAATCACCCAAAAATGAACAAAACTTCCACATATTAACAGTTTCATGTAGCACTTCCTCTGCTCTGTTTCATAGTTTCTCTCACTTTTGAAGCCTGCATACTCAGCCCTCATGATTCTATCTGACTGCTTAAATAGCTGCCCTCTGATTATAGGAGCTGGCTTTTGTATTTCCTCTGAGGAAGTTGGGACTGGGAAACTACAATCATTAATCAGTTAAACTATGAAAAGAGTCAAAGGGCAGCCTTATTAACCTAAACTCTTCACTCTTCATCTGCTGCTCTACCTGGTTTAAAATGCCCCTCCTTGGTCAAGCTCATCACCTCTAATTTCATCAATATGTTGCTAACTCAAGCTTTGATTGACATCACCTTCCTCAGCCTCCTCTCCCCAATGATTCAGGACTGGAGGGTAGAGAACACACCTCACAGTGTCTTCCCTAAAGAAGACAGAAACTAGACTTTTGGCCTCATTGCACTTTGCATCTGCTTCTCTACCTGGTTTCAACTCCATGGAACAAAATACTCTGGTCTCCTACCCCCTTTCCCTAGCCTTTCCTTCTTCCCTTTGTATGTTATCTTACCCAGTTAGATTTATAAGATCTTGGGGGCAGGGACTGTCTTTTATTAATTATATCCCCATATATCACAATGCCTGGAACATAGTAGATGCTTAATAAATGTTAATTCGATTGAATTGGATTCTTATGCTATCTGTCCACCAGAGGGACAAAAGACTGTGCACTAACCTAATCTCTATTGTCTGTTACTTTCCCATTCAGAAGAAAGGAAGGGAATCAATTAATTGTGTTATCTTGACTAAATCTAGGAAAAGTCTATTATCCTGTACTAGAATATGTGTCAAGTCAGACACCTAAGCTATTTCAATGAGAGAAGACATAAAAAGATGCCTGATGTACAGATCCGTGTAATAGAACTAAGCCTCAATTAATATTGCTTGATAGAAGCATCAAACAATAACTGAGCTGTTAAAAATAATTAGGGTCCCTACATGGCCCTTGGGGATAGCAAGTACAATTTAAATGAAGGCAGAATCACCTGTCTTTTTTCCAGAAACAAACTCAAATATCACATTGGTATAGGAGTCTGAGAATGTCCAAAAATAGGAATAGCCCAACCCAAGGGAGAATAGTAATTGTGGCATTTGATGACTGCTCAGAAAGTCTCAAACACAAATGAGAAAGAAGCTGATGAATTAATTAAATGATACAGTGTAACACACCTTTATCAAGTACCTGATTTCTACCAGGTACCATGCAAGGCAGTTGACATGCAAAGACAAAATGAAAGTAGCCCTTGACCTTAAGGAGCTTGTCTTCTACTAGGGCAGATGTTCTTCCGTGTGTGTGTGTGTGTGTGTGTGTGTGTGTGTGTGTGTGTTGCATTCTTTTGGCTGTCCAGTGAGGCCTATAGACCCCTTCTGAGAAAACTTTTCATTGGCTACATTCATAATTAAAGGAAATGTACAATTTTAGTTAGAGGTCAGTCAGAACAAAGATGTATTTTCCCCATGGAAGTTCACAGGAAGTATAGACGTCAGATCTTAAATTAAGTGGTACAGTGGATAGGATACTGGACTTGGAATCTTCAAGCCCTAGGTTCAAATCCTGCCTCAGACACTTATTTTGTTGTGTGTCCCTGGGCAAGTCATTTAACGTTTCTCAGCCTGTTTTCTCATCTGTAAAATTGGGATAATAAGAGTACTTACCAATCATAATTATTGTAAAGATAAAATAGGATAATATATGTAAGGCACTTTATAAATTTTAAAGTGATACATAATTGCTAGCTATTTATTGTTTATAATTTCCAGTTATTTATTACTCGAGAGATTAAATAAGTACATGCATGATAATTTTAAAAGAGAGAACATTAATCACATAGAAGTTCTTATAGGAGCCATCATTGTTCATGAGCTGAGCTTTGTAGGACCATAGGAATTTGAAGAGGCAGGGACAAGGACAGAGGGCATTCTACACATGGTAGATAGCCAGTGCAAAGGCATGGAGATAGAAATGGCATTCTAACTAAGGTTAGGGAACACAAATGAGTTGAGTAGATTTTTGTTTGTTTGTTTGTTTTGATTGTTTGTTTTTTCAGGGCAATGAGGGTTAAATGACTTGCCCAGGGTCATACAGCTAGTAATTGTCAAGTGTCTGAGGCCAAATTTGAACTCAGATGCTCCTGAAACCAGGGCTGGTGCTTTATCCACTGCACCACCTAGCTGCCCCCAAGTTGAGTGTTTTGATTGGTTCTTCTGTTTTTCTTAAATAGAGAGGAATTTATGGTGTTTACAGCTGTAAACTGTTTCGCATTCCTTCCATTAGATAAGTATTCTGTGGTTAAACATTATACAATTTTCAATGGTCAGTTCACAGAAGATGGTACATCATAATTAAGCATTTTCATTGAGACATTATGTTTTCAACCTACCATGCTTGTAAAAATAGTTATCCTGGCTCATACATTCTTGACCCAGCACTGGCAGGATATAGTTAGATTAAGTTCAATACTGCAAAATTAGTTGCTCTCTAGACCTCATTGCTAGAGATTATATCTTGGCACTTGTTGTTAAACTCTATGAAATGTACAATATGCATAAAACTTGCTCAAGACTTTGAGTGTTATCTGTGACTGTCCAGAATCATAATTCTATAACGAGCTGCACAGTTACTCTGACTTCTATATTACTGAGGAATATGATAGCAAACAAACACAGTATCATTTGATGGTATCTTGAAAACTCTTCTAGTCTTCTGGGTTCTACCCTCTCCTTTTGAGTCTACCAACATATCAGAGTATCAGAATTAAAAGGCATCAGAGAGGTCAATTAGTGAAACCCATGCCTGAATAGGAATCTCCTCTATAGTACCCCCAAGAACCTCCTCTTCATTTCCATCTACTTGATTCAGAGGAAGGAGGAAAAGGAAAAGAAAAAGCATTTATTAAGCATGTACTATAGGCTAGGCCATGTGATAAGTGATCTACAAATATTCTTTCATTCTACCCTCACAGCAACTCTATAAGCAACCCTCACAACAAAACACAATAACCAATCTTTATTACTATCTCCATTTGGAGTTGAGGAAACTGAGTCAGACAGAGATTAAATGACTCGCCCAGGGTCACATAGCTAGTCAGTGTTTGAGGCCAGATTCTAACTCAACTCTTCCTGACTCCAGGCCTGATGTTCTATCTACTGAGCCACCGAGTTCCCTCTAAGGACACAATCATAGGTAATTTGCTACTTTTGGAGGCAGTTCCATTGACAGGTCTATAGACTGGTAGAGCTGAATTTGGTTACAATCTTCAGTTTCATTTCTTCAAAGCAGATCTTTTATAAGAATTTCCTGGTGTAGGCCAGTTCCACTTCTTTCTTTTTCTTTGGGCTATAATTCTATATCACTGTAGGGAATGTTGGCAAATTCTGGATTGTGTATTCTCTTAGCTGTCTCTTTTCAGAGTATGACTACTTATAAATAATGCCTCCTGGATGATAATTACATGAACTTTCTGTTTACAGTCCAAAGCTTATTAAGCTGGAAAAGTATACCAGGGGTCAAATTTACTTTTTAAAAAATAATCTTTTTTTTTTCAATAAAAAACATTTATTTTCTCTCCCTCCTCCACTGTGCATAATCTTACCAATCAAATTCCCACATTGGTCATATACAAAAAATGTATGCTTCATTCTGTGCCCTGAGCCCATTACCTGTCTGTCAGAGAGTGGGTAATTTTCTTCAACATTAGGCCTCAAAAATTGTGATTACATTGGTTAGAAAATTCCTTTGCAAGACCGAAAGAAATAATCCTTCTTATCTTTAAGCCTGTCTTCCAGTATAGCCCAAACTATAGGTCTGGTTTGTTTTTTTTAACCTTCCATGACTTCCTATTCACTTTCTATATGCAGAATAGAGAAGTATATAGTCATTTCAAGAACTTCTCCACTTTCCCTTGGTACAGAATTCCATACTAAGGAAACTCACAATCCTTCGGTGATTCTGATAGTTTCCCTTATCTCAAGGAGCCCAGGATTGAAGGGAAATACAGTGACATTGAAAATATTAAATCTGGAGGAAAGAAGACATGGAGGAAAGTGGAATTTAGATGGCACACAACTATTTTTAAGTATTTTAAGGGTCAGGATATGGAAAAGGGAATAGGATTGTTCTGATTGGCACTAGAGGGCAGACCCAAGAAGCACTGCTTGGCAGTTGTACAGAGCCTTGATATCAGGAAAGTTGCGTTAAAAATTAGAGCTATACAAAAGTGGGACAAGCTGCCTGGGGAGGTTTTAGGTTCATGGGATCACAGATTGAGAGAGAGAAGGAATCTTAGAAGCCAGCATGTCCATTACCCTTAGTATGTGGATGAAAATCTTGAGGGTGAGAGGTTGGGTTTCTTTCCTATGGCTTCACAGCTGATAAGTATCAAGGAGAAGATGTTAACCCAGGTCTCCCTGCTTATAAGACTGACAATTATTAGGTAGCTAGGTGTCACAATAGAGAGAGTGCTGATTTCAAGCCCCAGTAGATGGCTCCTACATCTCCTCTCAGAGTTCTAAACCTGATGGGCCAGTGGTGTTTTTCTAGTATTGTAGCTTATGAGCACCTATAGGCATGCTTCTCCTCACGTAGATAAGTTCATATCACTCAGCAAGCTAGATTTAATTAGCTTTTAGAAAAGTATGTT
This sequence comes from Dromiciops gliroides, assembly GCF_019393635.1. Taxonomy (NCBI): domain Eukaryota; kingdom Metazoa; phylum Chordata; class Mammalia; order Microbiotheria; family Microbiotheriidae; genus Dromiciops; species Dromiciops gliroides. The sequence continues at coordinate 390,423,540 of NC_057861.1, read as the reverse complement.
TACTACATTAATATTTAGTTCAAAATACACCTTCCAAAAAAAGTGTCACACACTAACACCAGTACATATAGACATTGACTATGTGACTACCCAAGCCACTTTGGACTGCTTCTTTCCTTAACTTTAAGAAGGTGATAATAATAGCACCTACATCCCAGGTTGTTGGGGGATAAAATGATATAATATGAGCAAAGCAATTAGCCTTTGTAGGTGTTTAATTGATGTTTCTTTCTTTCCTTTCTTTCCTTCCTTCCTTCCTTCCTTCCTTCCTTCCTTCCTTCCTTCCTTCCTTCCTTCCTTCCTTCCTTCCTTCCTTCCTTCCTTCCTTCCTTCCTTCCTTCCTTCCATACCACCATACTGCCTCTCTATGGTTACATTGTTCTGCCAGTATTCATTATGAACCATAGGTAATCAGTGGAGTCTCCATCAATAACAATTCATCAAATGGACATTAGAAAGAACCATTCCAACTTGCATTGTTAAACCAGTGAGGTAAAAAGACAGTGATAAAAACTGCACCATTCAGTATTCTGTTTGTCCCAGTCACAATCAATAGCACCCCTGAATAAAAGAAACCAATTGAGCTTAATGTAAGATTTGGAGATATTGAGTGTTGGAATTTCTTTGCCTTTTGGTGAGTACTGTAGAAGAGGTGTGATTCACAGCAAATGCTTTGTCTCAAACAAACCCCGACAGATGAATTCATGCTGACTTTTAAAAATTTATGTTTTTAAACAAAAAGAGATATGTCAAATATCCCATATGAACAGTACATCCATATTACAATCTTTTATTAAGCCCTGTGTGGTGAAATTCCCTGTCCAACTACCACTGGGTCCTACTTTTTTCACTTACCATAAAAATTGAGAAAATAAAGCAAAACCTGAATGTTCAGCTAATTTACACAGTATCTTGCTCAGACAAGGTATAAGAGCTATAAGAGCTATAAGAAACCTATTGTTAATGGGTCCTCTAAAATACATAATATACTGTGCATTCTTTTTTTTTTTTTTGGTAGGGCAATGAGGGTCAAGTGACTTGCTCAGGGTCACACAGCTAGTAAGTGTCAAGTGTCTGAGGTCAGATTTGAAATCAGGCCCTCCTGAATCCAGGGCCAGTGCTTTATCCACTGTGCCACCTAGCTGGCCCTGTACTGTGCATTCTTAAAATTAAACATGCAAGGATAAAAATAAAGGACTAAGAAAACTCAAGAAGAGTACTATTTTCTGAATGATGATGTCCGTTTACACTAGTCTATAGTATGTGTAACATTCAAATAAACCTAACTAGACCTAAGTTATTAATTTTCTAGGGCTAAAGGGCAGATATATTGTCCCTTGCGTATATTAAAAATCACAGAAAAGACAAAAGATTTACATATCAAGTACTGGCTACCCAGTACAAGTAGAGACCTTGAGTTGGATTTGCTGGTTCTAAGGCCCAAACAACAGGACAAATGAAGGAGTTCTACCTTGAGTAATATCTGGGTTATTCCTGATTCTGAAAATGAAGCAAGTCATCTAGGACTATTGTTTTCATTGTAATAGTCCATTGTCAGGAAGGAGCTCATATCCTACATATGAACCTTATATGATTATAATAGCTCATTATTTATAGATATTTAAGGTTTTAAATTTGTTTTTATAACTCTGTGAGATAGTACACATGGTACAATCCTCATTTTTAAAGATGAGGAAAGGGAGGCAAAGGGAAATGAAATGAGTTGACCAAAATCACACATCTTGTGTACCAGGAAGAGTCTTGGGTACTGAAGATGCAGAGGCAAAACCAAAAAGTAACAGTTTTCCTTTCAAGGAGATTAAATTTTATTGGGTGAAAAACAACATGTACATAAAAATTATATCTTGGTGTGATATGAGATATATATGTCTTCAATATGTAATATATACATACACATATATGGGTATGGAAACATGTATAAATCTATGTATATGTGTATATAGTCTTGAGCATCTATGTCTGCATATTACCTCAAATACTTTTCCTAGTATCTGTTTTATTTCATTTATTTATTTATTTGGTCCATGCATAAGTGAAAACAAACAGGGAAGCTCCCAAGCAAAATTAAAATTTTGACTTTCAATCCTAGTCTCCTCCTCTTTTCCTCCTTGCCTCAGTGAACCTATGAAGAGCTCTTATAATACTTGAAAAGAAGCTGGCCCGAGCCAGTATGAGAAAGAAGTGGACAAAGTAATCCATGTAATCAGCTTTATTTGAGCAGAGCGGGACAAGGGAATTTCAGGGAAGGTGTTAAAGTTGGCAAGTTGGAGTTCCAAAGGCAGCAGTTGTGTTGGAAGAAAGAATTAGGTGTCCATGTATGGGTAGGTGTGCATGTGTGTTTACATGCACACACACATGTGTGTGTGTGTGTGTGTATATATATATATATGCAAATGCATGCATTTGTGTTTGTCTTTGCATATGTATGAGAGTAAATGTGTCTATGCATATGGAAATGCAATAACTGAAGATGAAGTCACACTTATGTTTTGACTTGTATAGAAACATTTATGTTTTTACTTCTGATTCATTCTAGAGGTATTTCCTAAGAAAAAAGTTACTTATTCTAAGGTCCATGAAGTTGTTTCTTTTTTTTGTATTTTGATAATTGCATTTCAACAGAATTGGTCTCCTTTGTGATCCAATGCATTGATTTTGTTCATTTAGAAGCAGCATTTAAGGAAAGACAAAGCCTCAAGGAAGCATTTCCATGATGGTCTCAGGGGAGAGGTGAAGGTGCAGGGGAAGGGAAAGGTACTCTTTGCCCAAATACTCTTCCAAGAAGTCTGAAGTGAGGCAGCTAGGTGGCACAGTGGATAAAGCACCAGGCGGGGATTCAGGAAGATCTGAGCTCAAATCAGGCCTCAGACTTATGAGCTGTGTGACCCTAGGCAAGTCACTTAACCCCCATTGCCCCGCAAAAAAAAAAAAAAGTCTGAATCAAGGTTCCTGTTAATAACCTTCTATCTGGTTCCAGTTGTTTTCTGTGGCTCCAATCAGAGGCACAAGGAAACAACAGAGATACAGTATTCATAAGCAGTAAGAAAAAAAAATACCAGGATGCTGGTTACAAAGTTAAATTACTTTCAGTCATTATACTTACATTGATCCTGGTACTATGCTAAGCACTGGGATACAAAGAAAGAAAGAAAAAAAGGCAGTCCTTGCCCTCAAGGAGCTCACAGTCTAATGGGGGAAATAATATGTAAATAACTAGGCACATAAGAGAGGTATACAGAGTAGATGGGAAGTAATCTCAAAGGGAAGTCACTAGCAGTTTTAAGGGACTCAGAAAGGTCTCCTAAAGGTGAGATATGTGAAAAGTATACTGCCCCTCTTGCCTCTCCACCATTTTCCACCACCAAACATATTAGAAATTTTCCTGAAATCAATAATTTACATTTATTACGAATGAATTAAGGGAAGAGGTAGAGAAGGAGGCAGGAGGATCAATAAGTTTACTGAAAGCCTAGCCCTTATTTCTAGGAAATACTTGGGCCTACTGTATGATGTGCCTGATTAGAGAGGAAGCAAGATTTAGTGGAAATAAATATTGGACTTGACATCTAAGGACTTTGAATTCAAATCTCAGCTCTGCTATTTGCTGCCTGTATGAAGATGAATGCATCAGTTCAGCTCTCTGGGGCTCAGTTTTCTTATGGGTACATTAAGGGTAGTGTTGGTGGGGTAGATGATCCAGATGAATTCTAAGGTCATTTCTAACTCAAAATCTTATGAATCTAAGTGATCATCTATGATTAATCACAGGTCCTGAATCATGAACTTCCTCTGCTAAAACACAAGCCCTGTCACTTGGTTGGTTCTCTTTCCTTATTGCATTTTCTTCTCTATTTGCCCCCAAGATTCCATGATTTTCCATTGCTTTTTTTGACCCACCATTTTACCCTGTAAACATGGAAACCACATCTTAACTTTGTATTAGAGGGATTTGAATGCACAATTCACGTGCAGCTACAGTTATTGCAGAGTTGGAGATGTCAAATTTTCACCTTTGAAAATCTCTTGATAATTTGACTTCGTGGCCTGATGCCACATTTATTGAAGAAAAGCTCAGAACTAGGATCATAGGCAAACACTGAAGAGAATACTTTTATTGCATATCCCAAATCCCCATCCAAAGGTACAGTGTGGTATAATGGAAGAAACTCTGACTTCAGCATCAAAGGCTTGGTTTCAAATCCCATTTCCACCAGTGATTAGTCATGTTGCCTTGGGAAAGTAATTTATTCCTCCAAGCATCAGTGTTTTAATTTATAAAATGACAATACTAGCACCTTTACAACGCAGAATTTTTGTGAGAATTAAATGATGCAATGTATGTAATGTGATTTGTAATTATAAACACCTACATTGTAATTATAAGTTGAGGTTCATAGTATCATAAATGTAGATTCGCACCCATATTTTATGACTCCAAATACCCCACAAATGACTAGAGGTCTTGAAAAAGACATACCATTAGGAAAAAAAAATACCATTTTCAGTGCTATCTTCCAAACTCACTTTATAATCCATAGATATATTAACCACTTTGATACAGACAGGATTATTCAGAAATTTCCATTCAACAGAAATATGACTAGTAGTACTAAGTATTAAAGAGAGCTCCACATAACTCACCCAGAGCAAACATCATTAAAGGTAACTCAAATTCAGTTGGGAACAGGACCTGAGTACACAAAACCTTGTAGGGAAAGAGACCTTAGAGTATCAAATTCTTTGGGGGAAACCACAACACAGTCTGTATTCAAGCTATAGAACTAACTGATCTAGGCTAAGACTACTTAAAGAATGTATTGGGCACTCGCTTGCTGCAACACTGAATCACTGCCTGCAGTGTCCTTTCTTGTGAGAAAGAAATAAAAGCACTTTCAACACTTAAAAAAAAGATTGTAGTGGTGGAGGGGGAGGGGAAAGGAAGGAAATTGGTATATAAAAACTTGTTTCAATTCATTTTTCTTGCTTATTAGAATCTAAACTAAGTCATTTATATTTCCTATAAGTGTGCAAGTATTTTCTGGTAAAAAGCTCTGCTCATTCTAATCTAGTTATAGCTCTGCTGTTCATGAAAGTATTTTTTTTAATCAGATAAAATAAAACCACATAAGAAATCACAACATTGGGGGTAGCTAGGTGGTGCAGTGGATAAGGCACTGGCCCTGGAGTCAGGAGGACCTGAGTTCAAATCTGGTCTCGGACACTTGACACGTACTAGCTGTGTGACCCTGGGCAAGTCACTTAACCCCAATTGTCTCAACAACAAAAAAAAAGAAAGAAAGAAAGAAAGAAAGAAAGAAAGAAAGAAAGAAAGAAAGAAAGAAAGAAAGAAAGAAAGAAAGAAAGAAAGAAAGGAAGGAAGGAAGGAAGGAAGGAAGGAAGGAAGGAAGGAAGGAAGAAAGAAAGAAAGAAAGAAAGAAAGAAAGAAAGAAAGAAAGAAAGAAAGAAAGAAAGAAAGAAAGAAAGAAAGAAAAAGAAATCACAACATAGATTTTAAGGTATATTTTGATTCCTGATCTAATCATAAATCCACAAAAATGTATACAGGTAAATATATTATAAAATGAGTAATTAATAGTTTTGAAAGGAATGTAATACTTAGATAATAGGCTACTTTATAATTTCCCCATGTTCAGTATATCAAATGTAATATATTATCATTCTATAATGTTTTCCAGATCTACAATCTCTAGCAACAAGAGGGTTTTTGATGGCAAAGTTTCATTATTCCTTATATGTTTCATTTTATCATCAGAAATCAAGCACTTCTGTTGAACCCAGTAGGATGCCAATGGTTTTATTTGCTTTGAAAATTAATTCAGAACAGTCACATCTATAAGCTGAACTATAATGTGTTCATTTTTTGGGAGGTGGGGTGGGTTAGGGAGAGAAGAACAACAACAACATGTTCATTTCACATACGCTAACTAAAAATAGATTGCATTTCACTGCCATTTTAATGTCTTAATTAAAGAAACTCAGAAAATTTAGCATATGTCCTACTGCAAATCAAGGCAAGGATGAATTTTCTCTACCCTACCCAATCAAATAAACACCATATTTAGTTGTGTATTTCCCCCATCATGTGTTCCCTCTCCTTCAACCCATTTTCATAAGAAAATCAAAGAAAAAGTTCCCCCCATATAATTACCCCTGTACAATTTTTCTTCTGATTTAAAATAGCAACCATATTGGCAACATCTGTTCTTCTCCTCCTGGGGTTTTAAGAACACCAATCAGTGAAATCTGATTTGTCCTTTCTAGGGCTAGAATTAGATTTTAAAACTTGCTATTGGTTGCTTTGGAGGAAAAGAAGCGAAAATGATTGTTCCTTCTTTTATCTCTGCCTATATACCTCTATTTTCCTACTTATCACCTCAGCACAGTCCCAGATATATAGTAGGTGCTTAATAAATACTAGTTGAATGACTGATCCCATTCAACTTAAGGCCCATGACTTTTGTAATTAAACATTAATAATAGTGTGTGATGCCACCATTTGCTATAGTGGCTGAGTGAAGGTAGACCACCCAACTTCTATAAATCACATTTAGCAAAAGTTTGAAGTTCACACCAGACACAATAATGATTAAGAAAGTTTGAAAAATCACAATAAATGAATATAACTTCACAAAAATCCAGCCATAACACCACAAACATTGGAAAGAAAGACTCTCTGGCAAAACAAGTACCAGCATGACTAGAGAAGGGGAAAAGGTAGTCTACACAACTTTGTATATTGAAGCAGAAAGTAGGGACAAGCTACTACCTACAAAGTTCAGAAAGTTACAAGGTGGGGACCTTGGAAGGTTTTTTCTTTGGCATCAGTCAATGACCAAAGAGGTACCAACCAGCAGAGTGAGACCACAGTACTTCAGATTGGGATAGCCCAAGCCTTGGGGTTCTGACATCTTTAACACTCTTACATTGGATGACAAAGAATTCCCTGAGAGCCACTGCTCTGAGCTGGAGAAGGGAGGGTAAACCCCAGAAAGTTAGCACAAGAAGCCAGGAGACATAGGGTGAGACTAAACAGGGCAAAGAATCCACATCCAAAATCCAAAATACAAAAGGTAGAGTCAGGCCCTGCCACAAAGCTTCAATTCAGGAACTATAATTAGAAAGCTAAGTGAATTAAGGAAAACAGTGGCAAGTATAAAAAAGTATTGCAAATCCAGAGATCCCTAGAAAGGAGTAATTCCACAACAATTCCAAGCACACACTCCAAGGAAAATATGGATTTTCCATAAAGATGATGTTAATACTGAAAAGAAATATATTAAGAAGATGGCCATTCTGAGGGTTTTTAAGAGAGGAAAGAGAATAGAGCAAATGGAAAACACTATTGTAAAAAGATGAAGGAGAGGGGTGGAACTTGCTATTTTTCATAATTGTGATACATGAGAAATAGAGTGTACAATCATGCAGGAAGGGGTGGGGAAGTAGACAATTTCACTCTTACCTGAAACGGAGGAGCATTGAAAACACGCATGCACACGCGCGCGCGCGCGCACACACACACACACACACACACACACACACAGAAATATTTTAGTGTAGTGTAAAAATATATTGAACTTAAGAAGGAAATAGGGACAGAGTGGGCTTATGAGGGAGGATGTTAACAGAAAGGGAATAATCACAAATAAAACATAAGTCCTACTACTGAAGGAGAGATTAAATGGAGAAAAAAGAACCAGAATTTCAGGGGAGTGTCTTAGATGGTATCTTAAACTTCAGAAAAGGTTGAAAAAACTATCATAGAATATCAGGAAATACAATTGTCTAATAAAAAATGACAAAAGGGTAATTTCAGAGAATCTTGGACCATATGAATTGTCCTTTAGTAAAGTGAGTAGAACCAAGAAGACAAGTTATATAAGAACAGCAATGTTTTAAAGAAAAAGAAAAAACTTTGAAAGGTTTAGGAAGTCTGAATAATTATTACAGCTGGGTGGTACAGTGGATAAAGCACCAGTCCTGGATTCAGGAGGAAATGAGTTCAAATCTGGCCTTGGACACTTGACACTTACTAACTGTGTGACCCTGGGCAAGTCACTTAACCCTCATTGCCCTGCCAAAAGAAATAAAACCCCAAAAACAAACAAAAAATGCCCCAACCCCCCCCAAAACAAACAAAAAATCCCAAGAAATCTGAACAATGAAATGTTTTGAAAGGATCAGTAATGAAACATGCTGCCCGTTTCCTGTCAAAGAAGAGATGGTCACAAGGTGCATAGACAAAGACAAAAAATAAATAATTGTGTATAGGGCCACTTTGTGGATTCATTCTGCTTGACTTCACTTATTTGTTAAATGAGTTTGTTTTCCCTTTTCCTTTCTCTTAGTTTTAATTTGGGTAAGGGCAGTTGGGGTCAATTTGATTTGCAATAATGATACCAAAGGGGAAAATATGAGATAAAGCTATCATCACAGTTTTTAAATGCAAATAGAATAGAAAGAATTTCAAAAGGAAGCACTAACAAGCAAGACAGCTTTAAAAATAAATTTCTAGAATTTTATTATATGCATTTTCTTTAAGGCATACAGTACAAAGCAGAGATTCATAATTTTATTTGGAGTCTTCTTTTATTTATCCCTGTGCATGGAAATGCTCTTTTTAGTGTTTAAAATTCATAATTAAAAAAATATGGGGGTAGGGGCAGCTAGGTGGAGCAGTGGATAGAGCACTGGCCCTGGAGTCAGGAGGACCTAGGTTCAAATCTGGCTTCAGACACCTAGGGCTTACTAGCTGTGTGACCCTGGGCAAGTCACTTGACCCCAATTGCCTCACCAAAAATACAAAAAACAAAAAAACAAAAAAAAATATGGGGGTAAAGAAGGTAGGAATAAATAACCAGAAACTCCTATTTTTTCTAGTTGGTTCCTTACTCCTCTTATTGGAATAGGGATGGCAGGCTGGGGATAAGGACATTGCCAAAGAGAATTAATTGATACCTGAGATAGAAAAAAACTACTCAGTAGGTTTAAAAGAATAAACCAGTTTCCATATTCTCTTCCCATCTTTTGAGCTTGTCATTTGGAACTCTGACAACCCTAAGGAAGAGATCTCTCCCCACCTCCCAGTAGCAGCTATAGTGGACACACACACACACACAGCAATAGTATGTATGTTTGCCTAAGGGAGTCTGAGACTGAATCTCAAGTCACTTTCTCCTTTGCTTTGTGTTTCTTTCAGTTAGTGCAGATGTCCAAACAGTAAGCTTTAGATGTAGATATTTCTCATGCTCATTGACTCCCTTATGAGTTAAATAGGTAAGAAGTTTTGATTATGCTGTCCAGTAATGGTAAACAGAGAATCAGAGAAGTCACTGAGTGGATCAATTAGTTTGGCTGGGACACCAAGCCCAACAAGATGTTAGACAAGCACAGTATGCATCAGGTAAGCTTATAGGTGGATCTATTCAACATAGAATCTACATTCATTAATAAATTTAAAAGGGGAGCTAAGATGGGGGAGGAAAGACTGTGATTCTCCATACTTCCAACAAATCCCTCCACATACCTCCAAACAAAAATTGCCATAAGACAAGTCCTGGAGCAGCATAACCCACAAAAGAACAGAGTGAGACTATTTTCCAGCCCAAGACAGATTAAATAGGCAGCAGGGATCATCTGCTGTTTTGGGTGAGAGAGGAGCTCAGTGTGGTGCAGATCCAGTCCCAGGCAAGCCACACTTCAAGAGCCTCAGAATCTTCAGCATCAGCAGCTTCTTCTGAAACTCAGCTCACAAAACAGTGAGGGGGGGCAGTGGTTGGCCAGGGGGAAATAGCTGTGATCTGTGCTGCAGCTAAGGCAGAGCACCCATATGCTTACCCAGTAAGCAGACTCAAGCAACAGCAACCCAGTGGGTGAGAGGCACAGGTACACTAAGCTTTTGACCATAGAGAATCAGATTTCAATCAGATTTCAGCTTCCAGGTTAAAGAGAAAGAAGGCCATGATTATGTGCAGGCCAAGTGGGCTGAGAACAAGCATAATAATACCACCTGGGACCCCATGTAGCTTAGGACACGGCATCCTGGAAGCAGTGCTGCACATTAAGAAGGAGTTAAGGGACAACTAGGTGGCACAGTGGATAGAGCACCAGCCCTGAATTCAGGAGGAACTGAGTTCAAATCTGGCCTCAGACCCTTGACATTTACTAGCTGTGTGACCCTGAGCAAGTCACTTAACCCCAATTGCCTCACAAAAAAATTAAAAAGGGGTTAAAAACCAAGAAATGGGTGGTCAAGATTAGCAGGCAGAAAAAGCAGCAGACCATCTAAAGCTTCTTTGGTGGAAACATAGATAAAAGTACACCATCAGAAGAAGATAACAAAGTCAAAGCTCCTATATCCAAAGCTTCTAAGAAAAATATGAATTGGTCTCAGCCCATGGAAGCACTCAAGAAAGACTTTGAAGATAAAATAAGAGAGGTAGAGGGAAAGGTTAGGGAGATAGAGGAAAAAATGCAAAGAGAAATAAGAGTGATTCAGGAGGGTCATGAAAAAAAAAGTCAATAGCTTGAAAAGCCAAATTGGCCAAATGGAAAAGGAAGTACATAAACTCTCTGAAGAAAATCATTTCTTAAGAATTAGTATAGAGCAAATAGTAGCTAATAACTTACGAGAAATCAAGACACAATAAAGCAAATCCAAATGAATAAAAAATTAGAGGGGAATATGAAATATCTCTTTGGAAAAACAGCTCGCCTGGAAAATAGATCCAGGTGAGATAATTTGATAATCATTGAACTACCTGAAACCCATGATCAAAATAAGACTGTAGACATCATCTTCTAAGAAATTGTCTGGGAAAATTGCCCTGATATGCTAGAAGCAGAAGGTAAAATAGAAATTGAAAGAATCCACCATTAGAATAGACAAGGAAATAAAAGGATCACTCTTTGCAGATAGATGATAAGATGGTATAGTTAGAGAATCCTAGAAATTCAACTGAAAAACTACTTGAAAACAATAAAAAATTTTAGCAAAGTTGCAGGATATAAAATAAATCCACATAAAGCATCAGCATTTTTATACATGACCAACAAAGTCCAGCAGCAAGAGATAGAAAGAGAAATTCCATTTATAATAATGATAGACAATATAAAATACTTGGGAGTCTGCTTGCCAAGACAAACTCAGGAACTCTATGAACAGAATTACAAAACACTTTTCACACAAATCAAATCAGATCTAAGTAATTGGAAAATTATCAATTGCTCATGAATAGGCCAAGCGAATATAATAAAAATGACAATTTTACCTAAATTAATTTACCTATTCAGTGCCATACCAATCAGACTACCTCAAAATTATTTTATAGAGCTAGAAAAAAATAACAAAATTAATCTGGAAAAACAAAAGGTCAAGAATATCAAGGGACATACTGAGAAAAATGCACAGGAAGGGGGGCTAGCTATATCAATTTTGAAGCTTAACTATACAGCAGCAGTCATCAAAACTATTTGGTACTGGCTAAGAAATAGAATGGTGGATCAATGGAATAGGTTAGGCACAGGAGACACAGTAGTAAATTACTTCAGTAAGGTACTGTTTGATGAACCCAAAGACTCCAGCTTCTGGGATAGGAACTCAGTATTTGACAAAAATTGCTGGGAAACCTGCAAGACAGTATGGCAGAAACTAGGTATAGACTAACATCTTAAAACTTATACTATAAAAATAAGGTCAAAATGGGTACATGATTAAGACATAAAGGGTGATACCATAGGTAAATTAGGAGAGGAAGAAACAGTTTACCTCTCAGATTGACGGAAAGAAGAATACGTTAGGACCAAACAAGAGAAAGAGAATATTATGAAATGCAAAATTGATTATTTTGATTACATTAAATTAAAAAGTTTTTGTAAAAATGGAAGTAATGCATCCAAATTAGAGGGGAGGCAGAAAGCTGAGAAACAATTTTTATAGCCAGCATTTCTGATATAGGCTTCATTTCTAAAATATATCAGGAACTAAATCAAATTTATAAGAATCCAAGTCATTCCCCAATTGAGAGATGGTCAAAGGATATGAACAGGCAGTTTTCTGATGAAGAAATCAAAGCTATCTATTGCTATATGAAAAAATGCTCTAAATAACTATCGATTAGATAAATGCAAATTAAAACAACTCTGAGGTACCACCTGAGAACTATCATATTGGCTAATATGACAAAAAAGGAAAATAATAAATGTTGGAGAAGCTGTGGAAAAATTGGAACACTAATGCATTGTTGGTAGAGCTGTGAACTGATCCAACCATTCTGGAGAGCAATTTGGAACTATGTCCAAAGGGCAATAAAGCTGTGTATACCCTTTGACCGAGCAATACCACTATTAGGTCTTTTTCCCAAAGAGATCATAAAAAAGGGAAAAGGAGCCACATGTAGAAAATTATTTATAGCTGCTCTTTTTGTGATGGCAAGGAATTGGAAATTGAGGGGCTACCCATTGATTGAAGAATGGCTGAACAAGTTGTGATATATAAATGTAAGGGAATTCTATTGTGCTGTAAGAAACCATGAGCAGGAGGAGTTCAGAGAAACCTGGAAGGACTTGCATGAGCTGATGATGTGTGAGATGAGCAGAACCGGGAGAACATTGTACACAGTATCATCAACATTGTGTGTTGATCAACTATGATAGACTTGACTCTTCTCAGCAATACAATGATCCAAGATAATTCCAAAGGATTCATGATGGAAAATGCTCTCCAAATCCAGAAAAAAAAAGGTACTGTGGAATCAAGATGCATATTGAACCATACCATTTCATGTTTTTTTGTTTTGTTTTGTTTTTTGAGGTTTTTAATTTTTGCTCTGATTCTTCTTTCACAGCATGACTAATGAAGAAATATGTTTAATGTGATTGTATGTATATATATATATATGTATATGTATATGTATATGTATATGTATATGTGTATATATATATATATATATATATATATATATATAACTTGTTTGCTGTCTTGGGGAGGGGGTAGGGAGGGGAGATAGGGAGAAAAATTGAAACTAGAAATCTTATAAAAACAAATGTTGAAAATTATCTCTACATATAACTTCAAAATAATAAAATACTTTTATGAAATAAAGAAAGAATCCACCAATCACCTCCAGAAAGAAATCGCAAAAGGAAAACTCCCAGAAATAGTATAGCCAAATCCATAGATCCCAAGTCAAGGAGAGACTATTGTAAGCATCTAGAAAAATGGAATTCAAATACTATGAAGCTACAGTCAGTATAACACAAGATCTAGCAGCTTCTACCTTAAAGGACCAGATGTCATGGAATATGATATTCCAGAGGGCAAAGGAACTGGGATTACAACCAAATATCACCTACCCAGCAAAAGTGTGTATAATCTTTCAGGGGAAAAAATGGGATTTCAATAAAAATGAGGATTTTCAGGCATTTGTGATGAAATGACCTGAACTGAATAGAAAATTTGACTTTCAAATACAAGACCCTAAAGAAGCATAAAAATGTAAACAGGAAGAAGAAATCATGAGGGATACTAAAAGGTTAAATTGTTTACATTCCTACATGTGATATGTCTAACACAAGAACTTTCTCAGTGTTAGGGCAGATGATAGCCATAAATTCAGACAGAGGGTACAGCTGGGAATTGATTAGAAAGGGATATTATCTGTAAAGCCTTTTTTAAAATCTTTTTTGTGGGATGATTATGGGGTGGGTGGAGTTGGGTGACATGCCTGGGGTCAAGCAGAGGGTGAGTGTATTATGTCTGAGGCCAGATTTGAGCTTGGGTCCTCCTGGGTCCAGGGTGGGTGCTTTATCCGCTGTGTCACCTAGCTGCCCCATGATGACATATTCATGTTAAAATTGAGGGATGAGAGGATTGCACTGGGGGAGCGGCAAGGAGAGAGGTATAATGGGTTGAAATCCCACATGACAGAAGCAGGAAAGGGCTTATGGAGTGGAGGGAGAGATGGGGGAATAATGGGGCAGTAAGTAAGCCTTATACCCATCAGAATTGGCTCAAAGGCCTGAATCTCATCAGAGTTGGCTCAAGGAGGGAATAACATGTACACTCAATTGGGTGGAATAATCTATCTAACCCTGAAGGAAAGTTGGAGGGGAAGGGGTTAAAGAGGGAGGGGTGAAAGAAGAGAGGGCAGATTAAGGGAGGGGGCAGTCAAAAGCAAATCACTTTTGAGGAGTAATAGGGTGAAAAAGATAGAAAAGAGAGTAAATACCATGGGGGGAGGGAATAGGTTGGAGTGAAACAGTTAACAAAAGTAACTGAAAAAATTGTGAAGCAGAGGCAAGAGTAATGTAAGATGATGATGATGATAATGATGGATGGATGGATTGTTGAAGACTTGATGAAGGTGGGGACTGTTTGTTGATAATGAGGATAGATTGATGAGGAGGATAGATTGATGATGATAAAATGTATGGAACTTTGTTGGGCTATTGTGAAGAAAATTCTTTGTCAGGTATAGATAACATTTATATATTGTTGCAAGAATCACCCTCATGGGTTTATTGTAAGGAAATCTCTCTTTAAAGTACTATATAAACATAGTTTCCTATAAAAATGATGAGCAGGATGCTATAAAAAAAAACCCTGGTAAGACCTATATAAGCTGATGCAATGTGAAATGTATTGTATACAAAATAACAACAACACTGCAAGATGATCTGCTGGGAAGGACTTGGTTACTTTCAGCATTGCAATAATCCAAGAAAACTGTGAAAGTCCTATGAAAAATGCAGTCCATCTACAGAGAGAGAACTGATGGTGTCTGAATACAGATTGAAGCATAGTTCCTTTATCTGAAGTTTTGGTTTTGCCTGGTTTCTTTTACAACCTGGCTAATGTGGAAATGTTTTGAATGACTTCTCATGTTTAGCTTATATTGAATTACTTGAGTTCTTAGGGGAGAGAGGGAGGAAGAGAATTTGGAACACAGTTTAAAAAAACATTTGGTGTCAAAATTTATATTTACATGTAGTCTGGGAAAATAAAATTCTAAAAAAAAAGAGGATTGATGGCTTGGAAAAGTAGCACAGAAGGGAAGAATTGTATGTTATGGTGAAGATAGCATTAAATTTGAGGAACTAAGTCAGATTTATGAAATCAAAAGTCTAACAGGCTGCTTGTTAAAGTGTGAAAAGTGTACTTGGATTAAGAAGACAAGTCCCATCTCTATAATTTTTATCCCTGGAGCCAGAAAGATCTGAATTCAAATAGGAAATCAGATATTTAATAGCTATATGACTCTAGACAAGTCATTTAAGTCTGCCTAAGTGTCTTCATGTGTAAAATGGGGATAATAATAGTACCTACTTTTAAGAATTGTTATGAGGATCAAATGAGAAAATATTTATACAGTGCTTAAGGCATTCACCTTCTCTGACCCCCAGATCCCAAATTTATAAAAGAGAACTAACATTTGGAACCAACTCTCTCAGAGTTGAAATAATAATCTAAAGAGATGATACAAGCAAGATGCTTTATTACCATAAAGTGCATAGAAATTAAAGCTATTGTTCTTTCTGCCAAACATTTTTTATCCATTACTATAGGGAAAGGACAATGCTAAATACAGTAACGATGCCAAGGGACTATGAATTTGTTACTCAATATAATTTGTGGAAGTTTTTGTCCAACCAGTGAGTCAACTAAATATCAGCTCAATGAAAGTATGGCTAACAGGTTCTGTTTCAAGGGACAAATAAAGTAGCTATTGGAATTGGTTGTTTTTTCTTTCCTCTTCCCCCAAAGTCAATAAAAACATTAATACGTGAGACACTTATTTTCTTAACTATCACAACTTATATTTCAATATCTGTTGTAGAGGGTGAGGAGGTAGAGGAATTATAAGAAGAACCCTATAAAATGCTCCAAACCAAGCCTATATACATTTTTATATTTGTGACTTCAGTGAAAATGGGAAGTGGTCAAAAAAATTCTTGGAATATATCCTATGTTTGAGGATTCCAAATAAGAAACCAAAGATTTTAGATAAAAGCTATGAGCCTCCCCTTGATGCATCAAGAATATTTCCTTAAAAACAGAGTCAGAAGTGAGCACCAAACATCACCAAAAATGAATTTAACCATAACAATTAATTAATCAGCAAGCATTTTTAAATCACCAATGTGCCAGACAAAAAATAAATAGCCCCTGTACTCAAGAATCTTTTATCCTCTTGGGGGGAAAACATATGCATTTATGTGTAGAAAAAATACATATAAGATAATTTCAGAGAAAGGCACTAGCATCTAGGGAACCAGAAAAGACCTTGTGGTATCTGAGAAGAGCTTTGAAGGAAACTAGTAATTATAAGATGTGGATGTGAGAAGTACATTCTAAGCATGATTATTAGCTCGTGTGAAGGCGAGGAGACATGCAATGCAATGTCATGTGCAATGAACAGCAAGAAGTCAGTTTGGCTAGCTGAAGGAGCATGTAAGGGGAAGTTATGTAGACCAAATGTAAAATGTTAGGAAGATCCAAACTAACAAGAAACAACTAGTTACTGCTTTAGGGATGATTTTGTAATCAACTGATTCTGTGATAGAGCATGGAAATTGTTAAGACAAAGAAAAAATCAATGCCAATTTTATATATATATATATATAAAGTTGAGTAATATTGTGAAAAAACATTTAGAATTAGTTAAAAAGAAACAACTACATATCTATTTGAACAAGTTAACAGTATTAGATAATATAGAATGGACAAGACAACACAAATCATTGTGTTTATCTCTATGGACACAGGAAAAAAGCCAGGTAAATCCCCAAACCTCCTTAGCTAGTGAATATTGTTTCTCTATGTCAAGAAGAGAAGAATGACAGCAGTACAACTTTAGAATAGAAGCTCATTTTTAAAATCTTACAGAGAAGTTTGATAGACAATTATGAACAATGCAACTTCATAAAAGAACAAAGAGTAGTGGAGGGAAAATAAGCTTGGTAAAAAGCATGAAACGTGATAGAATTAAATTACATTATCCCAAGATTATTCAAGAATGAATGTAGGGCAACAAAAAAATGAAAAATGGAACACACATATTAGAATTTCTGTAATGAACTACATGTATGTTTTCCATTAGTTACAGTGGAACCACAACATGTCAACAGTAGCATCTCATCTTCCAGTGTATCAAATGAATAAATGGATATGGCTTTAAAAAAGACAGACAGGAAGAGCATCTGGAACAGATCAAGCATACATAGAAGAAACTCATGCTCTAAGTGACATAATTTGAGAGTATTGAGAATCTTTTCTTAAGATTTCTAAATTGAGGAAAATACTGAATGATTGAGAGAAAAAATTATAGGGTTGCTACTTTAAAAAGTAAAGACTACTGGCCTACTTTCTTAACTCTATAAAATCATAAGGAGAATGTTCTGTGCATCTATCAGGGCTATACATGATGAAAACATAGGAGGAGAATAGTCAGGATTTACCAGCAAGATTTTTACAGCAGACAACATCATCAATGCCACATAATTACATTAATGGAACAAAGAACACAAGATTCCATTGTGTTTATAGGTGGTTGGTAACAAGGAATCATTTGATTCAGTACATGAAACTTTTAAAAGTTCTGCAAGACTCCTTGACAGATACAACATAGGTAACTGTGCAATGAGGCATTGATTATTAATATAAAGGAAGGTATAAAACAAAAGGAACTACAGGCACCAAAAGCAATGGATGTATCCAGTTCAAACTAGAAATAGAAGATTTCATCAATAAATGCCTGTGTGGCTAACTTGACACTTACCTTTGATGTCTGACCAAGCTTGAAACACTCCACAATTCCTGTTTCAGTTGCCTTGGAACAAATTATTCTCCTCTATCTATTGCAGAGGGCGAAGTCTCACATGCTTAGGTCCAATAACCCCCTAACTTACCAATAAGTTTGAGGCCTATTGGTTACCCTCAACTTAGTTTAGTCCATCTGCTGAGACAGTTTTAATGGGATGTGGTCCCTACATATAATACAACTTATTGGAGTCACATTTCAGAGTTGTGAGCCAGACAGATGAGTAACCCTGAAAAGGGTTTGGCAAACACTCACATCAGAGGTGCTAGTTCTCCATTAATACTTTACATACCCAAATAATGGGAAATACATTAATAGAGACTTATGAGCTATAATTTTGAGAGGTCCGGACCCTAGAACCCTAGGAATAGCAGCTACCTTATGGAAATCCAATTCTCAACTGTGACACATTGGGGGGAGAATCCCAGAGGGTATGTGACACTATAAGGTATAACCAGAACCATTGTAGCCTTCCTCAGTCTTTTCCTACTGACAATATATAAGAAGCATGAGTGAAAAAAGAATTGATTTGAGATCAGGTCAGAATTAATCTTCTCACTACCTGAAAGTCTCTTTATTTGGAATGTGCAGACTTACTAGTCTTTCCACCCGGACTGCCTGTAACAACAATATCAACTTTGAGGGGCCTAATGGAAACCACCTCTGCATAGCAAACTTCACATATTTGGCAGAAGAAGCAACTAAGTTGTTGTTGGTAAAGAGAACTCCCTAATAACATTATGTAAAACTCACTTAAAGGAAGCAAGAACTTTCTTAATAATATTCTTTTAAAAAAATAGACACCCTTGGTAAATGTCATTTATCAAAGTGAAAACTGTTGGTAATCATGGATTTGAGAAGACAATTGAGACACATGGGACAAAGTTATTAACTTTACAGACAGCTGCTGGAATACTGATAAAAGATAATGTGCTGCAGGAGAAAAAATGATTTTCTTTGAAAATTCATCAAAGTATAATATTGTGGAAGTCTTGAAATTGCCAGCCTTTCATAGATATCCTTGAGAGCAAATTTGAAAAAATAGTCAAGGTCTTAGTTCACCAGATGGGAACCATCCCCTGTGAACCAGAGTAGTCTGTCTCACTCAGTGGGCAGCAATGGAATCATGGAAGTATGTGTTTTCATAAAAGGATAAAACTAATTGCTGAAGGCTATGGACCATGACTAAGATTCCTGATATTCCTATACTGTCAGTTCTCCAGAGGGTATGGTTAAGAACATTTGTTTCCTCTTATGATAATCTTTTGACTATGTTGACAATGTCACAATGAATCATTCCCCTGGGAATATGGACTAGAGAGGAGAAAGAAGATTTTTTTCTGTGTCTTCAAAATAGCAGATTCAGCAATGAGCAAAATGTTGTCTTATTTTTTGTTCCCTTCAAAGTGTTGAGTGGAATCAAAATTTTGATGCTGAACAAAAAAAAATATATATTGCTTCTCCTTTCCACAACCAGATAGAGGCAGCAGAATAGACCTATTTTTCATGAAGGCTCAATGACTACAGCCAAGATTCCCTTTTCAAGAGCTAATGGGAAGTCTGTCATAAACCAGTATAATTCAGAGAGGTCTTTGTAGGCAGAATCTATTCTCCTGAGAGCAAGGGGTATCTTATTTTATATGTCTATCATTTAAATGTCTATGTAGGAGCTTAATAAATGCTTGTTGAAAGAGTGATTGATCTAACCGTAGATTTACCACTGCTGACTCCAATCTGTACTCTTTGTGAATGGGCTCTAGATCACGGAGCTTTTATCTTAGATCAACAGCAACTTACAAAAATCCCACTCCCATTCCTTCCACCACCACCACCACAATGAAGCTATGAAAATATGAGGGAGGAAATTATATGCCCTAACATTGCATTATTTACATTACATTAACTTATTTGCTCCTACCAGCATCTCACAGTCTCTGTTCAGCATTCATTTCACTAAAATCTGTTAGGTAAAAAGTTGACTATCTTATGGAGTTTCCTTAAGTGTTCAATGAATCAACTTTTGTTGTGGATGTCCAGAATCCATCAAAATTTCTGAGTATCCAGTTGTGAACATCACTTCATATAGGTTAGTTTTATTCTAAACACTTACCTCCAAGGGTTATTTTTAGGATTAAGTGAGTTAGCATATATAAAGCACTATGAAAACCTTAGAGCACCATGTAAATGCTACTTATTCTTATTCTTTTCATTATTATTATACATATATTTTACCATCATCTGGCTCCCCAAACACTGTGCACATGTTCCAGGAAAGTAGCTAACATTCTTTTGATATTTAAAGGAATTTCTTGTATGAAGCAAAGGAGATAGCTCACATCATACTGAGGCTTGCCCTCTTCTCAAGTCAAGAAAATTCTCCCTCTCCCTCTCCTTCTTCCTCTCTCTTCTCTCTCTCTTCCTCATACCTTCCCTCTCACACCCTCTCTATCTTCTCTCCCTCCTCTTCCTCCTCCTCCTTCTCTTCCTTCTCATCATCCTCCTTCTTCTCTATTCTTCTTCCCCTTCCCCTCCTCTTTTTCCTTCTCCTCTCCTCTTATATTCATATAAATCGAGCAGTCTTTTAAAAAATACTTTGTAAATACTTTTACTTAAGAGAAACAATGATATAAGGAATGGAGAACTAGAATTACTTAAAGTCAGGAACAGCTACATTCAAGTCTCACATCCAACACATACTGTCTTGTGACCCTGGGCAAATTACATAATCTCTCATTGCCCCCAGGAAGACCATATTTCAGAGAATATGCAAGTCCAAGATATATAAAATTGTATTTTCATCCCTACTCCTCAGCTGGCCAAATGGTATTTATTTGTGTATACAACATATTCTATCCATCTGCCTCTTTCATCCCTTCCCCATGTACACAGAGAATGTAAGCTCTTTAAGGGTTTGGAGCTCTTAAGGTTTTTGTCTTTGTCTCCTAGGTGTCTAGTATAGTGTTTTGTGTACAGTCATCATTTAAATAATTGTTCATTTTTTTACATTGTTTAGTATTTTATTTTTTCCACAATTACATGTAAAAATGATTTTTAACATTCGTTTTTAAAACTCTGAATTCCAAGGGGGCAGCTAGATGGCACATGGACAAGGTACTGGCCCTAGATTCAGGAGGACCTGAATTCAAATCTGACCTCAGACATTTGACACTTACATGTAAGGATAGTTTTCAACATTCATTTCCATAAGATTTAGAGTTCCAAATTTTTCTCCCTCCCTCCCTTTCCTCCCCCCTCTAAAAGACATCAACCAATCTGGTATAGGTTATATATGTACAATCCACAAGTGCTCTTTTTTTCAGTTCTTCCTATGGGGGTGAATAGTATGCTCCATCATTAGTCCCTTGGGATTGTCTTGGACCATTGTATTGCTGAGAATAGTTAAGTCATTCACAATTGCTCACAAAACAATACTGCTGTCACTATGCACAATGTCCTCCCAGTTCTGCTCCCTTCACTATACATCAGTTCATGAGTCTTTACAGGTTTTTCTAGTATCATCCTGTTTTTCATTTCCTATAGCACAATACCATTCTACTACAATCACATACCACAGCTTCTTCAGTCATTCCTCAATTGATGGACATTCCCTTGATTCCCAATTCTTAGTCAGCACAAAGAGTTGCTAGAAATGGGGGGGTGTTTTGTATAATTTTACCCCCTTTTCTCTTTTTCATCATTACTATTGTTAACTGTTTCACTCAATCCTATTCCCTTCCCCATGCTATTTACTCTATTATATATCTTCTTTCACCCTATCCCTTTGCAAAAGGGATTTGCTTCTGTTTGTTCTCTCCCCCATCTGCCCTACCTTCTTTTGCCTCTCTCTCTTTATCCCCTTCCCCTCATATTTTCCTGCAGGGTTAGATAGATTACTCAACTCAATTGAGTGTGTATGTTATTCTTTCCTTGAGCCACTTCTGATGATATTGAGATCTTTGAGCCAATTCTTATGAGTGTTAAGCTCATTTACTGCCCAGATTAAATATTGAGAATATTTGATATATTGAAATTAAATATTCTATCCAATTGTGTGTGTGTGTGTGTGTCTGTGAATCCCTCCTTGAGGCAACTCTGATGAGATTAAGGTCTTTGAGCCTATTCTGATGAGTGTAAAATTCATTTACTGCCCTCCTCCTCTCCCATCTCTTCCCCCACTCCATAACTCCTTTCCTGTTGCTTTCATGTGGAATTTCACCCCATGCTACCTCTGCCCTTCCCGCTCCCCCAGTGCATTTCCCTAACTGCTCAGTTTTACCCTAAAGATGTCATCATGGGGAAGCTAGGTGACACAGTGGACAAGCATCCACCCTGGACCCATGGGGAGCCCAGCCAATACCCAAATGCCTGAAAGACCTCTGTTTCATTGAAGTCCCATTTTTTTCCTCTGAAAGATTATACACAGTTTTTCTGGGTAGGTGATTCTTGGTTGTAATCCCAATTGCTTTACCCTCTGGAATATCATATTCCATGCCCTCCGGTCCTTTAATGTAGAAGCTGCTAGATCTTGTGCTATCCTGACTGGGGCTCCACAGTACTTGAATTCTTTCTTTTTGGCAGCTTGCAATATTTTCTCCTTGACTTGAGAGCTCTGGAATTTGGCTATAATATTCCTAGGAGGTTTCCTTTTGGGATCTCTTTCAGTAGGTGATTGGTGGATTCTTTCAATTTCTATTTTAGCTTCTGCTTCTAGAATATCAGACAATTTTCCCTGACAATTTCTTGGAAGGTGATGTCTAAGCTCTTTCCTTGATCATGGTTTTCAGGTAGACCAATAATTTTCAAATTGCCTCTCCTGGACCTATTTTCCAGGTCAGCAGTTTTTCCAAGAAGATATTTCACATTGCCTTCATTTTTTTAAAAATTCATTTGGATTTGCTTTATTGTGTCTTGGTTCTCATAAAGTCACTAGGTTGCATTTGTTCAATCTTAATTCTTAGGCAATTATCTTTGTCAGAGAGCTTTTGTACCTCCTTTTCCATTTGGCCAATTTGGCTTTTAAAGCTGTTGAAATTTTTCTCATGTCTTTCCTGCATCAGCCTCATTTCTCTTTCCATTTTTTCCTCTACTTCTCTAACTTTATCTCCAAAATCCTTTTTGAGCACCTCTATGGCCTGAGACCAATTCATATTTTTTCTTGGAAGCTTTAGATATATGGATCCTGATGTTGACATCTTCCTCTTAGGGTAGACCTAGATCTTCCTTGTCACTGAAGAAACTTTCTATGGTCCTCACCTTTCTCTGTCTGCTCATCTTGCCTTTCCTTTACTTGACTTTTAGTTCCTTAAAGTAGGCCACTGTTTCCAAGCTTCAGGAGGTCCTAGGTTATATTATTTAAGGAGGAGCAGGTTCTTCACTCACCTGGCCTGTTCCCTGGTCCATAGATGACCCCAGTCCAACTGACAAGCCTTTGCCCCACCCCAACCTACGTCACTGCTACTCAAGCCTACCTCCTTGTTCCCAGCAGGGGTGAAAAACCCAAGTTCTGCCTCAGCACCATCATAGACCCCTGTAATCTCCCCCTGCCGAGGTCTCAGCCCTCTCACCAGACTGTGAGCTTAGTTCCAGATAGCACTGGTGCAGCAGCTGATTCAAAGGCTCTGAGTGTCTCTTTCTCTGGTGAGGCCTTTCTGGAACTGGATCTGTGTCAGGGTAATTGTGGGGTTGAGATCCACTCCTGTCTCAGCACAACAGCTCCCTCCTTCTGACCTTCCAAGCCATCCTCACTTGGAAGACTATTTCAGCATATTCTTCTGTGGATTTTGCTGCTCCAGGAATTGTCCTATGGCATTATTTGGATGTCTTTTGGAGCGATAGTATCGTGAGTTTGAGAGCTCACTCCATTTAAATTATTGTTGAATAAAAGGAACAGAATATGGTACTTCTCTTCTATTTGTAATGAGTCCCTTTTCCTAGAATTATTAATATTTTGCACAGGCAGGAGATGGAGATGTTTGGCTTAATCTAATGTAAGCTGAGAAAATCCCTGAATTATACAGTACAGAAAATGTTCGGAAGATAATGCCATAAAGTTATAGTTTAATGCTCTCATTAAGATTAATCTAGACTGCCTTCCCTAAGAGTAGCCTAATTTAAAAAAAAATAACTAACACTAGATAGAGAAAGATGATATAGATATAAATGATATAGATGTAGATGTAGATATAGATGACATAGACATAGATATAGATATATTGATATTCTGAAATAAAGGCAGTAAAGAAGAAAGAATGGTTTGAGTGCTTGGTACACATTTTTTTTATTTTAGAAATTCATTTCCCAGTGAAAAATAAGTGGTATATTCAGCATATAGGCTGAGTTCTTGTAACAACCGACATATGGCAGCAGTCCACTAAGTTCACACTACAAAAATGTGACATTGAATTTATCTCCTTTGGAAAAATATCCTAAACTGTTATATAAGAAACTGTGTTATCCCCTAAGTTTCCCCCAAAGCAATGTTCACATCTCAGGGGTGGATGAAGTTAGCAGTTAACAGTCCATTGCCTACACAGCCCCTCTGGCTGTGGACACCACAGGAGATAAGGAAGCCACAGTAATTGCTAAAAAAGAAGAAACTCCTACACGACTTGGACGCTACTGGAATCTGGAGTGCCCAGACTGAGTATATGTAGTCTACTTGAATATTGGGAGTGGTCCTTCAGTCCTTCATGTGGCTTCTATTTACATTTAGAGAAATTTGGAGAAGTTCAGAATACTTTCTGCTTGTTCAATGAATCCTCCCACTGCAGCCTCACTTTCTCTGTCAACGTTTAAAACAAACTACCTACTACTCCATATCTTCCTATTTCAGGCATTTGCTCTGGTAGTCTCCCATGTTTGAATCTCTCTACTCGTCTCCATCTACTGGCTTCCCTGACTTCCTTTAGTTTCAAATAAAATCCCATCTTTTACAGTTATCCTTTTCTAACCCTTCTTAATTCTAGTGGATTCTCTATCTTAATGGCTTTGATTTATCACATATATAGCTTGATTATATATATTTGCTTGCTTGTCATCCCCATTAAACTGTGACCTCCTTGAGGGCAGACTGTATTCTGCCTCTTTTTCTATCTCCTGGATTTAGCACAATGCCTGGTACATAGTGTCTATTTAAGAAATATTTATTGAGGGGCATTTAGGTGGCACAGTGGATAGAGAACTGACCCTGGATTCAGGAGGACCTGAGTTCAAATGTAACCTCAGACACATGATACTTACTAGCTGTGTGACCCTAGGCAAGTCACTTAACCCTCATTGCCATGCCAAAAAAAGGAAAAGAAAAGAAAAAAAGAAATATTTATTGACTGACTGGTTATTAATGTATGGCCAGAACTTAATTATGAAATCTAATTTAATTGAGTGTCTATGTGATATAATAAACAATATGTTGGACTTGGAGTCACTAAGATCAGAGGTCATATACAACTTCCAACACTTCCTTAGCTGTGTGACCCTGGATAAGTCACTTAAGATCTCAGATTAGTTAGTTTCTTCATCTGTAAAATGCAAATGGTAATAGCAGATGCCTCACAGGGTTCCTAAGGATCAAATGTGATATAATAAAAGTAAAATGATTTATGAACCTTAAATTACTATACAAATGTTAGCTGTTATTCAGCTTTGTCCTATTTCATGCAAATAAGGAATCCTCTGAAGTGCTTTTATTATTTTAATTTACATTGCATATTTCCAATGGCCTAGATCCAGTTACCATGATATTCTCATTATTCAAATAAATATTGGGACAGAAATGTTTTGTCAATAAACACACATGTACATGTACATGTGTACACACAGATACATACAGATACATATAAATATCATTGAATGCCAATGTTAAACATTGGTGATTTAGAGAATAGATAATATAGCTAGTTACTGATTAGTGAAAATAATTAATTCTCTGAAGTGGTAACTAGTATTTGGATTCACATTATTCAAAGACAATATTGCCTGGATTTGAACACTATGCCTTAGTTACCAATGAGAAAGGGAACACTAAAAGTCCAGATGAGATATTCCTGGGTCTACATCTTCTCTGCAATGCCACTTTGTTCCAATATTAACCCTCATTTGCATGCCTTTGCCATTGCCATTTGGTGGTATACTGATAAGTTCAGCTGAAAAACTTTCTCTATTGGACTGCAACCTTCTGACTTTATGTACTGGGGTATTTTCTCTTCTACATTAACACCATCTTGCTCTGCTCAGTTGCTAATGCCATTTTGTTGATATTCTGCAGATTTGCAGCTGCTATTCAGACTCTTCAATTGAAGCATATTTATGAGGATAGACTATAACCTCAGGGCAATTTCATCTCTTTTGTGAATCAGACCTATGCAAAAAAAAAAAGTCTCTTAGGTCAAATCTATCTTTTATATATGTCATTTCAGTGACAACTTCCCTAGGCCATGTTGATATGAGGTCAGTAATTTCTTCCAACTCCCATCATACCCTTGGTAACACACTAGCAACATAAATTTTATGTCAGGGGTTGATTTAACAAAACTGACAACAATAGGACAGAGCTGCCATTCCTATATAAAATTCCTATGCTGTATCTAACCACTATTGTCCTAACATATAAATAAAATATTGTTATTTAGAGTTTTCTCTTCCTCTTGGCTCTACTTGCACTTTCTCTCTTTCTACTTTACCCATACCACTTTCCTGTAATTTCTACTATGGTTCTTCTTAAAATAAATGCACTTTCAAAAATGTTTATTATCAGCATTACTGTAGTGTATATCTACTAGACCTTGAGATGTACTCGTCAAGATATATTTATAAAATTTATACTTATAAAATTTCAAAGTTCTTTTACATTCATTATTTTAATTGACCCTCACAACAATATTATGAAGTAATCAGAGAAGCACTTATTATCCTTATTTTATTGTTGAGGGAACTATGGGTCAGATTAACTTTATCCAGAATATTGATCATTAATAGCAAATGCCAATTGCTAAACTAGAACCAACTTCGTGTTAATCCTATTTCATTGTTTTGCTTTTTTGTTTATAGTATAAATATATATGCATACATATATGAATATATATATGTATGTATGTATAAAGAGAGAGAGAATAGACAATCAAATAAATCTTCCAAATATCAAGATATTTTAATAGCACAAGTAAATAATTGTGTCAGTAAGATAAGTGTAATGATATGAGATAATACCATGGCATGTTCTACATCAGGATGGAAAGGACAGCAAGTCATGCATCTTTATGTCTTAGTAATTAAGACCTTAACCAGAGGTGGGGATAACTCTTAGAACCAAGTCATTGAATATGAGAGACAAAGACACAATAATAAAAAAAAAAAGAACCATCCAACCAGGACTGGAAGTGAAACAATTATTTTAATAAATGGGAATGTCACTCTTCTTCGGACCATAATAAATGTCAGGACCAAAGGACCAAATGACACTTCAAACTTGAGGCATAAGAAATAGAAATGTATCCAAATATTATCTCTCTATTTTGGTCCAGTCTCGGTGAACATTTCAGGCACCTCTTCACTGAAGGACCCATATGTTGAAAGGCTGGAGATAATAATAAAAATGACAATGGTGATACTCATTCACCATGAAAACAGATGACGAACAAGTACTATCTGAAACCATCCTAATTCTTGTGCCATAAGAAAATTTATGATATACATTGGGATAAATGTCTAATTATCACTGACATACCTCAAAGTTATATAATATAAAATTACTATATAATATACCATAATATAAAATAAAAGTTGTTAATTAAAATTATTATTTTTTAAAGTTAATATAAAATTAATGTAAAAGAAAGCCCCCCTTTCCCCAAATCTCATTCTACAAACTGATGTCAAAAGTCTGCCTATGGAGGAAGTAGTAAGAAAATCTATAATTAACTTAATTTGCTTCAAGTTCCTGACCATAAAATGTAGACAGAAAAAAACTTAGGACCAGTAGATTGAGGTCCATATTCCTGATTCTTTGACACTATTAACATATTTCCTCAATTGTATTCACATCTTGATAACATTTCCTTAAGTTTTAAAATACTACTCCATTATCAGTTTAGCTGGGAATCTTTTCTAGATTCTGTCAAATATAAGCTTTTTGAGGGCAGTTGCTGCTTCATTTTTGTCTTGGCATTGTGAGTATCTAGCAAAATGCCTAACTCACAATAGATATTTAATAACTTTTTAAAAATGAATCAGTTTTTCCTGTGGTACCAGACCATGTGAGAAAATAATACATTAGTCTACCATTACCATAAAAAGCCTAAGCAGACTTATGAAGTTTGTCTCCCTTCAAAAAAAGGAAGAAAAGAAAACTATACAACTCTAAATTAACCCTTAGACTCACACCCCTTTCAACTGAAAAATAAATCCTTCTGGACAAACTCCCTCATTTTAAAGATAAATAAAATGAGACTCAGAGAGGACAATTGATTTGCCCAGGGTCACACAGTTAGTGACAGAAATGGGATTTGAAACTAGATCTGATGAATATAACTTTAATGAATTTTCTACTAAACCACACTAAGAATATGCAAAGATAAATAATAATACTGGCAAGTTAAAATGGGACCCAAATAGAGGTCAAGATCAAGAGTTCAAATGGCACTTATGGTTAAATTTGAGGTGGGCTTCTTTTATGGCTCCAAATGATTCATGAATCCTGAGCATTTATATCCCTATCCCTATAAATCCTTACAAAATGCCTCCACCATGGCTTCCAAAGGTAGGAAAGGAAAACTAAGAGAAATTCTTGCCCTATGAGGACTAAAGCAAAGATTATATCAATACTAATAGTGATGTGTACCTTTGAAAGTTTTTAATCATTTCTATCTCATAAGCTCCAGGCAGTCAAGGAAAGTCTATGAATACCTTCACAGAACAATGTTCTTAAATATAGAAAATAAAATGCATAGGTTTATAAAGGAAATCAATTATATTGAAATATAGCTATTAAAATATCAAAATTAAAAATAAGTTCATAAACCCTAGTTCAAGAACTATCATAAAATGTATGTGTACATTTGTCCACCTTGTATTCTGGAATACAAAGTTTCTGTGATCCAAGCTTTTTATAACTCCTTCTTTCTCTAACCACCTTTTACTTGTTTTGTATTTATTCTACATTTATTTTGCAATTGCATATGTATGTGTCTTCCTGTATGCCCCTTTGTTTGTAGGAATTGTTTTGTTCTTTTTATTTGTATTTCCAGTACCTAAAACTAGTATCTGGGGCATAGTAGGAGTTTACTAAATTATCTTGTGGATAATTTTTTATCATCATCATCATTGTCATTATCATCATTAAAGAGACAGGAATATACAATGGAGAGCACCAAAAATAATTGGGACATAATTTGTTCTCATCTATCAAATCTTTTTTGTTTTCTTGTTTGTTTTGAGAGAAAGGCTTTTTCCTATGTGACCAAATGCATTATTGACTGGAAATTTACCTTTACTGCAATATCACACAGTTGATGTTACTCATCATAAGATTGTTACATAATAATTTCTTACCTGCTAGAATTGAAACTATCTTTGATCTTGAGGCAGAGGTCAAATGGCCCAATAGCTACCCATCCCTACCTCTGAAAATGATTGCCCAAAGGCTCAAAGGGAAATGTATAATAGAAAAATCCCCTTCATTCCCTATATCTTATCAATCAATCAGTAAACATTAAGTATCAATTATGTGCCATGCATTGTGTTAAACCCTGGGGTTACAAAAAGAGGCAAAACAAAAAAGTCTCTGCCTTGAGAGATCTTACAGTCTAGTTGGGAAACATGAACAAATATATGCAAAGCAAGCTATGCATCAGATTAATTGGAAGTAATTAGCAGACCAAAGACATTGGTATTAAGTCAGTTTGGGGAATACTTTCTGTAAAATATGAGGTTTAAGTTGGAATTTAAAGAAAACCAAGAAAGTCCATAGGTTTTGTCAGAGGAAGAACATGTCCAGAGCTGAGAGATGGAGTTTCTTGTTCATAAACAGCAAGAAGGCCAAGGTTAATGGATCAGAGAGTATGTATCTGGCTGAGATTAAGCTGTAAGAAGACTAGAAAGGTAGAAGAAGGTGGGTTATGAAAGGCTTTGAGTCCCAGTCAGAGAATTTTGCGTTTAATTCTGGGGGTGATAGGGAGTCACTGGAGTTTATTGAATAAAGAGTTGACATAGTTGGAACTAAACTTTAAGAAAATTATTTTGTAGACTGATTAGAGGATGGATTGTAGTAGGGAAAGGCTTGTTTCAGGTAGACTTACTAGCAGGCCATTGTAATATTCTAGGCTTGAGGTGGTAAGGGTCTGTACTAGATTGGTGACAGTGTCAGAGTAGAGAATGGGGATATATTTTAGAGATGTTCCAATGGTGAAATTGACAGGTCTTTGTATAGCTTAGATATGGCAGGTTAAAGATAGTGAGGAGTTGCAGATCACCTCTATATTGTGAGCCTTTGGGACTGAGAGTTTGATGTTGCCCTCTAGTAATAGGTAGGAGTGATAGGATGAGTTTAGGGAGAAAGACAATGGCAGAGGGAGTAATCTGTTGGAGGAGATGAGATGCTATAGGATTACTTAAACAGGTAGAAGCTAGACTTGATAAGGAGCAAGTTCAGTTTATCATGTGAGACAAGATAAAAGAGGATATAATGACAAAAGCCATCTGAATGAAAGGAGATGAATAAGAGGGAAGAATATGGAACTCATAGTGAATGGCCTCAATTTTTTCTATAAACCATGAAAAGGTGAGTGGAAGGCAAGGCATGGGAGGTTTGAGGAGGCATGTAAAGGAGAGTTCGATAGATAGTTTATATGAAAATTATAGCAGAATTGCTTAGTACCAGTAAGGGTCCAGTCACGTTGTTTAACATAAATTTGTAGTGGACCCAGTCAGAATGGTTGCATGATTTTTCTCCACCTTCACTTAGTGTGGAAGCATATATGTGTAGAAGCAAAGGTGATAAATGATGGGAGTGATCCTAGGCTGAAGCTCATCTAATCATAACTACTGATATAATAAGGGGCTAAGGGATTTGAGATAGAAGGATAGGGCAGAATTGAATTGATTCACGAAGAGATCAAGATGGGGAAAAAGAGGAGAGAGTGATTAGGACAGGGGAGATGGCCTGGGAAAAAATTGAAGGGTCAAGAGATTGGAGGTCATGGTGTAGATGAAGAGTAGTATTTTGTAATGGAAAACAGAGGGAGAGGTGAAAAGCCAATAAGTTATTGTCAGATATGAATTCTTGAATTTCAAGGTGGGTAATGACAAGATCAAGGGTATGACGATCTTTGTGTGTAGCTGAGGTGAGGTGGAAGAGTTGTTATTGTTCATCCTTTGTTTTCTAAGAAGACCAACAACATCAAGAGTGATGTCTTGACTTGTACATGAATTAGATTTAATTGAAGCAGAATTGTACAAAGTCATCAGCCTCACTCTCTCTCTTCCAGAGTCATTGAAGCCTAGTGGCAAGAAAAAAGTCAAGACAACTGTCAACGACCCATGATTCAGTGAATGACCTTGACATCTTCAATGTATGACCTAGCTCTTAGAACAACACAGTGTCTTCTTCAGCCACCTTCATGACCATTTAAATACATCCTCATCTGCACATTCCACTGGGGAAAGTTTTCACGTGTTTACAGTAAACATTCCCTTAACTCACTG
Organism: Dromiciops gliroides; assembly: GCF_019393635.1. Taxonomy (NCBI): domain Eukaryota; kingdom Metazoa; phylum Chordata; class Mammalia; order Microbiotheria; family Microbiotheriidae; genus Dromiciops; species Dromiciops gliroides. The sequence continues at coordinate 390,391,987 of NC_057861.1, read as the reverse complement.
ACAGGGTTTGAGACCTACTGGTTACCTTCAACCTGGTTTAGGACATGTGCCCAGATGGTTTTATGAGAGTGTGGCTACTGTACATGCTACAACTTCTTGAAGGCACAGGTGAGAGTTGGATGAAAGGTGAACATTGAAGATGGATGAGCAACCTTGAACAGCCCTCACACCAGAGGTGCCACTCTTCCCTGAACACTCCATATAATAGGGTGGCAAAGTAGCTAATGGTTTTCTTCTTCACTCATCTTCTCTCTGCTAAAGTCTGCAGTTAACTTCAAAAATCTTAACCAAAGTTTAAGTACAAACCAAGAATTAGAAAGTGGATAAGTACTGGCTGAATATAATATTTCTAGCAATGTTCCTTAAATCTTTCAAAAAGAGGAGCTTCTACTCATATATCTGAACACTTGACATCACCACCAGAGGTTGTTGTCATGATATTTCAAGTCTAAAAGAGGAGCACAAAGAAATGTTGACACTAAAAATCAGTGGATATGTTTACTAGGACAGTATAGACAGAAGAGGAAGTAGAGTACTGATATTACAGAGATTGAGTAGAGCAATATTGGTGAAAGCTCAGGAGAAGAAGGAAGGAAACAAGTCTTTATCAAATTCTATTGAAGGACAGGTTACTGTGCTTTACAAATATTATCTTTTTTTGATCTTCACAACAACTTTAGGAGATAGATGCTATGATTATCTCCATTTCACAGTTGAAGACATTGAGATAGGTAAAGTGATCTGTCTGATGTTATACAACTAGTAAACTCACAATTTTTATTGTGAGTTAATTGAGGACAAAATTTTTTTCCTACCTTTTGTATATCCAGGAATTATGCCTGGCACATCCTAGGCACTTAATAAATGTTATTGCTTAATGAGTATCTGAATTTGAACTCTGGTTTTCCTAACTCCAGGCCCAGTGATCTACCCACTATGATACGTAGCTATTTCTAAGGGACAGCAAGCACTGCTTACCAAATCTTTGCTGCTTTAGTCTAGCTCCAAGATCAATAAAATATACTTCACTATTTCAATTTTAAGTCACAGAACTTTGCTTCAAATTCCATCTTTCTTGTTTCTTTCTAGAATGACCTTGGAAAAATCATTTAGTCTCTTTTAGCTTTTAATTTCCACTTCTGTGAAGTAAGAGAAGTGAACTAGATGATTTTTCAGGTCCTTCTAGCTCTAAATCCATGATCCTATGATCCTGTCCTTGGTCTCCCAATAATCTTTCACAAGGGGTCTAATGAGCATACCCTGGGCTTTCCTCTAGAACTATTTATATCACATAGATGCTTCCAGAAGGGAGGTTGCATGTCTAATGGGATAAAGAATGATCATAGCAGAGGGCATACAAGATATCTAGGATAAATGGACATTTCTACCATTGGACAATACTTTTCTCCTCATTGTTTGAATTACCTTAATTGATACTCCAAAGAGTGAGATGAAACAAAAGGAAAAGGAGACAATGGGGTGACACATACAATAGCAATAACAAATTAGAATAGATTGTTCAAATGTAGAACTTTAGAAACTAATTCTGTGAGAAAAAAATTTTAAATTATAAGTATATAGACCATGAAACAAATAGTAAAATACCAGAAGGAGCAGAAAAGGTAGAAGAAATGTCAAATAGGAAGGTAGGGAGGAAGAGAGAAAAAGAAGGAAGGGAGGGAGGGAGGAAGGGAAGAGGAAAAGAAACACTATGAAGGCATTTATGGAATATATAGGCTTTCTATAATTTATACTCTCACAACATGACCACCCACCTCCTGTTCTGGTCATGGATCGTTTTATGATACTGCGTGTGTGTGTGTGTGTGTGTGTGTGTGTGTGTGTGTGTGTGTGTGTGTGTGTAATTCATCCTTGGTTGAATACTACAGCTCATTCCTTCCCACCAAGCATACTTCTCCATTGCCTTCAATGTGACTCACAATTATAATTCTTTGGAGGTTGTGATATTCTGAGATTCATGACCATATAACATGAGTCTTAGATTATTGACATAAAGATCTAGTGTTATGGGCCCAGGCCACACCAGAAGTTTCCTGGGTTACATCAAATAAACTTCTCCTTGAGAAACTAAACCTAAGGACAGACATACCTAAAGAGATAAGTGGAACAGGATCAGGACTGAGCTAGCTCCAGGACCACCACCCTTCATTCCAGTCTCCCTCACATATGGGGAGATAAGATTAGGTGTGGCTGCTGCCTTTGTGGCAGGAGGAGGAGAGAGATGGCTTCAGAGATCTGCAGCCACCCCTCACCCAATTCTCTGAGCCAACACCAGTGGGGGATGGTCCTCCCTCACTAAGGGAACTTTCCACAGTCAGATGGTCACCCCCATCAGTCCTCTATAAAAGTATCTGACTGCCTTCTGCTTGAGGAAATTGGTATCTCAGAGCCACATTTTGTGCCATGCCTTTTCCCTATGAGAAGAAGTTCAAGGATTTCTCTCAGGGTTTCCCTTCCCCAGCCCCTAAATAAACTATTATCTTATTCTATTGGATTTGTGTGCAAGAGGGTGTAATTTTTTAAAGAGGAATTCCTAAGGACCTCAACCCCTACCCCAAACAACAACCCCCCTACCCTATTTCCCCACAACAATAGATTTAGAACTAGATGGGACCTGAGAGGTGATCTAGTCCAACCACTTCATTTTACAGATGAAGAAAAAAAAGACACAGAGAAACTGAGTAACTTGTCAAGGTTGCACAATAAGAGACAGAGGCAGGATATGTATTAATCCAGGTGTGCTGAATATAGAACCAAGGCTTTTTTTTATAGAGCAAGGCTTTTTCTACTGTACCAAAAGCTAGGTAAGTCTTGACTGAATATAGCATTACAAGAGATGTCCCCGGAGAAGTAACTCTTATTCAAATACAACAAATACATACAATTGATGACCACAGTCACCACTTGCTTGAATTACAGGATGTCATTTAATTCAAAGTCCAGACAATAAGCACATTGAAGGGAAGTAGGAACTCTAAAAGCTTCCGTAGACAGGAAACTTCCTAATAGTAATTATAGTAAGACACAACACAAAAGAAAACAGGTGGGCTCAGCTGGATCCACATCACTGCAGAAACAGCATTCCATGGCAGGTGCTATCCCTGGAAGCTGCCAAGCTATATAAGTGAATTAGCTTGCTATGGCATCAATGTTGCCGCAGGCACTGGTGACAGCTAGAGCAACCTCTCAGCAACAACCCAGCCAACTGTTGAAATGACAGGGGAGAAAGAGAAGAGGGGGGCCACAAACTAATCTAAACATTTAGTAATATTATAGGTCCTAAAAGACTGTGGAGAAAGACTAAGGTTGAAAATTTCATCAAATAACGAAACATAGTTGGAACAGGATGGATAAATTTTCCCTTATCTCAAAGCAGCAAGCTGTTCTCTGGTAATTGTTTCTAACAGCCTCTAAGAGAAGTGACAAGGCTTTGTTTTTAAAATGAGAAAGCTTTTACCTTGATGGCTAAATGTACTTGTGATATGCAATAAAGGAGGAAGAAGGGAAAGCATCAGGAGGTCCTCCAAGGTTCTAAATTTCCCAAATTTCTTATTATGATACTTCTGCTGACATTTTCACCCTATGTTTTACATATCTTGGTGCCAAGATAATATTGTTATTCCAAGAAGACATAACTTGCCTATAAAATTAGCCCAGAGTTTTTGTTTTTATTTTTTTCTGAGTTTAATTTTTAAGATACTAGATTTAGACCTGGGAGAACACTTAGAGATCATCTAGCCCAAATCCTATATTTTCCATAGGAGGAACCTGAGGCACAGAAAAACAAAATTACTTATTTGCCATGATCATAAAACCAATAAGGGTGTGTAACAATTGATATGACACCACCTGCTGGAGACTTACTGTAGAAGAGTTCCACCCATGAAGCGAAGGTCTTTGAGGGCAAGACCAGGAGTCTTTTCTTTGGCATCAGGAAGTGACGTTGGGTAGTGGGAGGAAGAAGGAAGAGACTGGCGCTCTGTCTCGGGCTCTCTTTCCTTTGGACTCTGGTGGAGAGCGGAACTAGAAATGTGCTCTCCCTTTAATAGATAGGAATCTAGGCCTTTCTCTCTCTTTACCAAATTCTTATTCTCCTTAATAAATGCTTAAAAGTCTAACTCTTGCTAAAGCTTATAATTTATTGGTGACCACTCATTGGATATTTTAGACAGACTAGCTAGAATTTTAGCCCTTAACAGATGGCTGACCACAAAGAGGAAAGCTGAACCTCAGTCTTCTGATCTTCTGGTTGGGTAAGAAATTTCCCCTACCCTCTCCCTTTAACTGCTAAGTACTGGCATACTGGCTGTGTTTTCCCTTTAAATTTTTTCAAATGGACCTTTTAAACTCCCTAATTACCCTATTTTTGAGTTTAGTCTGTTTAACCAGACAAATGGGGGATAAGATCATGTTAATGCTTTGTTTTTCTGGATTTTCTATTTTTCTTTTTATTTTTGTTAAAAGAGCCAGCAACTTACTCACACAAGGAAATATCTCTCCCTCTCCCAACCATGCTTTTTCAGAGAAACCAGAACAGATTCCTGCAGCTTTTCCCAGTTCTAACACTAATTGTTGCTCTAATTTTGCATGCCTGGAGGCAATGACCCACCCTCTAGAAGCTTTTAATCCCCTAGAGCCTGGAGGCAAAGTAGGGGAAGAGGAATCCAGGCCTGAGTTCAAAATCAAGTCTGATTCAAATTGTGCTGGTCCCTCCCCTCCTCTCCAGACCCCACCCTCTACTCCTCCCATAGCCAAGCCCATTGCTTCCCCTGCCTGGGAAGTCCAGAGATCTGATGCGCATGCTCAACTTTTTCTACCTGCATTTGCACCTTCAGGCTCAGCCCTTCCCGGGCCTGGCTGTGCTTTTGAGACAATCTTAGAAAACTCTTTAAATTCCAGATATGCTCGTTTTGTTCATAATTTTGCTAACCTGCTTTTGTCTTTAATTAGTAATCTTATAAAGCATTTACATGGTGAAAAGACTGACAGACAATATAGAGGGGTTAAAGAAGAAAAACTTAAGCTGAATAAGAATGACAATCATCAACATAGTTCAAGACTCCGCTTCTTTTGCCATGGAAGGGTATATATTCTAGAGAAATGTAGAAGTAAGCAGCAAGGTATTGATATGAGTATTGGGGATTTTAGATATCGGAATCAAAAGTGTTCTAACTTTACTCAGAGTAATAGTATCAGTTCAGAGGTTACATAGGATTTCTATGCTATCACGTATACATTTTGAAATTAATGGTATGGGTTTATTTTCATAGAGATTTTCATGATTTTGAGATTGTGTTTTATACTTAGTTTTTAAAACAAGGAGAGTATTTGTAAAAGCTTTTTATACTCATGTGATCAAGTTTATATTTTATAAGACTCTTATTAATATTAAGTTCATATTCATTTAGATTTCCCTAGTTTGAATTTCATTGCCTTTTATTATTCCACGTGTATTTTCTTCTATTCATTCATCTATCTAATTTTGAAACATGGTTTTGATTTCATAATACAATGTTAATTCTAGGAGTATTGTGCTCCCATTTTCTGGGTTGTTTTTGTTATTTTTTCTCAACTGATTATTTGATCAAACTCTTTAAAGCATTTCCCTGGCAAATTGTTTGCCATGGCAAGTGTAAATTGATTCTAGAAGTATTATTTTTGATAAGCATATTCCCCCCACCCAAAAAAAGAGGGGAATATTTGTAAAAGTTTTCTTTGAGATTGTGTTGTGCTTTAACTTGTATTTAAATATGTTCAGATTTTTCAAAAAAGTAATTGTATACTAAGTTAAAAAAAAAGGGGTATTATTTGAAATTGTTGCATAATTATATATTGTATTCTGAGTCAAGATGTATTCACATTTTTTGCAATCATTTATTATCCTCAAATTTTAAATCCATATGAGACTTGGATTATGGGAACTTATCATTTAAGACATTAATTGCCTTTATTATGAGTTATCAGAGATGTCATGATAAATACAGTGTTGAATTTGGCCTTGACACCTGTTACCAATTATATTAGATTTTTGAGGATAATTAGGCAGATGATGCAAAAAGTGATGAAACAAAGATAAAAATTATTTTAAAATTTAATATTGCAGCAATTGTCTTCTCAATTACCCTCCATAAGGGGGGACTATAGTAATATTATAATTTTAAAGAATGTTTCAATTTTTGTTTTATTATATGTTTCATGTGTAACAACTAAGATTCTGAATTCCCTTAGACATGTTTTTGAAAACTTTCATTGTTTGATTTGATTATTGACAAAGCTATTTTAAAGTTGTGTTAAGCTCAATTTTGTAGGAAATTTTCCTGGCTGATTACCAGCATCCACACATCAATCCCTGAAAAGACTTCCATTCCATGACTACACCTAGAGGACATCTGAGAAAAGACTTTCAGAGACTTTAAATGAAGTTTTGTTTTGTTTTTGTTGTTGTTTTTTTCTCTTTTCTCTTTCTGTTATAATATACACGATCTGTAACATGTACTCTCTGCAGAGGCCCACCCTTTGCAAGACCAATGTCAAAGCCTCGGTTCATGAGGACAAAAAATCGCCCCTCTGGACAAAACTTTCCTCTCTCCCTTTTCTATATTGTTAGTTAGCATAGGTTATTATATTCTGTTATTTTTGACTGTTTCATCAAGGAAACATACCGTTTCATGAGGAAACAAAGCGGGGAACTGTAACGATTAGAATGACACCACCTGCTGGAGACTTACTGTAGAAGAGTTTCACCCATGAAGCGAAGGTCTTTGAGGGCAAGACCAGGAGTCTTTTCTTTGGCATCAGGAAGTGACATTGGGTAGTGGGAGGAAGAAGGAAGAGACTGGCGCTCTGTCTCGGGCTCTCTTTCCTTTGGACTCTGGTGGAGAGCGGAGCTAGAAATGTGCTCTCCCTTTAATAGATAGGAATCTAGGCCTTTCTCTCTCTTTACCAAATTCTTATTCTCCTTAATAAATGCTTAAAAGTCTAACTCTTGCTAAAGCTTATAATTTATTGGTGACCACTCATTGGATATTTTAGACTGACTAGCTAGAATTTTAGCCCTTAACAGGTGAAAGTTACAATTCATCCGAGGTCCTCTGACACCAAGTCCAGTACTCAGGTACCACTATACTAGGTTAGTCAAGTCATCAAATGTTAACTAGATTGAAATGCAATTGGGAATTTAAAATTATTTTTCTTTTTTTTCTTTTTTAGTTCAAAATTTTCTCACTCCATTGATGCCTCCTACACATATTAAGGCAAGAAATACATACATACATACATACACATACACATACATACTCACATATACATATTTTATATGTGTGTATACATACATACATACATATATATGAAGTCACACAAAACATTTTCATTTGAGCCCTTTTGAAAAAAAAAAGTATGAAAAAGAATGCTTCAATTTGCACTCAGATTTCATTCTCTCTCTGGAAGCATATAGCATTTTTAATCACAAGTGCTTTGGAACTGTTGTGGATCATTGTATTGAAGTCTTTTACAATTCATCATCATTAAAATATTGCTGTATTGTATACAGTGTTCTCTAAGTTCTGCTCACTATATATTTCACCAGCTCATATAATTCCCAGGTATTTTCTGAAGCTATCCCCCTAGTCAGTTCTTACAGCACAATAGTATTCCATGACAAACCTATATGACAACTTGTTTAACCATTTCCCTATTAATAGACATCCCCTCAATTTCCAATTCTTCCTTCACCACCACAACAAAAAGCTCTACATATGAGTCCTTTCCAGTTATCTTTTTCTTTGGGGGATACAGATCTAGTAGTGGTATTACTGGACCAAAAGGTACACAAAGTTTTAAAGTCCTCTGTGCATAGTTCCAAATTATTCTCCAGAATGGTCAGAGCAGTTCATAGCTCTAGCATTGGTATATTAGTGCGCCAATTTTCCCACATCCTTTCCAGCATTTATCATTGTCCTTTTCTTCATGTCAGCTATCTGATAGGTGTAAAGTGGTTCTTTTAATCTGCTTTCTCTAATTATTAGTGATTAAGAGCATTTTATATAATTATTGATAACATTGATTTCTTTTTCTGATAATTACCTATTTATACTCTTTGATCATTTATCAATTATGGAGTGACTTGTTTTTATAAATTTGGAATTGTTTCATATGTATATGAGAAATGAAACCTTTATCAAAGAAACTTGTAAATTTTTTCTCAATTTCCTGTGTTCCTTCTAAGTTGGGCTACATTAGTTTTGTTTGTGCAAAACCTTATTAATTTAATGTAATACAAATTATCCATTTATTATCTCTCTCTTGTTTGGTCATGAACTCTTCCCTTATCTATAGATCTGACAACGTTTTTTGATGCTCCCCTAGTCTGTTTATGATATTACACTTTATTTCTAAATAATGTACTCATTTTGAGTTTACCTTTGATCCTAGTTTCTTTCACATTATTTCCCAATTTCCCCAGTAGTTTCTGGCAAATCATTAGTTCTTGCCCCCAAGGCTTAGATCTTTGGCTTTATCAAACACTAGGTTTCTGTGACAATTTAATTCCAAATATGATGTACTTAATCTATAACATTGCTCAACAACTCCATTTCTTATTCAGTACCAGATTGATTTTATGATTACCACTTTTTAATAGAATTTGAGATCTGATAATGTTAGCTGACTTCTTTTTGCTTTTGTTCTAAATAATTCTCTTCATAGTCTTTACATTTGTCACTCCAGATAAATTTTGTTATGTTTTCCTACCTCTTTAAGTTTGATTAAGTAAATTAATTTAAGGGAGTATTGTAATTTTTATTTTATTAACTTGGTCTACCCATGAGAAATTCACACTTCTTTAATTGTTTAGATCTGTCATTTGTGTGAAAAGTTGTGTTTATTTGTGTTCATATAGTTCCTCTGTGTGTGTATTGGCAAGTAGACTGTCAATTATTTCATACTGTCAGCAATAATTTTAAATGGATTTTCTCTTTCTATCTTTTCTTTATGGATATTGTTGGTAGTATATAGAAATACACGTTATTTGTATGGGTTTATTTTATATCATGTAACTGCTAAAGTTGCTAATTATGGCAAGTTATTTTAAATGATTATCCCATTTTCTCTATATAGATCATCATATCATCTACAAAAAGTCATTGTTTTGTTTCTTTCTTTCTATTCTTATTCCTTTAATTTATCTTCCTTTTTTATTGCAATAACTAACTTTTTTAGTATAATATTGATTAATGATGAGGCTATTGGATATCCTTACTTCACCCCTGATTTGATAGGGAAAGTTTCTAGTTTATCCCATTATAGATAATGCTTGCTGAAGGTCTTAAATAGATACAATTTATCATTTTAAGAAAAGTTGCATTTATTACTATACTTTTTGTGTTTTTAAAGGGAATGACTTTTATATTTTGACCAAAAAAATTCTGTACCTATTAATATAATCATATCACCTTTGTGGGTTTTATCATTGATATGGTCACTTTAGGAAAAGGAAATAGGATGTTCTGTAATAATTACAGCCAGGTCTCTCATTGAGTCCTTTTCAGCAAGATGCTTACCAAAGCCTTCCTTAAAAGGCTGATCCTTCACTTAGAAGATGGTTATCTACCCAAGAATTAGTATGGCATAAGAAAGAGCTGAGGAATGGTTGATATGGTGTTTTTTACCCAATGACCTTTCAAGAAATGCCAGTAGCTGAACAGAGTTCTTTACATGGTTCTGTTCAATCATCATTGATCTCACCAAGGCTTTGATACTGTCAGTCATGAAGGCTAGTGGTACAGCATGGCCAAATTGTTTGCTTGGAGAAGTTAATTAGTATTGTATATCAGTTCCATGACAGCATGCTTATACTGGTTCTGGATAATGGATAATTCTTTAGTGATTTTCCAGTCACCAATGGAATGAAGCAGGTCTATGTCCTTGCTGTCATGATTTTTAGCATGATGTTTTCAGTGATGTCTTCAATGAGGATGAAAATGACTACAAGGTCAGTTACTGCACTGACAGGAAATTATTTAACTAAGAAAGGCTACAAGCCAAGATTAAAATTGAAAGAGAGATGGTTCATGACTTTTTGACCAAAGAAGATTGTGCACTCAGTGCAGCTTGGGAGGCTGAGATGAAGAGTATGGATCTATTCCCTGATGCTTGTGCTAATTTTGACCTGACAATTAACACCAAGAAAATAGATGTTCCCTACCAGTCAGCACCACAGCATTCATATGTGGAACCATAGGTTATAGTAAATGAAGAAATGTTGAAGGCTGTGAATTAGTTAGCTTATTCTGGCAGTATATTTTTCAAGGATGATGAGGTTGATGCATGCATTGTTAAAACTAGCTTAGTGTTTGGGAGGCTCCAAAGAAAAGTGTGAAAGAGAAGAGGGATTATGCTGCCCACCAAACTGAAGTTCTACAGAACCATTGTGATTACCTCATTGTTGTATGTCTGTGAAACCTGGACAGCATATTAGCTCATGTAGGAAATTGATTTGTTTCCATTTGAATTGTCTTAGGAAGATACTCAAGATCACCTAGCAAGATAAGGGACTGGTCACTGAGGTCTCTTCTTGAGTTGAACTGCCAAGCATCCAAATTCTACTGCAGAGAGTGCAACTCTGATGAGCTGGTCATGTTGTTGAAATGTCAAACATGTTTGCCTAAAAGACTATTTTATAGAGAACTCATTCAAGTCAAGTGCTCACACAGAAGTCAGAAGTAACACAAAAATACTCATAAAACTTTGGAATTGATTGTAAGATATGGGAAAACACTGGCACAGAACCATCCATCATGGCATGCCTGAATCAAAGGAGTCACTGGGTTCTATGAATAGAGCAGGATTGCAGTAGTTCAAAAGAAATACAAGATGTGCAAATTTAGCGATATCTCCACTCCAAAGGTTTATAAGAATTGTTTCTTGCTGAACTTTGTTAGAGCCTTCCAAACTCATATTGGTCTAATCAGCCACAGTTGGACATATTGTACCTTGATCCTGAAATAGTAATATCATTCTGGTCCTCTTTAAATATGAAGGATAACAGCAACTATGACCACTTATGTTTACTGTTTTACTAATATCGAACAAACCCTTTATTCCTGGTATAAATCTAGCTCTGTTCAAATTTGTAGTTGTACAAGGAAATGAGAATGCACATCCCCTGAATAACAAACAGTACATTAGGTATATTAGCTTTAGAGATCATTTGGATGACTGGTCCTTGGTAATCCCTCAGTATTATTGGGGATCAACCCTCATAAACCCTTCTTACTTGGATCTTCAATGAATATATTTTTTAAATTAGTCATTGTCCATTCTCTCACTTCTTCTTGCTTCATGGAAGAAAAGAACAGCTTGGAGATTTCTAGGTTTACCCCAGAACTGAGCCGAGTACTACTTCTGAAAGTCCTTTTTGGAGGAAGGTACATTGTTACCTCTATTGCTAATAGGCACAGCCTTTTGGTTATCCATGAACATGGGGAAAGGACATTTGGAATGCATAGATAATATAAACTATTTATTTTGGTAACATTCCTAGCAGGCAATTTGGATGAGATAGGATGAAACTTGACCTATGATTTCATTGGCATTGGGAACCCCCAAATAAGAAAATTCCATTTTCCCAGGTATATTAGCATTGTTTCTTTAAGTTATGGTCAGAGAGTTGCCTTACGTAATATTTAGCATTAAGGCAACATGTGGTAGAAAATGCCTGGATCAGGTATATTTTCCCTTAAAATGCATAATTATAATAATAATAACATACTGCTTGTTAAGGGTGAGTAGCAAAGAACCCCTAAGTAGCCTTTATCTATGGGGTTCCTTGAACTTTCTATTTGGTCAGGGTCATAAGATTTTAATTCTAAGAAAAGCTGATGATGAGATGTTGTGAAGTTGTAAAGAATCTACAAGTTTGTGTATATTAAAGAGTAGGTTTTAATTGATAAATTATTTGGCCAATGTTTATGAAAATCATGAAATTTACCTGTTAATAAATAGTATATATTAAATAGTATACATCTTTGAGTCACCTTAGTAACAATGACCTTGGATTTAAATATTTAATTTTTGCTTTAGGAAATATGGAAATCTGTTAGTATGGAAACTTATAGTACCCAGCATTTTTTTTCTGGGGGGTTTGAATCAACTATTTTGTAGTCACTGTCTATGTGAAACACCAGCATGCAGTTACTCTTAATTTGTAAATGATTTATTTCTGCTCCATAATAGATTTAAATTAGAAAAGAAAAATAAGAACTTTTATGTGCCTATATGTTCTTATGTGATTATTGTTAACTTATTTCAGTAACAGGAGAAAAATAATGATAATATATCCCTAAGCTATTAGTAAATTTTACTTATTGGAGGTAAATTTTCTTTGGACTATAATTTGATACTATTTTGAGTCTTGATTTCAGGTATGATTGTCTGAATTGTCACTAAACTAATAGTCCACCATTCAAGGGAATGTCATGTGCTTCCCAATAGGAATGAATTTGTGAACTGCTACAGGTGAGTGTCTATGCCTTGGAAAGTTGAGGGTATGACTTTGCAGGATCCTCGAGTCATTTTCCCCATGGTGCTATATATTGTTCTGGACAGGAAATTTTAATTCTGAGACTGCTTGCGATACCCTGTGAATAATGTGGAACTTTGCTGTATTATTGGCAGTTAACTATGACTCTTACCTAGAATCAAAGAGAGGTAAGGGAATTTTTGTCCCCCTCCTTTATGCTTAGGTCAGGTCAGGCTGTGCTAACCATGTCCCTCCTTTTTCCTTTCATAGGAAATTCCTATAATCAGGGCAAGGGAATGCTAGAAGTTTTACTCTTGAAATTCCTAAATGTATTAATTTATAGATTAATACTAAAACATCTCTGAGTTACTATAATATGTTGCAAGCATGAAAGATCTTACTATTTTTAACCTGAATTTGTGATCAACACCATATTCTAAGCAAGTAGGCAAAATAAAATTTTCAGCTTGATATCCCATTCCTAATAGTTATATATTCTTGTATGGGATTAGGTCTTTAAAATATATAATTCTTTTAGGATAATATATATCCTCAAAAGAAGAGGACAGGATAAAAATGTAAGGTGTTTTTTTTAATGGAGTAGTAAACTGAGAAACAATGTAAAACTCTATACACACGTGTGTGTGTGTATACTTGTATATATGTATCTATACATATTTATGTGTGTATATACATACATATATATGTATGCATGTATGTATGTATGTATGTATGGTGAGAATCAGGGTGCCACCCCCTGCTGAGAAATATATATTGTGAGAACCAGGGCAGTGCCAACCTGAAGAGAAAGCATACGACTAGCATCCAGAAGTTATACCTATTCATAGAACTGCCTGTAAGTCATGTCAAAAAAGGCTACCAGCCAATTAGCTTGGAGCTGTGTGTGGGGACCCCCCCCCCTCTTGCCCCTCAGAGAGCTTCCCCTTGAGGAGAACAGGGCATGTCTCTTTTGGTTGGAGGTCGTGGTAGCGGTGGTTGCAGAGCCAGGGTAGCTAGGCTTCTTCTTTCTGAACTCCACGAGTTCTTCTTCTCTCTTTTGCTAACTTCTAAATACTTTAATAAATGCTTAATATACAAAGACGGTGTTATAAGCTTCTAATTTAAGGTGACCACACATTAGATTTTTAGAAATCACAGTTAGATTTTAAACATCACAGTATACATATATATGTGAGTGTATACACATGTGTGTTTTAGAAAAAAATGTAGTTTCTTGATTTTCCCTTTTAATCATATATTTTTTTTCTTTGTCTGAGATCATGATTGCCACACCTCATTGTTTTTTAGTTTACTTGAAGCATTCTGTTCCAGCCTCTTATTTTCCCTCTCTGTCTTTCTGCTTTTAGTGTGACTCTTGTAAACAACATATTGTTGGATTCTGGTTCCTAATCTATTCTATTATTGGCTTCCATTTTATGGGTGAGCTCATCCCATTTACAGTGCATCCCTTTTTCTCATTCCTTAATTTTTTGGAGATCATTCCAACATAAACAACTCATCCTCATGCCCTCTGTCTATGTAAACTCCTTTTAATGGTCCTAATAATGATGCAGTTCTTAAGAGTTAAATGTATCATCTCCCTATATGAATAGAATATAAAACAATTTGACTTTATTGAATCTCCTAGGATTACTCTTTCATGTTTACCTTTTCTGCTTTTTTTTTTTTTTGAGTCTTGTGCTTGGATGTCAACTTTTCTATTCAGCTCTGGTCTTCTCATCAGGAAAGTTTGAAAGTTATCTATTTCATCAATTATCCATTTCCCCCTGAAGGATTATATTCAGTTTTGATGGGTACATTATTCTTGGTTGTAATCCCAGCTTCTTTGTCTTCCAGAAAGTCATATTCCAAGCCCTCCGCTCCTTTAATGTGGAAGGAGGAAAGGGGAAAAGAGGATTGGTGGGGATAATGGAAGAGAAGGCAGTGTGTGGGAGGTGGTGGTCCAAAACATAATACTTTTGATGAGGGATAGGGCAGAAGGGAGTGAGAAAAGGAGGGGGGGAGGGGAGAGGGGAGGAGAGGAGAGGAGAGGAGAGGAGAGGAGAGGAGAGGAGAGGAGAGGAGAGGAGAGGAGAGGAGAGGAGAGGAGAGGAGAGGAGAGGAGAGGAGAGGAGAGGAGAGGAGAGAACTTATATTTAGACAGTTTCCAGTGATAATTTGAGCTCAAATGACTTCCAAAAGGGTCACACAGTCAGTATGTATTAAAGCCAGAAGTATGTCATGGCACAGTGGAAAGAGTTCCAAATCTAGAATTGCAGGTTTTGAATTCAAATCCTGACTGTGGAATTTACTATATCTGTGATCCTCTGCATATAACAACTTCTTTGGTCCTCAGTTTCCTCCATTGTAAAGTGGTACGGTTCTTTTCTGTAGTGGTTTCCTGCTATAAAAAGAGCTACTATAAATATGTTTTGTATATATGGAACACTTTCCTCTTTATATGATATGTTTAAGGACTCAATATGCAAAATTAGACATATATTTTTGGACATGTGATTGTTTTGCTTCAGTATGCATATTTACTACAAGGCTTTTCATTTCATTTTCCCCCAATGGGAAGAAGGAAGAGAAAGGAAGGGAAGGAAGAGAAAATATGTTTGTTCATTGAAAAAAAAATAATAGGGGCAGCTAGGTAGCACAGTGGATAGAGCACTGGCCCTGCATTCAGGAGGACCTGAGTTCAAATCTGGTCTCCGACACTTAACACTTACTAGTTGTGTGACCCTGGGCAAGTCACTTAACCCCAATTGCCTCACCAAAAAATAAAATAAAATAAAATAAAAATGAGTGGGTTGGACTAGATGATCCTTAAAGTCTCTCCCAAATCTAAATCTATGACTAAGCCAGTTTTTACCCACTCTGACAAGGGTTCTTATCAGATCTTTTATCACAAATAAGTTGGCATGCAGGGAAATTTATCCATTAAAAGTTTACATCCTCTTCTTTTCCTTTCATAAAAGAAATATGGGGATCTATTTTATGGTCTATAAAACATATATATAGTACTAAAGTAGGAAAGGAAACTACATAGCCATGTATCACTCTGTTTAAATGTATTCAAAAGAATTCTGTATGTACCACATGCCTTTGTTGGAATATTAGTTCAGACAACAGTGCAGAGACAAAGGACTATATGAAAATTATGTAGGTCACTGATGTTTTCTTATAATTGATTTATATAAATATATGAATATACATACATACTACCATCTCCAAAAGCTCTCACTCTACTATAAATCTTAAAATATATTAAATGTTTTTTTGAGCTAGGAGACTTTGATAGTTTAGATTTTAAAATTAATATTTTTAAATCCTACATATTCCCTTGTCTTCCCTTGGTGTATAACAGCAAGAGTTCTATCTTGCCCACCTCTATTCTCCTTGCCAGTATGCAAATTATTAATTTACTAGATGACCAAAAAAGACAGGAGCCATGAAGATTTCCATTTAATTTTTGGTAGTACTGCATATCAATTGAATTATAACTGGCCAGTACTATAGGAACTTAGCTCTAGTTGAGCAGATAAATTATATATTATTGTTTTATTAATGACAGGAACAAAAAAGCACTAAAGGAAATATATGGCAAAACAAAGTAGTCTAGCAGAAGTAATCCGTGCAGTGGATGGAATACTGGACTTGGAGTCAGAAAGCCTGAATTTGAGTCCCATTTCTGCTATTAATCAACCATGTGACCTTGGGCAAGTTTCATTTTCTCTCTGTTTCCTCATTTCTTAAATAAAAGGTTGGGCTAGTTGATCTATAAAGTTCCTTCCAACTTAATGATTCTCTGAATAATTTTTATTTTATCATATTTTTCTCTAGGAAATGTCTAAGAGGACTATTGGCATTATTGTTCAGGTTATTAAAAGCGTTTTAAAATGCACCTACCCTGTTTGGTATGCCATTTACATAGCTGTATGAGTGGTCTTGTAACGATTGGAATAACGCCACCTGCTGGATACTAACTGTAGAAGAGTTCTGCCCATGAAGCGAAGGTCTTTGAGGGCAAGACCAGGAGTCTTTTCTTTGGCGTCACTTCCTGACGCGGGCTAGTGGGAGGAGGAAGGAAGAGACTAGCGCTCAGTCTCACTCTCTTTCCTGGGGACGCTGGCGGAGAAGGGAGCTAGAAATGTGCTCTCCCTTTAATAGATAGGAATCTAGGCCTTTCTCTCTCTTTACCAAATTCTTATTCTCCTTAATAAATGCTTAAAAGTCTAACTCTTGCTAAAGCTTATAATTTATTGGCGACCACTCATTAGATATTTTAGACAGACTAGCTAGAATTTTAGCCCTTAACAGTCTCAAGGCCTATTAAGTTCCTGTGCAGGCATGACATTCATGGATCCCAGTTCAGATAGACATTATCTCAGATCAGATATATTCCACAGTTCTCTGTTTTCTGGCATGTTGTCATGATTTGTCTATTTGTTTGAATTTCAAATTTTTCCTCCTGCTTAGACCTCCACAACATGATAACCCTTTAACCTATGACTTGCCTAATTACAACTTTGAATTTCTGCCTATGCCTGACCTCCGATACTTGCCTTTGGGTAGCAAAGAATCAACATGTACACAAATGAATAATTGCAAATCATATACAAACTAAATAAAAAGTTGTTTGCTGGGAAAGGAATGTTAGTGACTATATTGCTTCATGATTGAAGAAACAGTGGAACTCTTTTGTAGAGTTTCATTTTAAAGTATGTGATTAATTTAATGTGTAACTTTCAGAGCTGTCATTGTTTGTGATTCCTTTTGGCTCATCTTATTTTTCCTTCTCATTTTGGGGTGGAGAATAATATTTCTACCCTTCCCCTTCCTTCACTACCCCCACTGGAAGAAAAAAGACAAAACCCTCATAACAAATATACATTATCAATCAAAAGAAATAAAACTGTCAAAGTAAGATTTGGCCATATCCAAAAATGTATACCTCATTTTTCATCATGAGTCCATTACCCCTCTGTAAGGAAATCAATAGCAAGCTTCATCACTAGTCTTCTGTACTTGTAATTGGTCAGCATTCTTAAGTATTTAAAATTGTTTTTCTCTACTTTGTTATTGAAATATGGTTAATTCTTTACCATAGCAACTTAGAACGTCGCAATTTTCTTCAATTTACATTAAGCTTCTGTTATTTGTCTCGGAAAATAACAAATAAGTATCAACAAATACAAAAGCTTTTTTTTTTAAATGGGACAATAAAGAAAATAATAAAATGCTAATTAACTAGAATGCCAGAAGAAGGACAAGTTAGTACATACAGTAAGGCTTTAAAAATGGATAGGTAATTGGAATTCTACTCAATGAAGTGATTTCTTGAGTAATTAATATATTAGAAGCAAAAGTACCCTTTACTGGTCCCTTCATGATGATGTAACAGTTGAGGTAGGCAAACTTAACAGAGGCAACCACTGACATCTGTTTCAATTTCTCCTACTTCACTCTAACCAATGAACATTTGTTAAGACAGAGATTTAAATCATTCAGAATTATGAAAAATGAAATTTATTCCTGTTCCAGTATTCTTACACCTTAAATGCTTCCATGTAGCCTGTAATTCAATGATCCTGTCCTCTTTACAATTCCTCACAAATGACACTCCATCTTGCCATTAGACATTTAGCCATCTCCCATGTCTGGAATAGTCTCTCTCTACTCTTCCTCCTAGCATTTCTGACTTCATTCAAATCCTAGATAAAATTCCACCTTTCCCAACCTCCCCTTAATTCTAGTGCCTTCCCTTTCTTAATTATTTCAAATTTATCCTATATAGATTTACTTGTACATAGCTGTTTGCATGTTGTCTCCCTTATTACACTGTGACCTCCTTGAGGATGGGGATTGCTCTTGACCTTTCATTGTATCCCTAGTGCTTTAGCACATTGCCTGGCACATAGTGTACTCAACAAATGTTGATTGATTGACTAAAGAAACTTTTCCTATTCTCATTCTACATAGATGGCTATTTCTTGCTAGTTTCTTTTTAAACTTCTTTATCAGGCTAGATAATGAGGTTAGGCTCCCAGACTAGGTTTGTAAAATCTGTTAGTCTCATTATATAGCTGAATGCCACTCTGGTACTTCACCATAAGGTAGTAGTGACCCTTGACTACATTCTCAAAGGAATGTAGATGCTGACATATTTTGACCTGATGTAAAAGAAAATTAATATTGTCTTAGAGACAATATATCCACTATCCAAGGGCCAGTCAACTTAAATACAGATACAATGACTCTCTTTAGGCAGGCCACCAGATTATGAATTTGTTGGCCATAGCAGCCATTGAAAACAAAGCAAAGAAATAAAAACAGAAAAATGCCAAATGACTTACAGCCTTCTGTTTTCTCTTTTTGTTTTTACATTACTGGTGATGAAATGGAGGGAAAATAGGAAGAGCATGTTAAGAGCCTTATTAATTTTAGACTGTATATTCATGCTGGTTTATCTATAGATATTTTAAATGTGAGATCCTTGTCTAATAATTGATCTGGCATACCACTAAAGATACTGAATTATATCAATATATAATCAGAAGAAATAGAAAATAACTTATAGCTCAGTGGAATGATGGCCCAACAGTTCACCATGAATAAGTAAATATGAGTTAAGAATTCTGGTTTCATTATGTGTACAAAGGGAAAAGGAAACATCCTTTCATGAAAATTTAATTCATTTTGAAAAACCATAATGAGTTGAGTCTGACATGGAACAGGAGTAATAGAAAAAACTATATTTCTTTTGATACACTTAACATAACTTTCATGATTCCAAGCTACTCACCAACATAAATATATGGATACATCTTTTTAATGACAACATTTTTCTGGAAATGTAATATAGCTGTGAATCATTGAATACCACAATTTCTCTGAAGATCATGAATGTCCCCTGCCCACTTGGACTCCATGATATTAGGCTTTGAGATATGTAGCATTTCTCCAATCAAGATATCCAGAACCTTGTGAGTCAAAGGACAAGATTAAAGGCTCAAAAATAGAGGAATGGCAACTGCAAACCAGCTAAATTATCCTAACATTACCAACAGCTTAAAAATAATACCTCAAGGGAGTCCAACCACATGATCATGCCAACACAGACACCAGGCATGTTGAGAAAGAGAAACTTACCCCGTACCTCCAAAACAGCTGCAGCACCAGCGTCTTCTGGAACTAAGCTTGTGGTCGGGTGAGATGGGCTGAATGGCTGATCCGGGGAAAGTGCAGGGGTGTCTGTGGGACCCAAGAGGAATTTGGCTCTCTCACCCCAGCAGGGAACCAGGAAGAAATCCTGAGCAGTGGGAGGCCCAGGTTGTTGGAGCTAAGAGCCACCACAGCACACAAAGTTCTGATGGCTGGTTAACTAGCAAGTTGGCTTGAGGTATCTTCAGACCAGAGAATAGGCCAGGTGAGAGAAAAACCTGCCCTTCCTCAAACCAAAATGCCTGGGCCCCTCTGAAGCTTGGGACAGTGTAGCTTGGAAGTAGGGCCCCACTGTAAGAGGGAGTTAAAAGTCAAGTAAAAAACAGCAAGATGAGAAAGCAAAGAAAGTTGAGAATAGAAAGTTTCTTTACTGACAAGGAAGATCGAAGTGCACCCTGAGAAGAGGATAGCAACCTACATCCAAAGCTTCCAAAAAAAATGTGAATTGGTCTCAGGCCTTGGAAGTGCTCAAAAGGGACTTTGAAGAGAAATTAGGAGAGATAGAAGAAAGATTTAGAGAGGTGAAAGAAAAAATGAATAGAGAAATGAGAGCAATGCAGGAGAGTCATGAAAAAAAAGTCAATAGCTTGAAAATCCAAATGGACTGCCTAAAAGCCATGATAAAAATTTTAAAAAATGAACCTGGATAACATCTTTCATTAAATTTTCAAGTAAATATGCCCTGATATTATAGATCTAGAGAGTACAATAGAAATTGAAAGAATCCACAGATCACCTCCTGAGACAGATCCCCAAATAAAAACTTGTTCAAATGATAATATACCTATACATTTCTCCATTTGGTTAAACATTTTATGGAACATAAGAATTAAAGCAAAGTTTTGGTATTCATTAAAACACTATTTCAATTTCCACCCTTTTTCTGGAGACAGATTTTCAATAGTTGGTTTCAGCTCAAGTATTTTCTAGTGCATGGAGCAAGATATATCATGTACATTCTCAAAATACTCACTTTGTTTATGCTATTTCAATATACATTCCAAAACACTAAAGGCATAGTTTTGTAGAGGAAAATCATGCAAAAAGTTATATAAATCCTCTTACTTCTTATGTCTAAATAAGCATACTTCAGTTTGCCCACACAAACTGTAATCTATTATGTCTATACAAAATAATACATCTGAGGTGAGGGGCGAGTATGTGAGGACAGAAAATGAAACAAAATAAATATTCAGCTTACAGAAATTTATGTTCTTGTGATGCTAAAATCTTTAAAATAATTGAAATATTATTAAAATTTGTGATGTTTAAAATCTATATTGTATGATCGCCTTAAATAAAAAAACTTCAGCACCAGTCTTTGAGCATTAAACATTTATTAAAGCATACAGATATTTACAAGGAGTTCAGAAAGTTAAGAAAAAGAAGTCCTACCTAGCCTAGAGTTCCAGCCTGGTTGGGTTCTTCCTCAAGTCCTCCTCTACAAGCCTGCTTTAATCAGGAACTCTCTAGCAAGCAGAATGTGGAAGCTTTTTATAGGTCTGGAAGAGAGGCAGTCCTTACACACTGCTTCAAGCTGATTGGTTGGCATCATCCAAACCATTAAGGGATAGCCAGGTGTGATTACAATCCAATTAATTTGAAGTAGGCTAATCAGCAGTCAATCACTCTCACTTGATTCAATCAGTCTTGATTAATCTCCAGGTGGGTCTTTGAGTATCTGCTAAATCCCATTATTTCATCACAAATTGAACTCTAAAAATCTAACTTATCTATGTACTTGTCTGGAAAATAGAAATATAGATTAATTAAAGTCCATAGTTCATTTCATTTTATCACTCCTATAGCTCACTTTTTTTTTTTTTGGTGAGGCAATTGGGGTTAAGTGACTTGCTCAGGGTCACACAGCTAATAAGTGTTAAGTATCTGAGGCCAGATTTGAACTCAGGTCCTCATGAATCCAGGGCCAGTACTCTAGCCACTGCACTACCCAGCTGCCCCTAGCTCACATTTTTTTTTAATGTATGAGGTATTTTATTTTTTCCATTACATGTAAAGATAGTTCTCAACTTTTGTTTATACATGCTTTACAATTTCAGATTTTTCTCCCTCCCACCCCTCCCTCCCCCCTCCCCTAGACAGCAGGTAATCTGATATAGGTTATATCTATATATCTCTATACACATACATATAGATATATATATATATACACACACAGACATATATATACACATAATAACATTAATCCTATTTCTGCATTAATCCTGTTACAAGAGAAAGAATTAGAGCAGTGATACAAAACCTCAAAATAGAAAGAAAAAAAAAACCAACAGCACCCAAAACAAAAGAAATAATATGGTTCAATCAGCATCTATACTCCACAGTTCTTTCTTTCTTTTTTTTTTTCTTGGATTTCGAGATCCTCTTCTATCATGAGTTCCCTGGAACTCTTCTGTACCATTGCATTGGTGAGAAGAATATAGTCCATCACAGTAGGTCAGCACTCAATGTTGATGATACTGTGTACAATGTTCTTCTGGTTCTGCTCATCTCACTCATCATCAGCTCACATAAGACCCTCCAGGTTTCTCTGAACTCTTCCTGCTCATCATTTCTTACAGCACAATAGTATTCCATTGTATTCATATACCACAACTTGTCCAGCCATTCCCCAATTGATGGGCACCCCCTCAACTTCCAATTCCTTGCTACCACGTAAAGAGCAGCTATAAATATTTTTGTACATGTGGGTCCCTTTCCCCCTTCCATGATTTCTTTGGGCAAAAGACCTAAAAGTGGGATTGCTGGGTCAAAGGGTATGCACACTAGCTCACATTTTTTAATACTACAACTAAGATATGTTCCCCTTCAAACTTTTTTCTTCCATTTCATTTTGTTGTTTTTTGCTTCATTTCTCTTGTCTTTGGCCTGAAGTATCTCACCTTTGAAAACTCTCCTACTTTCTGGAAATGATTAATGTCTCTTCCTCTCAACTGGACTTTGGAGTTTTGTTTTGTTTTCTTTTCTTTTTTATTCACTAGTCAAAATGGACTGTGTCAGAACACCACAGGGTTTTTCCTAACATAAAAAAAAATCTTCCACAGTGACAACATGGGATGATTCTGACCCCAGTTGATTCTGCTGTTGTTTGGCTGCTTCATGTTGCCTCTGCATTCCAGTTCATAACTCAACATCCCTCTTAGAATGAAGTTGCTAAAAAAGTGAATCACCTGAAAGTTTTGTTTGAATTACCATTCACTACTTCATTTTGATAAACATAGCTGAACATAGACATTTATATGCATAATTCCACTTGGAAATGTACACCTAGATGTTCACCAGGGAGTCTAATCAAAGGAAGCCACTGAGATCAATATTTAAAACATGTGCCTATTAAGCCAAATCCTAGATTTTAAATGTCTGTACGACTTCATGCTAGTCAATTATTTAAAATCTTTGAACCTCTTTCTCGTTGGTAAAATGTGGATGTTGGACTAGATTTCCTCTAATGTCCCTTCAAGTTCTAACAATCTACAACTCTATGAATCCATGACTATAAATTTAAGCGATCATTGGCATCTCAGATTGGCAAAGTCACAAAATTGGGAGAGGTCTAAGAGCTCATATAGTCCTGCTTATACTTGAACATAAATTTACAATAGCCCTGAAAAATAGTTATTCTACTTCCATTAGAAGAACTCATAACATGTATATTTATGTATGTGTGTGTGTATATATATATATATATATGCATATATATGCATATATATGTGTGTATGTTTGTGTGTTATATGTGCTCTATCCACTGTCCCACATTGTTTCCACTAAACCAATTTTAACTCACCTCTGTTTCCTTTACAATTGATGATGAACTCCCTTAATTCCCAGATTATGATCTTTAGGCATCTCCTTCTTTTCTTCTTCATGCATCTCTTTCTTTTCTTCCTCATATGAATCATTTGTGTCTTGAGCATCATCATTTTCTTCTTAGCAGATTCCCAGACATTGTGGGATAATATCCCCTGTAGAATTTTGGACAGTGAGATCCTATCAGTTTTATATGTTTTTTTAACTTTTAAAAATGTACTTTCCAGAGATGGAGCAAAGATGGCAAAGAGAAGACAGCAAGCTGCCTGAGCTCTCCTTCAGTTCCCTCAAAGAACATTAAATCAAGCCTGTAAAGATATTCTGAAATTACAGAACCTACAAAAAGACAGAGAGACACAGTCTTCCAGCCTGAGATAATTTAAAAGACTTCAGGAAAGGTTGGTCTCACTAGGGTGGGGGTTGGGGAAGTGCAGTGCACCCCAGCACAGCACAGTGTGGAGTGGGTTGAGCAAATCAGCAGGAAGCAATAGGCCACAGCTGAGCAACTGAGGCCCCTTGATCTTTACTCCCAGGCTGGTAGTGCAGCATGGCCGTGGTGAGATCCACCAGCACCAGCTGAGAGGACAGACTGCCAACTAGGGGGCTACCCACAAGATGGACATGACCAGGACTGGTCATCCCAGAATGAACCAGGAGCAAGCACAGAGAGCAAGCCCAGGGTGGTGAAAAATCCACAAGCCAAAGAGGCCTCAGAGTAGAAAGCCAGTGACACAGGCCCTATCTCCCAGGACAAGAAGCTTGAAACAGTGACCCTGGTGCCCAAGGAGTGGACCTCAACTTTAAAAAAAAACCATAATAATAAACTGCAATATGAGTCAGAAACAAAAAAGAGCTCTTACCCTTGAGAGCTTCCATGTTGACAGGGAAGAGGCAAACACAAACTCAGATGAGGACAATACTCTCAAATTGCCTACATATGAAGTCTCAAGAGGGAAGATGAATTGGTCTCAAGAACAAAAAGCCTTGGAAAAGCTCAATAAGGATTTTAAAAATCAATTGAGAGAAGTAGAAGAAAAAATGTGGAGAGAAATGAAAGCAACACAAGAAAATTATGAAAAAAGAATCAGCAGCTTGGAAAAGGAAGCACAAAAATTGACTGAACAAAACAATTCCTTAAAACATTTATTTGGCCAAATGGAAAAGGAGGTACATAATCTGACTGAAGAAAACAATGCCTTAAAAATCCAAATTAGACAGATGGAAACTAATGACTCCATGAGACACCAGGAATCAGTCAAACAGAATCAAAAGAATGAAAAAAATAGAAGAAAATGTGAAATACCTCATTAGAAAGACAACTGACCTGGAAAACAGATCCAGGAGAGATAATTTGAGAATCATTGGACTGCCTGAAAGTCATGATCAGAAAAAGAGTCTAGACACCATATTCCAGGAAATTATCAAGGACAACTGCCCTGATATTATAGAATCAGAGGATAAAATCACCATTGAAAGAATCCACCGATCACATCCTGAAAGAGACCCCAAAAGGAAAACTCCAAGGAATATTGTAGCCAAACTCCAGAATTATCAGGTGAAGGAGAAAATACTCCAAACAGCCAGAAAAAAGCAGTTTAAATATCATGGAGCCACAATCAGGATTGCTCAGGACCTGGCAGCTTCAAGATTAAAGGATCACAAGGCTTGGAATATGATATTCCGGAAGGCAAAGGAGTGTGGATTGCAGCCATGAATCTATTACCCAGCAAAACTGAGCATTCTCTTTCAAGGGAAAAGATGGACATTCAATGGCATTGGGGACTTTCAAGGTTTCCTGATGAAAAGACCAGAAGTGAATAGGAAATTTGATCTTAATATATAAGAATCAAGAGAAGTTTAAAAAGGTAAACAGGGGAGAAAAGTTATTCAATAAGGTTAGACTGTTTATATTCCTACATGGCAAGATAATACTTATAGCTCTTGAGAACTGTATATATATTTGGGAATACAGAAGGATTATACACAGAGGGTATAAATATAAATGGTCTTTGATGTGATGATGATAAGAACAGTAAGGCATTATAAAGTAGTTTATGGGGGGAAGAGGAAAGGGAGGTGGAATGCAGTGAATTACATCACATGAAGAGGTGCAAAAAACATATTACAATAGAGGGAAAGAAGGGAGTGGTGAACATTGTTTCAACTTTACTCTCACTAGATTTGATTCAAAGAGGGAATAACATATACATTCATTTGGATAAAGAAACTTAGGGAAGTAAAAGGGAAAGGGGAAAAGGAGGAGGGACTGATAGAATGGAGGGCAGAAGCAGAGCAGAAAAGGGTAAAGAAAAGGGAGGGGAGGTGATAAAAGGGAGGGCTCATTGGGGGAGGCAGGGGTAAGAATCAAAATGTTGGTGAGGAGGAATAGGGTGAAAGAAGGGGGAGAAAGTACAAAGGGAGTTAATAGAATGGTGGGAAATAGAAAACTAGTAAGAAAGAATTCAAGTAAAAAAATGAAAGGGGTGAATTCTCCACCAATGAAGTGGAAAATAAAGCAATAATTAGGAGCTATTTTGCCCAACTGTATGCCAATAAATTTGACAATCTAAATGAAAAGGATACATATTTACAAAAATACAAACTGCCCAGGATAACTGAAGAGGAAATAAAATTCTTAAATAAGCCCATATCAGAAAAAGAAATTGATCAAGCCATTAGTGAACTCCCTAAGAAAACATCTACAGGGCCAGATGGGTTTACAAGTGAATTCTACCAAACATTTAAAGAACAATTAATTCCAGTGTTATTCAAATTATTTGGAAAAATAGGTGAAGAAAGAGTTTTACCAAATTATTTTTATGACACAAATATGGTGTTGATACCTAAACCAGGCAGAGCCAAAACAAGGAAAGAAAATTATGCACCAATTTCCCTAATGAATATTGGTGCAATAATCTTAAAATAATCTTAAATAAGATATTAGCAAGGAGATTACAGCAAGTAATCACCAGGATAATATGCTATGATGAGGTGGGATTTACACCAGGAATGCAGGGCTGGTTCAACATTAGGAAAACTACTAACATAATCAACCACATCAATAAGAAAACTAACCAAAATCATATGATTATTTCAATGGATGAAGAGAAAGATTTTGACAAAATACAACACCCATTCCTAATAAAAGCACTAGAAAGCTTAGGAATTGGTAGAGCTTTCCTTAAAGGAATAAGAAGTATCTACCTAAAACCATGAGCAAGCATTATATGTAATGCAGATAAGTTAGAGGCATTCCCAATAAGATCAGGGGTGAAACACGGATGTCCTTTATCACCCCTATTATTTAATATTCTACTAGAAATGTTAGCTTTAGCAATCAGAGAAGAAAAAGGAATTAAAAGAATTAGAATAAGCAAGGAGGAAACAAAACTATCACTCTTTACAGATGATATGATAGTATACTTAGAGAATCAACTCAAAAATTACTTCAAATAATTAACAACTTTAGCAAAGTAGCAGAATATAAAATAAATCCACTTAAGTCATCATCATTTCTATACATGATCAACAAAGTCCAGCAGCAAGAGATAGAAAGAGAAATTCCATTTAAAGTAAGGGTAGACAATATAAAATACTTGGGAGTCTACTTCCCAAGACAAACCCAGGAACTATATGAAATAAATTACAAAATACTTTTCACAACAATCACATCAGACCTAAATAATTAGAAAAATACCAATTGCTCATGGATGGGCTGAGATAATATAATAAAAATGACAATTCTGCCTAAATTAATGTACTTATTCAGTGCCATACCAATCAGACTACCTAAAATTATTTTATAGAACTAGAATAAATAATAACAAAATTCATCAGGATGAACAAAAGCTCAAGAATATCAAGGGAAATAATGAAGAAAAATGGACAGGAAGCGGGGCTAGCTGGACCAAATCTGATGCTTTACTGTAAAGAGGCAGTCATCAAAACTATCTGGTACTGGCTAAGAAATAGAGTGCAGGACCAGTGGAATAGGCTAGGCACAGGAGACATAGTAGGAAATGACATTAGTAATATACTGTTTGATATACCCAAAGACCCCAGCTTCTGGGATAGGAATTCAGTATTTGACAAAAACTGCTGGGAAAACTGGAAGATAGTATGGCAGAAATTAGGCATAGACTAACATCTGACACCTTATACTAAAATAGGTCAAAATGGGTACATGATTTAGACATAAGAGGTGATACCATAGGTAAATTAGGAGAGAAAGGAATAGTCTACCTATCAGATCTTTGGAAAGGAAAACAGTTTTTGACCAAAGAAGAGATAGAGTATATTATAAAATGCAAAGTGGATGATTTTGATTACATTAAATTAAAAAGTTTTTGTACAAACAGAAGCAATGCATCCAAAATTAGAAGGGGTGAAGAAAGCTGTGAAACAATTTTATGGCCATTACTTCTGATAAAGGAGTCATTTCTAAAATAATCGGGAACTGAATCAAATTTATAAGAATCCAAGTCATTCCCCAATTGAGAAATGGTCAAAGGATATAAACAGGCCATTTTCTGATGAAGAAATTAAGGCTATCTATTGCCATATGAAAAAATGCTCTAAATCACCATTGATTAGAGAAATGCAAATAAAAATAACTCTGAGGTACCACCTGACACTTATCAGATTGGCTAATATGACAAAAAAGGAAAATAATAAATATTGGAGAAGCTGTGGAAAAATTGGAACACTAATGCATTGTTGGTGGAGCTGTGAACTGATCCAACCATTCTGAAGAGCAATTTGGAACTATGCCCAAAGGGCTATAAAGCTGTGCATACCCTTTGACCCAGTAATACCACTACTAGGTCTTTTCCTCAAAGAGATCATAAAAAAAGGAAAAGGATCCATATGTACAAAATTATTTATAGCTGCTCTTTTTGTGGTGACATGGAATTGGAAATTGAGGGGTTGGGTTGCCCATCAATTGGGGAATGGTTGAACAAGTTGTGGTATATGAACGTAATGGAATACTATTGTGCTGTAAGAAACAAGCAGGCAGATTTCAGAGAAAACTGTAAGGATTTGCATAAACTGATGATGAGTGAGATGAGCAGACCCAGGAGAACATTGTACACGGTATCAATATCACTGTGTGTTGATCAACTGTGATAGACTGGATGCTTCTCAGCAATGGTCCAAGATAGTTCCAAGGGACTCATGATGCAAAATGCTCTCCAAATCCAGGAAAAAAAAAACAAAAACAAAAAACTGTTAAATCTGGATCCAGATTGAACCATATGATTTTTGTTGTTTTTGGTGGCATTGTTTTTCTTTTTGAGATTTTTCCTTTTTGCTCTGATTCTTCTCTCATAACATGCCTAATGCAAAAATATGTTTAATGTTATTGTACATATATAATCTATATCAGATTACTTGCTGTCTTGTGGAGGGGGGAGTGAAGTGAGGGAGGGAGAAAAAATTGAAACTAGAAATGTTATAAAACAAATGTTGAAAACCATCTCTAAATGTAACTGGAAAATAATAAAATATTTATATGGAAAAAAATGTACTTTCCAAGATGACTTATGTATATCCCCCAATTTTTCCTTTACTTTATCATCAGAAAATATAAACAAATATCCCATTTCACATCATACTTATCTTACCAAGATATCTGAACAGTACAATTCACTTGAACATTCTTTCATTGACTACTTACCTAATAAAGACATATTGCCATGCTTAAGGCAATATAGAAAAGAAAAAATATATGGTCCATGTTGCCATCAAGTTGATGACAGTCCAGCATGGGATTAAGGGATGTACATAAGCTGATATAATGAGAAAGTAGACCATTTTAACGCACAAGTGAGGCAAGGATAATTAAATGTAGGCAAGACCTTTTCTGGCTAAAAGGATTATTCTTCCTTTCCTCCCTCTGTTCCAACTCCAGTTAGGAATGTAGGTATAAAATGATTTTATTTTAAAAGGAGTTAGGAGTGGTTGTGAAGACCCAGATGTGATTTTATTCATGTATTGAACTCCCAATTTGAACACACAGAATCACAAAATTTGAAAGTTGGAAAGGAGCTCACTGGTTTTCTAGTCCAAATCAGAAACAAAGTAATCCCCACAATAACATAATTGACAAGTAGTCAAGTCATTTAGCCTCTATGTGTAAACCTCCACTTTTGGGATCCACCAATTCTTTTTTGGACAAATTATTATAAAGTTCTTCCTGCAATCAAACCTAAATTCTCCTCTTTGCAATTCCATCCATTGGTCCCAGCTCAGCTCATTGGGCCCTAAAAAGCAAGTATAGCCTTTTCTCTACATGACAATCCTCTAAATACTTTGTTTTTGTTGTTTGTTTTTTTGTGGGGCTATGGGAGTTAAGTGACTTGCCCAAGGTCACACAGCTAGTAAGTGTCAAGTGTCTGAGGCCAGATTTGAACTCAAGTACTCCTGAATCCAGGACCAGTGCTTTATCCACTGTGCCACCTAGCTGCCCCAATCCTTTAAATACTTGAACACAGTTATCATGTGCCCCTTGAATCTTCTTTTCTCTAGGCTAAACATGCATAGTTCCTTCAGCCAATTCCCATATTCATGAACTCAACTCCTTCTAAGAAAGGTCAGCAGTTTATCTGTGTTAGACTTTTTCAGAATTTCCACAAGATTTACAAGTTTCTTTTTGTTTTGTTTTGTTTTGGGGGCAATGAGGGTTAAGTGACTTGCCCAGGGTCACACAGCTAGTAAGTATCAAGTACCTGAAGCCAAATTTGAACTCAGTTCCTCCTGAATCCAGTGCTGGTGCTTTATCCACTGCTTCACCTAGCTGCCCGCAAGATTTACAAGTTTCATGCACAACCAGCCTTTCAGAGCTGTCCTTCAATTTAAATCATCTTCAGTTAAAAGCAATAAAACCAAAATGATGATAACACTGGACTATATTGCTGAAGGTTGCTGAAAATGCAGGCAGCATTCATTTGCAAGGTGCTTCCTCTAGTGTTCTCAGATTGATGCACACTATTGACAAATTTATGAAAGGTAACAAGACTTAGCCTTAGAAGCACAGACTGAGCACATCAAGGTGTTTGGGTAAATGCCCATTGTATTAAATCAAACCAAGGTCAGCTTCATGTATTGTGTTCTCAGTTACATGACTTGTAATCACTTTAGAGTTTTCATTATCATAGATCCAGAATTTGGATTTCTCAGTTCCAGAATATGCAGTATGTCTGGCTTAGCACTTTTGTGAGTGAGCACTTTTTATTGAATTTTTATCATTATGGATCCTTGAGACAATACTCATTCCCAAGATACAGAATTCAGACAGTTCATTAATGGTTTCCCTTTCAAACTTTTATGCACCAGAATTTTGGCTTGACACCAACCCTGGATGGATATGCCCAAATTTTCCTAATAGAATTCTGAATTAGTTAGATGTTGTCAGAGGAAAATGTGGCATGCTCTCTCTCTCTCTCTCTCTCTTTCTCTCTCCATCCCTCCCTTCCCCATATATACATATATGTACGTATATGTGCATATATGCATACACATTACATGTGTGTGCATGTGCATATCTACTTACCTTTAACTTATTCTCATCTGTTTTTATATAGTAATCCTCTTATCTGATTGATTCTACCATGGTCTCTGTAGTGACTATTTCATATCTCCCCTTTCTTCAGGTCCTCAAAATTATTTCATATCAACCACCATTTCATTTTTTTCCTCTATCATCCACATGGGATTAAATAGGGGAATTTACTTATTTTCCTCTTTATAACCAATTGTTTTGGCATTATACGGACTCAAAATATCAATGATGACTGGTTCATTTATTCACTTGTCCAAACAGCAATTCTTTGTGTACAGTTATCCCTTCAAAATCATGTAGGTTAGGGGCACATTATCCCTGTGATCTGGAAAATTTGCATAAAAAGTTTGACAGTCCCTTCATAGCAGATAAGTCTGATTTTTTTCTTTTTTTCTTTTATGGAGGTTTACAGTACCTTGTAGTAAAATTTGGGTTGATATTACATAATACTATACATATGTTTTATGAATTTCTGAGTTTCCAAACTTTTTCTGTGTCATCTGTGGCTTCCACATAACTCCCCCCAAATTCCCATTTAATTTTTTTATGCTGATCCACAATACATCAAAAACATTATGTAAAAAGTCACAATTTGGAAGGGATAATTGTAAGTTGTCTTTGAAGAATTTCTATATACTCCTGGGGAACTCCTACTGCTCTATGATTTGTTTCTGAAGTTTTAGATCCCAGTGATTAGTTTTAGGATCTTTAATGTCTCATTAGGATTATGGGACTCACTCCAGTTCACTCACCCTCTCTTCCATACTCTCCAGGATCAAGACTCCATAAGATCTAACACCAGAATGACAAAAATGGAAAAGAACCAGAAACTCCTTGAACTCTGTTGTTCAAAGATAAAGAGCTGGTCCAGGATGATAGAAACTCACGTAGAAGGTCAAATCTGGCATTCTTCCCTCAGGGCTAAACCTTCCAAGTACCCCCCAGAGGTCTTAAATATACTCAAGAGTAAATTTACAACACTACTTCTATGCCACAGGAGGAAGGGAAATAAATAACTATCTTCTACCATATAGGAAAAAAATGGTGAGGAGGTAAGGAAAAGGTAAGGAAATATAGGGGAATATAGATAATTAAGGAAAAAAGTTTCTTTTCTTAAACAGATGGCTTCTGCTCTTTATCTAGTCAAGACTGTGGAGAGACATTTCAGAATCAAAGGAAAAACAAATAATACAAAGAAGAAAACATATGGAAGAGATGGTTCAAGGCAGTTCTTCCCATATGAAACACAGCCAAAATTTTATTATGTCCTAATGCATTTTGTTATTCTTCTAAAAAGAAGATAAAAAGAATTTACTGCATTCTATTCTCTTTTGTCTATCTCCCTTTACTCCCTCACCTGTGTAGGGGTAGAGTGATCAAGTCCTAGAAGGGAGGAACAGAAAAGATTATTTGCATCAGTAGGAAAAAAGAACTGAATGAAATATTATGTGATAGAAATAATACTCTCTTTGTAGTGGCAAAGAACTGAAAATTGCAGGGATGTCTGCTAATTGGGGAATGGCTGAACAAGTTGTAGTATAAGATCATGATGTAATATAACCATGCTATAAGAAATTATGAGCTTCATGATCTTAGGAAAAACAAGGATAGATTTGCACAAAATAATAAAGAGTGAAATGAGCAGAACCAAGAGAATGTTGCATACAATAACAGCAATGTTGTTTTAAGGACAACTTTGAGCAAATAAGTTATAATTAGACAATTATAAATACCCAAATTGACTACAAAGTACAATATTAAGGAAGATGCTCTCTGTAGACCAAGAATGTACTCATAAGAAGTATGTATAGAATGACTTTACATATATAGTTTATACACACATATATACATACATATATGCTTATACACAAATACATATTTGTGTCTGAGAGCTGCCATCTCTTGGTCACAGAGGTGGGAGGGCAGAAAAGAAAAAAGGGGAGAAAAGAGAAAGATATGTGATAACTATTATATATTTAAAAGGAATAGGGGGCAGCTAGGTGGCAAAGTGGATAAAGTGCTGGCCTTGGATTCAGGAGGACCTGAGTACAAATCTAGCCTCAGACACTTGACACTTACTAGCTGTGTGACCCTGGGCAAGTCACTTATCCCTCATTGACCCAGAAATAAAAGGAATAGCTAGTTGTACAGGATAGATTTACAGTTCCATGTGCAATCATTTTTTTATTATACTATGTCATGGAAATGCTTGTTTTATTACATAAATTAAGAATAAAATAAAAATAATGCATGTTTTGGAAGTTTAAAAACAATGTTTTATTTCAAGTCTCATATTATCATCTGCTTAAAGCTACCTAACACTCATAGTAAAGATTTGAAAAGTATTGTGTCCTATGTAAATTAAAGTATTATACAATAAAAGAAAAGAATACTGGACTTGGAATCAGAAGATGACTGACCTCTGATATTATCTATGTAGCCTTGGGATATGTATTTAAATCTCTGAGCTTCAGTTTTCTTCATCCATATTTTGGGACTATATCATCAAAGAAACACATACTTGAAAAAGAAAGGTCAGTCATATAGCAAAGGTTAGGGCAAGGACATGAAGATCCCATGTGCCACATTGGTACCTTCATGCTATCAAGTGATCATGACAAATTCCCTCTGGCATATCAGGTGGATCTTCTGTGGCAAGATGACGGAAAGACATGTACAAGAAGATAAAAAAGTATTGATGGACTGTGATTTTCATTATTGGGAAGAATATACATATAAATGAGATCATATATCCTTTACAGTGTTTGAATGACTAAACAAATGAACACAAATTCTTTTTAAGTGTCCACTCTGTGACAAGCAGTGTGCTGGGTACTAAGGTTGCAAATACAACAAACAAAAACAAAAAAACAGTCCTTCAGTTTAAAGAGTTTACATTCTAATAGGAGAGACAACATATATCATGGTGTGGTAGACCAAATAGGAGCTATTTTGCCTGATTTTTGTCTTGATTAGCGGGTGGTACACATCTTGCAGCAAGGTTGATGGAAAAACGCCTGACTGCTCCCTATTAAGCTAGTAGATGGCAGTATTGGAAAATAGAGTGGAATGGGGATATTAGTAGCACCTATCTCATGAAGCTTTTGTGAGGCTACAATGGGATAATAGATATGAAGTGTTCTATAAACTTTAAAATATGTTTCAGCTATTATTATCATTTAAAGTAGAATCTTCTCCCCTACTCACCCTCCAACCCCTTAGCTGGCACTGAGACCTTGGATAACACAGTATCCAAGGAAATTGCCTCCGTAATCCTCCTTTTAACACAGACATGCTCTAGGAGCTCTTCAGTGGTTTAAAGACACATCAGAATACCATTTAAGCATAATTTACTTTCAAAATCCATAGCACCTTGATTCACTAAATTAGTAACTCCACACAGTTCACTAAGAGGCAGCATCATTTTAAATGAGTCACTTTAAATGTAATGTTTTGCAATAATGTTTAATTTACTGGCACTCTCTCTCCAGAGTCCTGATTTGCTGAGGTTTTCTCAGGTACAATGGGATGATTGGCTCACTAGAAAACAGCATTGGTTAAAAAAATAAGCTTAGATCACAGCTTGTCTTTCTGCACTCCATCTGCTCAAGCATGACTTTTAAAATTAAATTCCAGGAGAACCACATTTTGTTTTTGGTGGGGGTTTCTGTGTGTGTGTGTGTGTGTCTTTGTGTGTGTGTGTGTGTTTAATGCTGTATTGAACTCCTGAAATGAAATGTTATTTCTAAT
This sequence comes from Dromiciops gliroides, assembly GCF_019393635.1. NCBI lineage: Eukaryota > Metazoa > Chordata > Mammalia > Microbiotheria > Microbiotheriidae > Dromiciops > Dromiciops gliroides. The sequence continues at coordinate 390,357,083 of NC_057861.1, read as the reverse complement.
GTTATTTCTCTGATTGCATCAAGTTATCAGCTGACAGTATAATGACTCAAGCCTAAAATGTTAGGTTTTCCACTATAATAGCACCCACAAAACTTAATCTTTGTACTAAATTTCTGGGTGCTGATCTTGAAGCAATTACTTTCTGGGTAAAATGTGATAGATAGAGGTGCAGCCCCAAATGAATGTACTGTTATGATTTAGAGGACAAATTCACATGCAGAAGTTGCACTCTATGACACTAAACTGTGGCAGATTTCACATTAAGAGTTTCAGCTTGGGATACGCTTCATTTTCTTTTTCAATCATTGTATCTTTTACAACAATGTCAGTCATTGGTCTGCCCATATAATGGCCTATCTACTTTTCACCATCTCCACTGGAGGGATAAATGAGCATTTCTGTCATATTCATTGCCTTCCTGATCAACCTTTTAAATAAACCTTCTGACAGCAGGAGAGACAACTGCAAGAAATGGCAAGTAGTTTTATATTTTGATTGGCACCCAACAATGAAGATTAGATTTTTCTAATTAGATTTTTCCAAGTCTACAATGCACATTTGTTATAAGACTATTTTCTTTATTTTAAATAGAGGAAGAGAAAATATATACCTATTGATTTTTAAAAAAACAATTAAAATATTTGATAGTCCACTAGTCTTGGGATCTTAATATTTGGAGCTGGAAGAGACTATAAATAACAATGTTGTAAAAAGCCTTTATTCTGGGGCAGCTAGGTGGCACAGTGGATAAAGCATGGGACCTGGATTCAAGAGGACCTGAATTCAAATACAGCCTCAGACACTTAACACTTACTAGCTGTGTGACTCTGGGCAAGTCACTTAACCCCAATTGCCTCACAAAACCAAAACAAACAAACAAAAAAGAAAACCAAAACAACAAAAAAGCCTTTAATTTATAGATAAAGAAACTAAGATCCAAACAAGTGGTGTGACTTCCTAGAGACATGGATTTCAAGATGGGAAAAAACTATTGAGGCTTTCTTCCCAACCTTTTATTCTATACATCAGTAACTAAGGCAGAGAAAGATTGTTACATATCTTATGTCATATAAATAATACCATCTGGCACTTATATGGTGTTTTAAAGTTGACAGAGTAGTCTATAGATGATATTTATTTGAGTATCATAATAATGTGATACAATAGAACAGGAATGGGAGAAATGGGAATGGGAAATGGGAAATTTGGGGTTCAAATCCTAACTGCTGTGAACAAACTGAGTGACCTTGGTAAAAATTTACAACTCTGGACCCCCATGTCCTCATCTGCAAAAAAAAAAAAAAAAAAAAAAAAAAAAAAAGAGGTTAGATTACATAATTTTAAAGGTTTATTTCATCTCTAAACCATAGATCCTATGAAGCTGTGATCCACACTGTGGGGGGGGGGGCAAGTTTAATATATGGAGAGTTAATTGAGTGGCTTGCCTTAATATTGGGGTCCTGGAAATAATGAGAGACCTCTAGGTTCAAAGCTCCCTCCCCTCAAAAACTGCCTTTTTAGATATCTCTCTCAGGCCAATAAGAAAGGAGCCTAACAGTCTCTTTTATACAAATGAATCAGGTTTTTATTAATGGGAATAAAATAAACAGAAAAGGTGAAATTAATAAAAATGAAGACAAGGGAATAGGGAAAAAGAAATATGGATAATGCTCCTAACTCTAACCTAAGTCTATACAATTCCCAAACTTGCTTCCAGTTCAGCTAATTCAAAAGAGCAGGGCTCTTATGTTAACTCACCACCTGGGGTTCATAGCTTCAATGGAAAAAACAGCTTATAACCAGGGCCTGAAGGACTTTCCTGCTGCTGCTGCTGCTGCTGCTGCTGCTCACACCACCAGGAGGAAAGATACTCTGGAAGAGAGGGAGCTCCCCTGAGTGTTTAATCTTCATCCCCCAAAAGGGGAGGTCCTTCAAAACTGCCTGTGGAGAGTGGTTTCTCCTTCTGACATCAGCAGTGTACATCGCTTGAGGGCAGGCCAGGTGTGGCTGATCCAATCAGTCAGCCAAATTCCAATAATCTTACCACAACATCATAAAACCAGTGGTTTGCCCCATATTTAAGATGAAAAAATTCAGGATCTCTATAATTTTCTAATAAATGAATAAATAAGTAAATATATATGTAAATTATAGAAAGCCCCCCTCTTTCTCTATATACACACACATACACATATATATGTAATATGTTCATATATACATACATACATATATATGTATGTATATATATATATATATATACATGTATATAATTTTAATTTGAAAAAGTAAACAGCATTGAAGTGACTTGCTCAGGATCACATTGCCATTGAATATCAGTGGCAGAATTTGAAGTCAGTTCTCCTTGACTCCAAGGCTATAGTATACCATGCATTCAGTATCACTGTTTCTTAACTTGTATAGGTTAAATGGTTGAGCCAGGATAAAAGTCCAAGTCCTCTGACTTCAGCTCCTTGGGATATTTGCCTATGTTTTAATAGTAAGTTGCTCAACTAAAGGACAATATATTATGGAGATAACCTTGAGATGTTCTCCAAAAAATTTTTAGGTTTATTGATGTGTTTTGTTTTTACATTATAAACATGTTTAGATTATACCCATTTAATGAAAGTAAAACAGTTAAGTAAAAGTAAAAGTATAGTGACATGATCTCAAGGTGCCTATAACATTTCACATCTGTAGTCCCCTAGTACTTCCCCTTTTGCAGTGAAAAGAAATTTATATTCTTTCTCTCCCAATTTCACTCAATTGGAAAAAAAGAAAAAATATTTTAACAAATATGCATAGTCAAACGTAATAAATTCCTTCATTTTTTGTGCTCAAAAAAGGGCTCGTTGTGGCACCCTAAACCCATCACCTCTCTGTCATGGATAGCATGCTTCATCATTAGTCTTCTGGAATTATCAATGGACATTGTACTAATCATTGTTCTCACAGCTTTCATAATTATTTATTTTTACTGTGTTATTATTATTATATGAATTGTTCTCCTGCTTCTGCTCATTTTATTCTTCAGTATATACAAGTCTTCAAAATTCTTAATTTTTATAAGTTTATGACATAGTATAAATTATTGTTCTATTTCTGCTCACTTTGTTAGTTCATATAAGTCTTTCCATATCTTTTTTGAATCATCTATTTCCACATTTCTTATAGCACAACAGTATACCATCACATACATATTTCAAAATTTATTCATCCATTTCTCAAGAGATAAGAATCTCCACTTCCAGGGCAAAGCCAAGATGGCAGAGGAAAAGCAGTGAGCTCTCGAACTCATGACATAATCACTCCAAAAAAATCCAAATAATCCCATAGGACAATTCCTGGGGCAGGAAAACCCACAGAAGAATGTGCTGAAATCATCTTCCAACCAAGGACATCTTGGAAGGTCTGAAGGAGGGAGCTGCTGTGCTGAGGCAGGAGTAGAGCCCAACCCCACAGTCACCCTGACACAGATCCAGTCTCAGGAAGTCCTCACCAGAGAAGGAGACACCCAGAGCCTCTGAATCAGCTGAAGCACCAGTGTCATCTGGAACTAAGCTCACAGTCTGGTGAGTGGGCTGAGCCCTGGGCAGGGGAGAGACTACAGGGGTCTATGCCAGTGCTAAGGCAGAACTTCGATTTTACACCCCTACTGAGAACCAGGTGGTAGGCTTGAGTAGAAGTGGCCCAGGTGGGGAAGGGGCACAGGCTCGTCTGAGCTAACAACCACAACACACAAAGCTGGTTGACTGGCAAGTTGGTCTGGGGTCATCTAGGACCAAGAAACAGGCCAGCGAGGGAAGAACCTGATTCTCCTTAAATCATACTACCTAGGACTTCTTAAGCTTGGGATACTGCAGCCTGGAAAGAGTGCCCCACTTTAAGGAGCTAAAAGTCTAGTAAAAGAAAGGCAAGATGAGCTGACAGAGAAATATGAGGACCATCGAAAGTTTCTTCAGTAACAAGGAAGACCAAGGGGCACCCTCAGAGGAAGATGTCAACATCAGGGCCCCTATATCTAAAGCTTCCAAGAAAAATATGAATTGTTCTCAGGCCATAGAGGTGCTCAAAAATGACTTTGAAGATAAAATTACAGAGGTAGAGGAAAAAATGGAAAGAGAAATGAGGGTGATGCAGGAAAGACGGGAGAAAAAAGTCAACAGCTTGAAAAGTCAAATGGAAAAGAAGATACAAAAGCTCTCCGATGAATATAATTGCCTAAGAATTAGGATTGAACAAATGGAAGCCAGTGACTTTATGAGAAACCAAGACATAATAAAGCAAATCCAAATGAATAAAAAAATAGAGGGCAATGTGAAATATCTTCTGGGAAAAACTGCCTACCTGGAAAACAGGTCCAGGAAAGAGAATTTGAAAATTATTGGTCTACCTGAAAACCATGATCAAGGAAAAAGCTTAGACACCATCTTCCAAGATATTCTCAGGGAAAATTGCCCTGAAATTCTAGAAGAAGAAGCTAAATTAGAAATTGAAAGAATCCACCGATTACCTCCAGAAAGAGATCCCAAAAAGAAAACTCCTAGGAATATTATAGCCAAATTCTAGAGTTCTCAGGTCAAGGAAAAAATATTGCAAGCTGCCAAAAAGAAAGAATTCAAGTACTGTGGAGCCCCAGTCAGGATAGCACAAGACCTAGCAGCTTCTACATTAAAGGACCGGAGGGCATGGAATATGATATTCCAAAGGGCAAAGGAAATGGGATTACAACCAAGAATCACCTACCCAGCAAAACTCAGCATTATCTTTCAGCGGAAAAAATGGGACTTTAATGAAAAAGAAGACTTTCAGATATTTGTGATGAAAAGACCTGAACTGAATGGGAAATTTAACTTTCAAATACAAGACTCTAGAGAACCATAAAAAAAAAAAATTGGAGCTGGGGGATATACCTGGGGTCATGCAGTGGGTGACTGTCTTGTGTCTGAGGCCAGGTTTTGGCTGGGATCCCCCTGGGTCCAGGGGTGATGATTTTTCCACTGTATCATTTAGCTAGATGATAATATCTTTAGGGTTAAATTGAGGGGTGAAGGGAATTCATTGGGTGAGGGGGAAAGGCAGAAGCAAATCCTACATGAAAGTAATAGGAAAAGGCATATGGAATGGGGAAAGAGATGGGAGAGGAGCAGGGCAGTAAATTAGTTTTACACTCATCAGAAAAGGCTCAAAGATCTTAAACCCATCAGAGCTGCCTCAAGGAGGGACTAATAGACACACCCACCTGGGTGGAGTAATCTATTTAATCTGGGCAGTAAATGAACCTAACACTCATTAAAATTGTCTCAAAGACCTCAATCTCATTAGAATTGGCTCAAGGAGGGAATAATGTACACACTCAATTGGGTGGAGTAATCTCTATAACTCTGCAGGAAAATTGGAGGGGAAAGGGATAAAGAGAGAAGGGCAAAAGAAGGAAGGGCAGAGTGGGGGAGGGTACAGACAGAAGCAAATCCCTTTTGAAGAGTGATAGGGTGAAAGAAGATGGATAATAGAATAAATATCATGGGGAAGGGAATAGGATGGATGGGAAACAATTAACAATAGTAATCATGAAAAAGAGAAAAGGGGGAAAAATGTACAAAAATATATTTATAGCAACTCTTGGTGGAGGCCAAGAATTGAGAATCAAGGGAATGTTCATCAATTGAGGAATGATGGAAAAAAGCTCTGTTATATGATTGTAGTGGAAAGGACTTGTGCTATAGGAAATGACAAACAGAATGATCCCCCCAAACCTTGCAAGACTAATGGACATCAATGTATACTGAAGTGAGCAGAGCTGAGAGGACATTGTGCGTAGTGACAGCAGTATTGTTCAATGGGTAATTGTGAATGACTTAACTACTCTCAGCAGTTCAATGATCCAAGACAATCCCAAGGAACTAATGAGGAAGCTTACTATGCACCCCTATAGAAAGAACTGATAAAAAAAAAAAACACCACACACTTGTGGATTGTACATATATAACCTGATTGCTATCTTGTAGAGGGGAGAGGAAAGGGAGGGAGGGAGGGAGAAAAATTTAGAACTCTAAATCTTATGAAAATGAATGTTGAAAACTACCCTTACATGTAAATGGAAAATAAAATAAATGTTTGTTGAAAGAAAAAAAAAAGAGTTTCTTTAGAGACAAGAAAGATTGAGGTGCACCCTCAGAGGAAGATATCAACAGCAGGGCCCCAATATCTAAACCTTCCAAGAAAAATACGAATTGGTCTCAGGCCATAGAAACACTCAAAAAGGACTTTGAAGATAAAGTTAGAGAATTAGAGAAAAAAATGGAAAGAGAAATGAGGGTGATGCAGGAAAGAAATGAGAAAAAGTCAATAGCTTGAAAAGCCATGTATATCGAAAAGCTCTCTGATGAAAATAATTGCCTAAGAATTAAGATTGCACAAATTGAAGCTAGTGACTTTATGAGAAACCAAGACACAATAAAGCAAATCCAAATGAATAAAGAAACAGAAGGCAACGTGAAATATCTGCTTGGAAAAAATGGCTGACCTGGAAAATGGGTCCAGGAGAGACAATTTGAAAATTATTGGTCTACCTGAAAACCATGATCAAGGAAACAGGTTAGACATCATATTCCAAGAAATTGTCAGGGGAAATTGCCCTGATATTCTAGAAGCAGAAGATAAAATATAACTTATAAGAATCCACCGATCACCTCCTCAAAGATATCCCAAAAGGAAAACTCCTAGGAATATTATAGCCAAATTCCAGAGCTCTCAGGTCAAGGAGAAAATATTGCAAGCTGACAAAAAGAAAGAATTCAAGTCCTGTGTATCCCCAGTTAAGATACCACAAGATATAGCAGCTTCTACATTAAAGGTCCAAAAGTCATGGAATATGATATTCCAGAGGGCAAAACTGAGAAAAAAAGAGAGAGAAATAAGAATCTCCTTAGTGTCCAAACCACTTCTAAAGCCGATATCTAAAAGAGGTCAAGGAAAGAGAAAAACATCTTTATAGTAGCACTATCTGAGTTATTAAAAATTATGCCACTAGAAAACTAAGCCTGGAATTTCCAACCAAGCCTGAGAGACATTCAGTAGAATACTTGCCAAAATGTCATTTGTGGACCAAATATGTGGACTATATTAATCACCAAGTATTTATTAACTAATATGGATCTCTGTACAAGACAGTGGGGATACAAATACAAAAGTAAAATAGTCCTCATCCTCAAGGGCAACTAATGATAATAGTAATTATTTTTATTATTATTATTATCATTTATATATTGTCTTGAGGTTGACAAAGTATGTTATAAATATTCTATAATTAGGTTCTCACAACAACATCAGAGTAGGTACTATAATTATCTTGATTTTATAGATGATGAAACTGGAGTTAAGTGACTTGCCCAGGATCACATAGCTAGTAAGCACCTGAGGCAGAATTTAAACTAAGGTTTTCTTGATTCTAATTATGATGTTCTACCTACTCATGGTCAACTGTCCCTGTACATTTGAGTGATGGTTACTAGTTGTCAAAACAGAAATTTTATTGTTGTTACTGAAAATGAACTGGACAGAAGGAAAGAATTATATGAAAAATGGGGGAAATAGAACACAAACAATACAGTATTATAATGTAGTATTTGAGATTCAAATGATGTGAACATCTACTCACTCTCTCTCACTTTCTCTCTCTTTCTCCTTCTCTCTCTTCTTCTAAAAGCAGAGAAATGAATAAATTTATCATTCCTTCAAGTTGATTTTATCCTAAATTGTATTGGCAGCAATTGGAGGGGGTAAATTGCCACTGCATCACAAAGTCCATAATAGAAAATTAATATATCATAACAATGAGTCATTTTCACTCTTTTGCTTTGTTACATGAAATAATTCAATTAAGTGAAGCATGGGGAGGAGAGTATCTAAGAATGACTGTAATGTTTAAAAGAAGTACCAATAAAATTTATTTAAAATATGTTCTTTAAAGAAAGGAAGTTTTAATTTGTAAAGGATGGAGGTAGAAAAATATAAAAAGGCCTATTTTAAAGATTTTGTATTCTTTCTTTGACTACAAAGGTTTAAATTTTTCCACAATTTTGTCTGACATGTTCTTTTGTTTAGTTTTTTTCCACTGAAAATCTATCATTGTTAGAACGTGAATCAAACTTTTCAGAAAATTATCTCCACAATGATAATTACAAAGAGATAAACTTCTATCTCTGCCACCACCATCAACCACGTGAATTTAAATATGAATAGTTCTGTCTTATCAGTTTCTTTTTTGTCTTATTTTTGTTTCCCTTTCTTTTTCTTAATCATTTTTTTCAAGAGAACAACATTGAATGGAAAAAAAAATCAAAGCAACACCAAGTTTACAAGTTATATATAGATTTCCTCAAGTATTGCCAAAACATTAAAAAAAAAACGGGTAGCATTAACTCATTTTCATTTACTATAAATTGGACAATGAATGTATCTAATTAACCTAATTACAATTAACCAGGAAAGATGTAGATGAAAACTGAGACTTACAATGTTTAATACATTTGCTTTCTAAAAGAAATTCTGCTTTACCAAGTGGTTTTCAATATATGCTATGTTCCTTACAAAATTCATTTTATTAATTGCTAGGACCTTGAGATCTGGAAAGGCACTATAGTTAGTATACTAGCAACCATGCCAGGGGACAGTCATTTGGGGCCTACAAATCTGTTCCCTGGTGTGGGGACAGATTGCACACCTCTATGATTTTTCGTTTAAGTCACGACTGCACATATTAAAATGAAGGATGTTTCCAATGTCTAGACAGATATGATTCAGTAGTCTTCAAGGCTCTTACCCAGACTATCTTAACCAGAGCCATTTGACAAGACGGTGATGAATGCAAGACATGAAAGTCAAGTCATTCCTTTTGCTCAGAAGTCAGTCCCTCCAATGAATTGGGATGACAGTGAACTGGCCTCCAATGCAACTGGAATGAAAATGACCTTGAAAGTTATGCTCTGTATGAGACTTATCACCCACTAACACCCTGAAATATGATTTCCTTTGAAGAGAGATGTAAAGGAATGGGAATGAAAATCATAATTCTCAATTTATAAAATGAAGGCAAAGGGGAAATAACTTTTCTCCTCAAGATTACAGTATCATAGGGGAGAAAATATACATTTTCTTTGGTTAAACAACTCTGTTTCCAAGTGTTATAAAATAGCTAGAATGCAATAAACTATGCCTGACAATGATGATAAGTAATATTTTTGAAAATCAGTTGATCATACCAGATTAATGTTAGTTCCATTTTTGACAGAACAATGAAATTATTTGATTAGGCAAACACTATGGACACGTTACACTGAAATTTGAGTCTAAAAAGTTTGATATCATTCATGTAGTCTTGAAGAGAATATGGTGATATTTATTTTAATTGTAATACAGTTGAGTTGATTTAGAACTGATCAAAATACCCAAAGAATAGTCATGAATGGGCCAATATCAATCTAGATGGAATTGTTTAGTAAAGTAGCAGAGGGACCTTTTTTGGTGCCATACTGTTCAACATTTTTAATTGATTATTTAGGTAAACATCTAGATGGCATGTTTAACAAATTACATGTAATATGAAACTGGAAGCAATAGTTAAAACATTAGGTAACAAGAATTTAGAGACAAAAAAGGGACTTGGCAGGCTTGAATGGTGAGTCAAATGTAATAAAATATAATTTAGTAAAGACAAGTACAAAGTTCTACCCTTGCAGTAAAACCAAACTCATAAATGCAGTGGAGGAATGCAGCTATGAGGACCTACACCATGGTGGTGTGCAGTGTTAGAGTAGAGAGGGGGACATATATGAAAGATATTACAAAGGAAGAGATTATAGGACTAGGCAACTAACTCAATATGGGGGGTGAGAGAGATTAAGGAGTCAAGGATAAAACAAGGTTTTAAACCTTATGATTGCATGGATTGTGGTACTATAGACAATGGTAGGGAAACTACAAAAAGGGGTGGTTTGAAGGAAAGATAATGAACTCAGTTTTGGGTATATTGAAGTTGAGCATATTCATTTTAAGATATTTAAAAGGTAGCTGGAGGCATGATACTGGAGGTCAAGAAAAAGATTAGGGCTGGATAAATGGATAAAAAAATAATCTGCATAAAGATTATAATTGAATGTGTAGGATCTGATGAGATAACCAAAGAGTAGGGATGGAACAGAGGGACAAGATTAAATCTTTGAGATTATGAGTCCCAAAATTAGTGAGTGAGATTTTGATGAAGATCTAGCAAAGAAGATGGAGAAGAGGTCAGATCTGTGTGTGTGTGTGTGTGTGTGTGTGTGTGTGTGTGTGTGTGTGTGTACAGAGAGGGAAGGAATTTCAAAGAGAAGGTGTTCAACAGCATCAAAGGCTACAGAGAGGTCAAAAGGTATGAAGATTAAGAAAATCTGTTGGATTAAACAATTAAGAGATTGTTGGTAACTTTGGAGAGAGTCATTTTAGTGGAATGATAATGTCAGAAGCACTACTGTAGGGAGTAAGAAGAGCATTAGAGGAAAAAAGGTGGAAGTAGTCATTGCAGACAGAATTCTCCTGGAGTTTAGATATTGAGGGACAGAAAAGTAAAAGATGTTAGCAACAGAAATAAAGTGAGGATTTTTTTTTCTTTTTTGAGGATTAAGAAAACATGAACATATATGTAAATAGAAGGAAACCAGCCAGTAGACAAGAATAGATTGAATATTAGTAACATAGTAGGGATGATTGAGGGCAGTATTTCCAAAAGAAAAAAAAATATGGAATGGAATGGCTCATGCACATAGAGAGGATTGCCTTGCCAAGGAGAAAGGTAACCTCTTCATGTGAGTTTAGATGAAGAAGAAAATAATGGTAGAAGGTATCTTACTGATGTCAGATGAGGAGGAGGGGAAGAAAAGGAGCTTTTGATGAATGGTCTCATTTTTTCAATGAAATCTGAGGTAAAGTTTTTAATAGTGAAGGTAGGGTAGGAGAGTATATGGGAGGTGTAATGAGGGATGAAAAGCTTTGGAAAAGTCATTCTGGTGACTAGGAAAGTGACTCAGTTAGGGAAGTGTTAAAAATTGCCTTGTTTTAGTGAGGGCTCAGTTGAGAGTGTGAAACAAATTTGTAGTGGACTCAGCACAGTTTCATGCTTTTCTCCATTTTGTTTTCAAAAGAATATGAATAAGACCAAAGTCAGTGAATGGTGGCAGTCATCTAAGTCTGGAGCCTGGCAAGGCAAGATTACACATAGGCTAATTGGGCAACTGATTCAAGCAAAGATCATAGTGTGTTGTTGAACTGGTTCTTTTAGAGTTTAAGAAGGGAGAAAAGATTATATCCAGTGCAGTGGTGGTGACCTGGGAAAGGACTGAGCAGTAGAGGTATTATAGGTCATAAAGAGGTTAAAGAAGAAGGTTGAGAATTATAAGGTAGTGGAAAAAATGTAATGACCAAAAATTATTATCAAACAAAGTCATTTCAGACTTCATGAATATGGAAGTGGAACACTTGTCAGGGCCATGAAAATTACCTTCTAATATTTGAAGGGTTATAATGGGAAGAGATATATGATATTCTTCTGCTTCTATTTAGAGCTTTATTATATATCATTATATATTATTATTATGTATTAGGAACAACGGCTGGAAATTGTAACTTGAGTCTGGGATGTATGGAGAAACTTCTTCTTTACAAATAACGGGCTTTTATACAGTTTTCTAATGCTTGCAAAATATTTTGCATCCAATCATCTCATTTGATCCTCACAAAACCCTAGCAACTACAGATAGACATTACAAGTATTTTACAGATCTGAGATTCAGAGATGTTAAGGGATTTGACCATGGTTACTTAACCATAAGAGTTGGGTTTCAAAACCAAGTCATCTTCCACTTCAATTGCAATGCTTTTTATACCTTATTATATAGAATAAAAGTTCTACAAATGTGGAATAGGATTCATTAGGAATTAATTTTAATGTTGTTCAGTCATTTTCAGTTGTGTCCATCTCCTCATGACCCCACTTGGGGTTTTTGTGTCAGAAATACTGGAATGGATTGTCATTTCATCCTCCAGCTCATTTTACAGAAGAGAAACTAAAGCAAACATGGGTAAATGACTTGCCCAGGGTGACACAGCTAGTAAATGTCTGCAGGTGTATTTGAACTGAGGAAGATGAATCTTCCTGGTCCCTAGCCCAGTGCCATCTAGCTATCCTTGCCACCTTGTATCTTCATCTTTTGGCCAAATAGTCTTTTTAAATTTTTTTTTTTTTTTAGTGAGGCAATTGGGGTTAAGTGACTTGCCCAGGGTCACACAGCTAGTAAGTGTTAAGTGTCTGGGGCCAGATTTGAACTCAGGTACTCCTGACTCCAGGGCTGGTGCTCCATCCACTGTGCCACCTAGCTGCCCCTGGCCAAATAGTCTTTTAAACCAAATACTATTCTCTGTACTTTTAATTATTCTAAAGAGGTATTTGAGTAAGGCGGTAAGGCATTCAAAGAAGAGAGACTGGCTAATCCATTTTGGTTCCAACAAAGGAGCAGTGAAAGGTAAATATGTAAAGGTAGACTGAGGCTAGATTAGAGTAGGCCTAGAATGAGAGTTTGTGCTTTTTCCTACAGAAGATAAGGAGACTTAAAGGATTTTCAAACAAGTAAACTAATGAAAACAAGAATGGCTTCATTCTTCATCATCATATTCTCTTTACCTAGCAGTGTTTGGTTTATAAGGATTGCTTAATAGATAACTGCTGATTGCTTTAATTGATTGATTAGACTAACTTTAGTATACTGAATGGTTTTATCCTTTTTCTTTTTTTTCTTTTTTTGGTGAGGCAATTGGGGTTAAGTGACTTGCCCAGAGTCACACAGTTAGTAAGTGTCAAGCATATAAGGCCAGATTTGAACTCAAGTCCTCCTGACTCCAGGGCCGGTGCTCTATCCATTGCACCTAGCTGCCCCCTCAATGGTTTTTTAGATAGAGAAACTGAAAGTAGGGTATCAGTGAAAGAGGCTGTTGTAATAGTCAAGATCTGAACTAGGTTTGCAGAGGCAATAAAAATGAAGGGATAGATGTTCAATGTCAATGGTCTCTGGCAACTGGCAGGCTTCAAGAGTAGTAAAGAAGAGCAAGCATTTAGTTTAAACTATTGTTTAAGAAAGTTTGGTAATGAAGAAAAAGATTAAAAAGGATTACAAATGGACTCAGCATAGGATCTTACATTTAGAGTTAGAAGGTATCTTAAACATTATCAAGTGCCTCCTACTCTCTATATATGTTGTTTTCCTAAATATTACATTAGGCAGCTAGGGGGGACAGTGAATAGAGTACTGAACCTGGAGTCAGGGAGACTCCACTTCTTGAGTTCGAATCTGGCCTCAGACACTTACTAGCTATGTGATGCGAGGCAAATTACTTAACCCATTTGCCTGAGCTGTAAAATGAGCTGGAGAAGAAAATGGTAACCCCCTCCAGTATCTTTGCTAAGAAAATCCCAAATGAAGACACAAAGATTTGGACAAGACTGAAAAATGACTGAAAAACAAGAAGTAGGATATTGTATGCAATATTCCATATACACAGTCCTCACTTTCACATATCTCTTTATTAGAGGTAAGTTTGACCATTATATGTCATAGTATTCAGTTAAGATTGTTTTGTAATTTTTATTTTTCCATCTACATTACTCTAGTCATTATGCATGTAGTTTTCCTAATCCTTCTTACTTCACCTTGCATTAATTCATATATGTCTTGCCAGATTTCTCTTTATTCATCATATTCATTACTTTTACAGTAATATTCCTTTTATTTATGTTTTTTTATTTATTTTTATTTTTTATTTTATTTTTTTTGTGGGGCAATGAGTGTTAAGTGACTTGCCCAGGGTCACACAGGTATTAAGTGTCAAGTGTCTGAGGTCAGATTTGAACTCAGGTCCTCCTGAATTCAGGGCCAGTGCTTTATCCATTGTGCCACCTAGCTGTCCCCAATAATATTCCATTACATTCATAGACTATAAAACAGCTCATCCATTCCCCAATGTATGGGCATTTACTTTGGTTCCAATTCTTTGTAACTACAAAAAAAATGTAATTCAGTTCTTGTTTTACTACAGTTCAAACAGGAGAAGTAAATGCTAAAGGAAATTCTAGATGTATCATAGAGGAAAACTCAGGAATAATTTTCAGGTTCTGAATCAACACAGAAGGAACAACAACAAATTATACTTGCAATATTGCTTTATGGTTTACAAAGCATTTTACTCAAAAGGAACACTGGAAAAGAGGCAAGAAACATAATACTTTCCTTCTTTTACAGAAAATGAAACTTAGGCTCAGAGTATTGAAGTGACTTCTCTTGGTCTCATGGATAATAATTGGCAGTCAGCATTTGAACACAAGTCTCTAGGGCACAAGCCTAACATTCCACTATTCCTTTTCCTTGTTGCTGACTCCAGATGGTCTTTTAAGTTGAGGAAAAGCTCTTTCCTACCTGTATTTATAAGATTATAAACAAATTTATGAGCTCCCTTAGGTTTGAATCAATTCAACATACATTTATTATAGGCCTACTATTGGCAAAGCTCTGTGGCAACTTTTTCTTCCAGATTTCCCATTGGAGTATTGAGTTTAATTCGGTTATAATCAGAAAATATAATGAAAATATTCAAGACTTGGACTGGAATTAAATATGTAAAACAGTGCAGAAATAAAGAACAGAGAAGTCATTACACATAGTAGAAAATATTTTTAATTTTAACTTTAAAAAAACCTCTCATTTAGGAGACTTTTCAGTATGAGGAACTGGAATCAAAATGGGAATGGGAATTTGGGAACTGTCAGGTCCTAGGCCAGTAGGGGAAGAGCAAGATTTAGCCCTGGTAGGAAAAACAATAACACTGAGCTAAGAAGCAATGATGTCATCCCATAGCCCAGGCTTCAGAGAGGAATCAAGCAAAGAGAGTTCCCTCCCCTCAAGGCTCCACTCATCTTTAAATTCATAGTACCTAGTGTCTGTACCATTCAGTTGATTCAGCAAATATTTGGATAAGCACGTACTCTGTGCAAGACACTGAGGTTATAAAGATTTTTTTAAGTGGTGTAGTCCTTCTCCCTAACAACCTTGGAGTCCACTAGTTGGAATATGAACGACATTTTCAAATATTAAGTATGATATAAAGTAGAATAGGATGGAATAAAGGAGAAATCCAGAAAAAATTGTGGAGGAAAATTGGAGGAGGGAGAGAAAACTTCCAACCAGGGAGAACTGGGTGGCACAATGGGTAGAACACTGGCCCTGGATTCAGGAGAACCTGAGTTCAAATCCAGCCTCAGACACTTAACACTTACTAGCTGAGTGACCCTAGGCAAGTCACTTAACCCCAATTGCCTCACAAGAAAAAAAAGAAAGAAGGAAAATAAAATTTTCAACCGGAACCCTAAGAGCAAGACTTCACAAAGGAGATAGCAACAGAACCATGAAGGGGAGAATTTAATAGATACATGTGAAAATGGGGAACATTTTTTTTTTTGGTAGGCAATGAGGGTTAAGTGACTTGCCCAGGGTCAGACAGCTAGTAAGTGTCAAGTGTCTGAGGCTGGATTTGAACTCAGGTCCTCCTGAATCCAGGGCCGGTGTTTTATCCACTGTGCCACCTAGCTGCCCACCAAAAGGGAGAAAATTTGAGGGATGGAGAATGGCCTACACAAATGCAATGAGGTAGGATATGCCAGATCAAGACTGGAAAATAGTTTTTATTGACAAAAAATCACATTAAAGTACATGAAAAGAGGTTTCTTCCTATAAGATTAGAAATTAGTACAGAGCTTTAAAATGCTAGGCTAGGGAGTTTATATTTTCTTCTTATGGGCAATAGGGAAACACTGAAGATTTTTGAGCATTGGAGGGACACACAGGAATTCCAAATGGACTCATAGAATAAAAGATGATCACACCTCTAAGAGTAGAATTGGTAATGTTAACTTGATTAACAATTCCTGAACAAGAGATAGAAAAGTGGTTGTATGGAAAGCCAAATAAAATGATGACAGGTTGGATTTTGAGTAAAGGTAGCAAGCCTGGTGGAGTCCAAAGGCCCAGTACAATCCTTGTCCATGTGAACTATACCCCAGGGTTCACTTTAATATTGAGTGGGTTATCTCTTCTCAGATAGAGAGACTCAGGAAAATCTATTTCTGCACTGAGAAGCCAGTATAGAGGGGAAGAAGGGGCAAGGTATCTGATTCTCCCTGATGCTCAAGGCAGAGGGACTGATTATATAGGGAAAAGGAAAAACAGAAACGTGAGGTAAAAACCTTACCTAAGTGAAAAAAAAATCTTCATGAAAACAAGAATAGAACAAATAGAAGTTAATGACTGTGAGACAAGATATTAAAACAATAGCAAAAGACTTTACAAAGGAGAGAATGCAAAATATGTCATAGCAAAAATTACTGACCTAGAAAATAGATCAAGGAGAGATAATTTAGAATTATCAGACTACCTGAAAGCCATGAGGAAAAAATGTCTAGAAATCATATTTCAAGAAATCACACAAGAAAAATGCCCATATATAAGACCAGAATTGAGCAGAAATTTTGAAATACAAATAAAAGAATCAAAAGAAATATTTTTTTAAAAAAGACATGACTGAGCAATCATAAGAAACTAAAAGCAATGAAATATATCAGGAGTTGGCAAACTATGGCCCTTAAGCCACCTCTGATGTGCCTTTTTGTACAGCTTGTCAGTTAAGAATGGTTTTTATATTTTTAAATTGCTTTATTAAAAATAAAAAAAAAATCCTCAGTCACAGAACTGTAAAAAATTGGCTGTAGTTTGCTTTTCCCTGAAATAGAGATACAATTAGCTAACGATTTAAAAAAAGAAGACCAAGATGCTTGTTTCAAAATAAGGTGCATTTGGGGACAGCTAGGTGGCAGAGTAGATAAAGCAGCGGCCCTGGATTTAGGAGGTCCTGAGTTCAAATCCGACCACAGACACTTGGCACTTACAAGCTGTGTGACCTTGGGCAAGTAACTTAACCATCATTGCTCCACACACAAAAAATGAGGTGGATTTACAACCAATGAAAAAAATAAAAGCACTTTATTAAAAATTATTTTGGACAATCACGGAAATTTAAAAGATTACCTTAAAGCAATGTATGAATATTTACAAAAAATATAAAATGCCCAGATTAATAGAACAAGAAATAGAGGACTCAATACAATCTTAGGAAAGAAATATAACAAATCATAAAAGACCGTCTCTCCCCAAGGGGTTAAAAAAAATGAAAGAAAGAAAAGAAAAAGATTATTTTTGAAAGAAATCATTATTTTATATTATGTTTATAGCCAATTATTAAACTAGAATCCAGTTGGTTTTTATCCCTCATTTCCTCATGTAGAGCCCAGCCCTGGAAAGTCAGCCTGTCTCTGAAGGAAATGGCTAATAAATAAGATTGCCCTAATCTTCAAGGAATATGCTTCTTAATGTTAGGCAAGACCCCACCCAACTAGGAGACTTTACTTCTGTTTAGAGTATAAATAATATCTAATCTAGGTGAATTCTTGCCTCAAAGCAATGCACCCATGTCTCTGCACCCCTCATTGGAGTTTAGGGAAACCCAGCTCATAAAGGAGTAAATCAACCAGAGTGGTCTAGATGGAGCTGGATTCCCCTGTCCTAATTGCTGGAGGTGACTGAGTATCATGATCAGGCCATATTTTCAACAGGAGCTGAAGACTTTTAGCCCACCGCCTAATTTAAATGTCTACCAATCCGGGTTGATTTCTCCTTTCAGGGGCATTCCCTTTCAAAAAGTCATTTAAGTAATTTGGTATTTTCATTCAGTGTCTTTGGTTACTGAGAGAAACCATTGACCATAAATTTATTGATCATTAGCTAGCCTAATTAACAAATTGATTATTGATTATCCAAAAACTTTCTTGAGTTTTTCATTCATGACATTGATGTTCATCAATTTCAATCATGTCCAACTCTTCATGACCCTATTTGGGGTTTTCTTGGCAAAGATACTGGAGTGTTTTGCCAATACCTTATTCAGCTTTTTTTTTTTTTTTTTTTTTTTTTAGTGAGGCAATTGGGGTTAAGTGACTTGCCCAGGATCACACAGCTAGTACGTGTTAAATGTCTGAGGCTGGATTTGAACTCAGGTACTCCTGACTCCAGAGCCAGTGCTCTATCCACTGTGCCACCTAGCTGCCCCTATTCAGCTCTTTTTAAAGATAAGGAAACTGAGGCAAACAGGATTAAGTGACTTACTCAGCATCGCTAAGCTGGTAAATTTCTGAGGCTATATTTGAACTCAGGTCTTCCTGCCTCCAGGGCTAGTATTCTGTGCCACCTAGTCCCATCCCTGCCCCGCAAAGGACCAGATGGATTTATAAGTGAATAAATTCCAAAATTACATAAACTGCTTGAAAAATATGAAAAGAAGGGGCACTATCAAATTCTTACTATGATGCAAATATCGTCTTGATACTAAAACTGAGGAGATACATATTTATTAAACATAGGTATTTTTTATAAGAACTATAGTATTTTTCTATAAAGTTTTAAAGAGAGAATTTAAAATTAAATTTTGTGGTAAATTGTAACTGTGCCAAAAACCTCCTTTCTGATATTTTTGTTTGTAGGCAAGGTTCCCTTAAAAATAACCATACTGATTGCTTTGAGCTCTTCAATAATTTATTCTCTGTTTAAGCACAAAATAGCAGAAAAATAAGCTTTCCTATTCCATTAATTATATCTGTCCCCCAAAGATCACTTTTTGGGATGAAATTCCTTATTAATGAAATCCATGGTACTGTGCTTTCCCAAATTAAGGACCTCATTTGACCAAGTCTGAACTTTGGAATTATCCTAAAAGGTCAGTTTCTCTTTTGGCTCCTTACTTCCCCTTCAACCAGATTTTACATAGGGAAAAAAAATCTCCAAATATAACATATATAGCTCCTGTCAAGCATCTTATACATCTGATTCATCTTGTGGATGGCCCTGTTTATTGAGACCTAAGTGAGAATTGACATTTGGTTATCATCTGTCCTCTTCACAGGGTGCCTCTGGAGCATGTCCACAGCTTCTGTGTAAAAGTGTTAACAGAAACCCCATTACACAGACTTCCTCCTCTGTAAGCTCATCAAATTGAATGGATAACTCCCCACTCTACCATGTCACCCTAAAGATGATATATTTATCCTCAGTAGTGACCATAGTGAGTAATAAACATACTAACTATACACACATATACACATATAAAACCATTCACACACATATCTCTGTATATGCACATATGTCTGTATGTTTTTACACCTTTGTGAATACATATATATGCAAATACACATACATATCCACACATATGAACTGAAGCTTCATTTTAATGCTTCCACAGTGACCTCCTTATCCATTATACTTTTATTAATGAAGTAAATAGCAACTTTTATCATCAAATACTTTCTTGGCTCAATACTGTACCACAAGGTGATGGTAGGGAAGCCCTGAGACTACCATGTCTCTTCATTTAGTGTAGAAGAATCCAGGGTTTAAAGTGCAATTTATCTTCTCTTTATAACATAAAAATATTGGTTTCTCCACTAGGCCACCCCCACAACACATGGACAGATGAGATCAAACAGGGTAGAGGCCCAAATTAAATTCATTTTGATTCAATTTGATGCAAAAAGCATTTATTAAAATTACAACTACTATGCTGTTAGCACTGCTTCCCCAGACACAGACATATAGTGCCAACCCTTTCAGCTTTTATGTATAACCCTCAGCTTGAAAGAGATAACTAAACCATTAGTAGATATGATGGGTAATATACATGTACACATACATACACACATACATCTATATCTTCCATAAAGGAAGATACAACTTCAAAGATAATTTTGATGACCCCCTGATTAGTAATATCATGGGAAGCATGACATAGATAAGAAAATTATTGTCACAAAGGACACCCAGTGCAGGGTACAAGTGGCAGCAGAAGGATCTATAGATGGTAAATTCCCCTGGATTCACCTTATGAATGGCGCTGAGCTGATTGTATCAAACCTCAGAAAACTATGGAACCTAAGAACTGAGATCCATAATCAATCTAAAGTATTTGACCAAATTCACTACATAGGAAAACATGGATGAAAAATGTCTATTGACTGTATAGATTAATAGGTAGATGGGGGAAAAGAGAGACAGACAGACAGACAGAGAAAGAGACAGAGACAGAGATGCAGACAAAGAAAAACATAGACAGAGAGAGTTGTATCAACATCTCAGAGAGCTACTCTATTAGTACATACATATATTTTGGATAGATATTTTAAAAGAAAATTTTACTATAACCAGCATAAAGAGGAGTAAAAGAGTAGCCTTAATTGCCTTTGGGACATTGTGCAGTCCATTTAATGACCTCAAGATTCTCTCTTCAAAAAAGCACCCATCTCTATAGGACCAAAATACTTCTAGTAACATCACAAAACAACCACAGTTTCCAAAGAATCAAACTTGTAGGTCACCCCAAAAATATTTAGGTTTTAACCCAGAACTTAGCACAGGGCTTGGCATATAGTAAGCATTTAATAAATGTCAGTTGTTTGACTGACTAGGTACATAATGGGTTTAAATAGCTTACCTCATAGTATTGGCAAAGATCTCTGCTTGAGAAGTGGTATAGAAGATGTTGGAGATGGATTACTAGAAAAAGAGGTGGATTGGACACATCAATAACACAGAACAACATGGTGTCTTGCTTTGGTAGTCACATAATGGCAAAATGCCTAAGGAAATGTCCCCAGCATCTTTGGGGGGCCCCCATGGAGGATTTGTAGGAGGTCACAGTCTAGAGTCCCACAGAATAAGGTAGGCTTTAGTTTGCATCCTAGAAGACTGTCTCCATCAATACATTTTCAGATCTGTGGAAGTATCAAAGGATTATAGGTTATGATAATATTTGGAGCTGAAATTTTTAGAGGCTTGTAAAACTCCACAAATTACCTACATTACTTCCTTTGATTCTCATAACAACTCCATAAGTTAGCTACTATAGCTAAATTATACAGGAAAATAGGCCTATACATGCATACATTGATACATGAAAATAGGCAAAACAATTTCTCCAAAACATACCAGGCCTTCCACATCATGAGAATCTCTCACATATGGGGTATCTTTATCTCTTTAGATCTATCAATCAATCTATCTTTCTCTATCTTTATAATCTATCATCTACCTATTTATCTGTTTTATATCTATATGTATAGATCCATATCTA
Organism: Dromiciops gliroides; assembly: GCF_019393635.1. Lineage (NCBI taxonomy): Eukaryota > Metazoa > Chordata > Mammalia > Microbiotheria > Microbiotheriidae > Dromiciops > Dromiciops gliroides. The sequence continues at coordinate 390,335,774 of NC_057861.1, read as the reverse complement.
TCTACATCTATCTATAGATATATAGAAATGTACCTATATATTTGGTTGTTGTCCTTCACACTTGAAGATGACCAAAATGACACCACTATGTTAGAATCAAGTATCTTATGCTGCCAGGTGATCTTCAGAATCTTCCTAAGGCAATTCAAATGGAAAGTGTACTACCAAGGTAAGTGAACTTATCCACAGTATTCAAAACTTCTCCATTTGCTATAACTGATGGTTCCACATAAAGATGGTGCTGTACTGACTGATGGAATACCTGTGGATTATTTTTATTATTGTTAGCACAAATGGCAGAGAATTAGTCCATACATTGTTGCATTTAAGCTTCAGAGGCTGCATTGAGTGTACAGTCATCTGCAAACAAAAAATCATGCACACACTCCCTCCACTTTTTTCTTGACTTGTAGATATTTTAAGTTGAAGAATTTACCATCAGTTTGGTAGCTGAACTTGATGCCATGCTTATCCTCACTGAAGGCATTTGATAACATAGCAGAAAACATCATGCTAAAAAGCATGGGAGCAAGCACACAGCCTTGTTTCACTCTGTTGGTGACTAGGAAAGCATGAGAGCATTGTCCATCATCCAGAACCTAGGCAAGCATGCTGTCATGAAAGTGATGTACAATACTGATGAACTTTTCCAGGCAACCAAATTTTAACATAAGCCCTCATGACTGAGAGTATCAAAAGCCTTGGTCAGGTCTATGAATTTTGGGTAAAGACCTCTGTTCTGCTCCTGACATTCCTCCTGGAACTGTCAGGCAGCAAATACCTTATCGACCGTTCTTCAACCTTTTCTGAGGCCACACTGACTCTAAGGTAGATGATGATCTCCTAGGTAAAGTATCACCCTACTAAGGAGAACTCTGGCAAAAATCTTGCCAGCAATAATGAAGAAATACCCCTCCCCCTGAATTCTTTACCTATAATATAAATAATATAAATCTATAATAGATTTGGACAGTGTAGGCATCCTTGAACTCCTGGGGGATATCTTCTTGTTATATAAGCCAAAAGATTTCAGTCAACTTTTGCATGAGCAATGCACCCCTAACCTTGTAAATCTCAGCTGAAATAGAATCAGCACCAGGAGCTTTGAAACAGGAAAGAAGCCTAATGACATTCAAAACCTCTTCTTAAGTTGGAAATTTGTCTACTGAGGAGTTGACTTCAACCTGAGGTAAACAGTCAATGCCTTCAGCATTGATTTATGATGGTCTGTTGAGAACACTGTGAAAGTGTTCACCCCATCTCTTCAGGATCATGTCCTTGTCACTAATCAATTTAGCTCCATCAGCACTGAGTAGTTAAGATGTACCATATATATTTGGCCCATAAATAGCCTTCAGGACATCATAAAAGTGCTTTAGATAGTTACCATGAACATGAAACTGAATTTCATCTGCCTTCTTACTGAGTCAAGAATTCCACATCTCTCTAATATTTGCTTATACTTTCCTTTTGATGGAGGTTAAATGCTGCCTTCTAAGACACAAATGAATTATCCTCCTGGTCAACCTTGTGGAGTTCTTGTTTTTCATTTAGCAGCTTCCAAATTTCCCCATCATTTTCTTCAAACCAGTCTTGATATTTATGATTGTTCTGACCCAGATGAGCAAATGCAGCACTGTACACCAGATTTCTGAAAGCTGATCACTCCTCTTCTGCTCCAACTGTTGGCAAACTTTCTTACCATATTAGCAACAAAATATACCCTCTCACTGAAGTGCTCTAATCTGTTGACATCAAGTCTTCTGGTAGTCATTTTGCCTCGGGGTTTCTGCTTTTGTTTTATGGGAGTATTTGGCTTAGAGAGGATAAGTCTATGATCAGTCCAGCACTTTACAACCCACATTGCCTTCCTCACTCTCACATCCTGTCTATTTCTTCTCCTTATGATGATAATCTCTTAAATGCCATATATTTGCTTCGTGGGAAATTGTATTGCATTTAGATAAGTGGAAGACAGTGCTGGTGATGAGGTCATGAGATGCACATGTCTTCAGTAGTAAATGACCATTGCTACTGCTGTTTCCAACTCCATTCCTCCCAAAGACACCCTGCCATGTCTGTTAGTCTGAGCCTACTCTAGCATTGAAGTCACCAAGAATTAAAAGCTTGTCCTCTTTTGAGATAGTGATGATAAGGGTCTTCAGGTCTTCATAAAATTTTTCTTTGACCTCATCAGGGTTTCTCATAGTGGGAGCATAGGCACTAATGATGGTGACATGTTATTTCCCTTCAAGTGGCAATCACATTGCCATGAGCCTGTCATTCATACATACTTTGTTGACTAGATTAGGTTTGATCACAATATCTATACCAGATTTATGGTACTTCCCTGAACTGTGGCCACTCCAGAAAAATATGTATCCAGCTCTGACTTTCGTAAGCTGGCCTTCATTTGCTAGTCTTGTTTCACATAGGGCTGCAATTTGGCTGTGATAACTGCTGTGTTCTCTCCCAACAAGAGCTGTTTGTCTTTCAGGTCTACTAGATTTTGTGTTGTCTATAAGTGTGTGCACATTCCATGTACCTATGGTGAGTGAAATCATCTTTACAGAAGTTTTTGTACATTTTTTTCATGTTTTAACCACATGGTGGGTTCCCCACCTACTGGGGTAATCAGCCCAGGGTGGGGTAAGCAATTTTAGGACACCTTTTTAGTCCCTTCAACAAACCAGGAGGTAAGTAAGTGGGGTCCTTAAAAGACTGCTCAGACACCCAGGGGGCTGCTGCATCTCACTGCTACTTCCGGTGAGAAGACAACCTCATGGCCTGGGCTGCCTGTGTGCAGGTTTGTGACTACAGCTCCCAGTGTATCTGCACCTGCTGTTTCATCACTTAACTATTACCACAGGACTCTGAGATAGGAAAATGGTACAAAATGGTTTGGGTGATGTCTTTTAACTTGTGCATAAATTGGATTTAAGTGAGGCAGACTTGCACAAAGTCTTCAACCTCACTCTCTCTTCCAGAGTCATCACATTTCAGTGGCAGGACAGAGACAAGATGACTGGTGTTGGCTCAAGATGCAATGGATGACTTTTGTGTCTTTGATGTTTAATCAAGCTCTGAGCACTCCAATGTGCCTGCTTCAGCTGCCTTCATGGCCATTGAAGCAAATTATTCTCATCCACCCATTCCACCAGGGGAATCATTCACATGTTTGGTATAGACACCCCCCTAACTCAACGATGTGTTTGAGACCCCTCAGTTACCCTTAACCTGGTTTATGCCATCTACCAAAATGGCTTCCTGGGGTGTGGCTTCTTGGAGCCACAGGTGAGAGTTAGGTGGATCAGATAGACATCAAAGGTGAAAAGCAGCCATTGAAAGGGCTCAGCAACCATTACACCAGAGGTACTAGTCTTTCCTAAACATATCCTACACCTCTGTATATATATACCCTGTACCTATATATTTACAGCTAGATACACCATAACCACGTGTATATACATATAGAAATATAATTGTGTGCACTTATGCCATATATCATCAAAATATACAGATGATATACATATAAAATAATACAGTATAGATCACATAAATACTCAACTTATTTATAGTAATCTTAATATATAATTAATCTCCAAAGTCTTAATATACAATTATTCCCCAAAAGCAGTTTTAAGGTTTTTGGGATACCACATATACATGTATATATGTTTGTAAGTAAATATATGTATACATATACATGCATATTTATATGACTATATATGTATGATATATGTATACATTTGTATATTATTATACATGCATGCATGCTTGCATGTTTATTTTTTTATGTTTTATTTTAACCAGATCTATGGTTTTAATGGTATAGGAAACTCTTTGATAAGGAAGTTCTCTGTATCAAGGTATATTAGCACTAGTTCTACAACTGGTAATCTCAAAGAGATTATGCTGCTATCAGAGGTTAAATGACTTGCCCAGGGTAACATGCCAATATGCATAAGAGATGAGACTTTAACTAAGGTCTTTATGAATGAGATTGGTTTTCTGTACATTATGACACATTGTATGTGTATGTTTGCATGAATGCTTACATGATATGTTTATACATTCTGCTCAAGATATAATCTTAATCATTATGGAAATGGACTTGAGGTCCGCAGATATTTTTTATATATTACTATTGAAATTGAGAATACCAACTCATTTTACACAGGCCACCAAATACCCTTAGCATTATAACTTTTGACTATTACTGCCATTTGTTAAATGTAAACCAATCTCCTGGAAATGAAAGTCTTTATTTTCTATTACTTATTCCTGTAGGTAGGCAGAACTTTTTTGCTTTGTGCATTTATAGGAAATGTGATATAGATATAGATGTAGATGTAGATGTAGATATAGATATAGATATAGGTATGTAATTTGGTTTTTTTAACTGCTGAATTTATATTCCAAAAAATTGTTAACATTTATCAAATCTCCAGTGTCTTTTAAGAGGGGGTGCTTGTCAATCATTATTCATTATGAGAAAGACCCACATAATATAAAGATATACAATAGAACTAAGATGAAGCTTTTCTATATGTAAAATCATATCTTTTTACTGTGTAACCTACTCCATGTCAGTAAGTAAGGTTACTTGTCCAAATGTATTCAACTCTTTTAAAACTGCAGTCCTAAAAAGAATCCTACCTAAACTACTTGAAATGAAGATTCATAAATCCAGCCTGACTCCATGCCATCATATGTATCAAGCAACGTTCCTACTACTATAAATGAAGCAAGACTACAAAGCAACAGAAGAGGGTGTGTCCATGATATATTGGAAAGAATGCTGGGAAGGATGCTAATGATCCTAAAGCTTCACGAGTTCTGCAACTCAATTTCCCAGCTGTCACACTTCCCCATAAAAAGGCATGCTGGGTCATTTTTTTTTAGTGAGGCAATTGGGTTTTAGTTACTTGCCCAGGGTCACACAGCTAGTAAGTGTTAAGTGTCTGAGGCCGGATTTGAACTCAGGTACTCCTGACTCCAGGGCCGGTGCTCTATCCACTGCGCCACCTAGCTGCCCCGATGTTGGGTCATTTAACAACTATTAACATGAGAATTCCAGTTGCTATATCACCAGACTATGACTTCTCTTGGTGGGCTATGCTTCCTAGGGACTACTCAGCCTGGAAAACAAAATGAGCAGGAGAGAAACTTTTCTCCCATTTTAGCAAAGGGGCTTTTCATACCATTTCCAAGCTTGTAGTAGAAATAAACAAGTGAATTTCATAAATGAGCAGGTTTCTTTCTACCACATTAAGGGAATCTTTGGCTCTGCCACATAGAAGACTGCTTTCATACAGCCAGCAAAATCTTTGTTCTAGAGCAGGATGAAAACTTAAAGATTATATAGGCCAACCCTCTCCTTATTTCAAGTGAGGAATCAGAGGTGCAGAGATTAAATAACCTTATCTGTCTCATGTCAAGTTAGTAGCCATGACAAGGCTAGGAGCCAAATTTCCTCATTCTTGGTTAGTAAACTGAAACTGTGGAATCAAACTCAAATAGAAACAGGGTTGCTAAACTGTACATTAGCATTCCTGTAGGTTTATATTGATTGAGAGAACCATGTATCAGGCAGCTAGGTGGTGTAGTGGATAAAGCACTGGCCTTGGATTCAGGAGGACCTGAGTTCAAATACGGCCTCAGACACTTGACACTTACTAGCTGTGTGACCTTGGCAAGTCACTTAACCCTCATTGTCTGGCAAAAAAAAAAAAAGACTTTGAGAAAACCATGTATTAACCTCATCTCTGTTATATTCAGGAATGTTAAAGGTTGCATGCCACCCATGGCATATTTGACAGTCCTGCCCTCAAAGAAAGAGTATATGTTCAAAATAAGATATTTCTCTATGTTTATTTGTGAATTATTTCAAAATGTTCAGTACTGTACAGAAACTGAAATAACAGATCTCTTGCAATAGACATAAAATAGCTTTTATGAAGATTGTTGCAACTTTCAATAATATTATCATTTAACATTTTTCTAGATATTTACAATTTACAAAGTGCTTTGCATATGTATTTGAGCCTTACAATAGCCCTGTGAAGTAAAGATAATAGATTGGTGTATGGAGGTCTGACTTTGGGTAACATCATAAAGTAATACAATAACAACACACTTAGGCATGACTTTAAGTCTTAGAAAATACTTTCTTCACAATAAGGTAGTTGATGTGTTTTATCTTCATTTTATAAATAAGTGAAATGAAACTCATGCTCTAGGAAAAGCATAAATGAGTTTTCCAGACACACAGCATATGTATGAACCAAGATTCAAATGTAAATAATTCTATCCTGCCTCTCTAGCTTTCAAGTTCGTTATTTTTCATTCAATCAGCATTTACTAAAAGGAAACTTGGAATAGTGAATAAAGTGATATTCTTGGAGTCAGGGAGATCTAGATTCAAATTCTACCTTTGATACATACTAGCTGTGTGACTCTGGGCAAGTTGTGAAGCCTTCTCTGGGCCTCAATTTCCTCATCTATAAATGAAGGGCATGAATTCAATGACCTCTAAGGTCTTTTACAGCTTTAGATCTATGACCTTTTGACCATGCCTTCACACAGTAGCCCTTTTGATTTTTGATAACTCCTAATTATTTGAAAACTCCTTTTTATATTGAGCTAAAATATAATTCCATATAACTTCTACTCATTGGTCTACTTCTACTTGTCTTAGGAAAAATAAATGTACTGTCTCTTCCATGTGACAGCCCATATGTTATTTGATTATTGTCATGTCCCCCTTTAGATTCTTCCACAGGTCCTCCAATTGTTTCATATGCAATGCCTTTTCAAGAACTTTCAATATCATAATAACTTTTTTGTGGGGCAATGAGGGTTAAGTGACTTGCCCAGGGTCACACAGCTAATAAGTGTCAAGTGTCTGAGGCCAGATTTGAACTCAAGTGTTCCTGAATCCAGGGTTGGTGCTCTATCCACTCTGCCACCTAACTGCCCTATAATAACTTTTTAAAATAAAAAAATGCTTAATTAGAGTGTCAAAGGTTGAGCTTAGTGGTATGCTACAGGGGACATCCATCCACATTGACATTGACTTATTAATGGTGGTTAAAGGAACTACAAATTTACAAAAATGGACTATCATTTTGTTCATAGTTTACCAAAAGAACACAAGGAGATGTTAGAAAATATCTAGAGCTCCCAAATCATACCACCAGACTGGATGTGGAGTGCTTTAGCTAATCCTAATTATACATTCCACTAAAGAATGTCAGGAAAAAGCATTTGGAATTATATAAGGAAAAAAATCTACACTATTCATAACTTTTAACTCAGAGAGCTGTTTACTGGACACTTATCCCAAGGACAGAAAGAAAGGTAAATGCATGCAAAAATATCTACAGCAGCACTTTTTATGGTAGCAAAAATTTAGGAACAAATGTGTCCCTGTAACCTGGCGAAGAGTTAAACAAATTGTGGTTTATGAATATAATAGTTTATATTGCACTGTAAGAAATGACGAATATGAGAATTTCAGGGAAACATCAGATGACTTTTATGAACTCATGCTGAGAGAGGTAAGTGTCAACAAGAGAATAGTAAATGAAAAGGTTATTTAGAGCTAACCAAGCTCTTAATAATTATAAAAATTACTATCAGTGGTGAAGAACTGATGATGAAACATACCTCCTTCCTCTAGATAGAGAAACAGAGAGTTATAGGGACACAATATTACATATCTTCCTGATGATACCACTGCTAGATGGTTTCTTTCCTTCCTTCACTTTGCATCAGTTCATGCAAGTCTTTCTTGTATCACTGTACATATTGTTTTTCTTAACGGTTTTTATTTGTTAAAAGAAGGATTCATTTCAGGTTATGTGGAGTAGGAGAGCCAGGTATATGACTGTAATATAAAAACAAAAGGCAGCAATCAAACTGATAAAATATGATATATAAACAAAGAATGGACAGAGGTCATGGTTCAATTTTCACCTCTGATATGTATTAATTATGTGACCATAGAGAAGTCCTTTAAACTCCCTGGGTCTCAATTTCCTAATCTATAAAATGAAGGAATGCAACCCAATGGCCTCTGATATCCCTTCCAGTTTTAGATCTATAAGCCAAAGTAAAAGAATAAATCAGTGTTAGAATATAAACAAAGAAGTAATGATGATAGGGATAGTTGTTATCTTTATATAGCACTTAATTATTTGTACAAATTGGTGTTTTTTGGCCCTCATAATGATCAATCAATCAACAAATCTTTAAGTACCTTGTGGGTGAGGAACAAAGCGAAAGAAAATTTAACTGGATCACAGTTTGGGACAGGAAGTTATGATACCCAATGAGGTGACAAAGATTATTTGCATCTGGTTGCACAAGTCTTTAATATTAAAGAGAAGAGAGCTTATATTGTATCCTAGAAACAATGAAATGCCACAAGAGTTGATTAAGTGGCGAGGGGATGGGAGACTCAGATTTGCACTTAAGGAAAATTATTTGGAAGTAAGGCATAGAATAGACAGGAGCAATGACAGATTTGAGATGGTGAAACCAATTAGGAGGCTGTTGTAATAATCTAGAAGTGATAAAGGATGGTGTGAGTAGAAAAAAGCAGTAGAAAACAAGATATGATTTGAAGATAGAAATGGCAATATTTGGCAACTGATTCAACAGAATGAAGGATCTGGGATTTTGCTAAAATTATGAACCTGAGTAACTTGAGGAATGAGAGTGATGGCTTCAGAAAAGAGCAAAGTTTGGAGGAGGAGAAGATTATTTGGGAAAAAGAAAAATCATGTAGTTTTGGAAATGTTAAATTTGAGATGTCTCTAGAACATCTACTTTGAAATGTCCAATAGGGAAGTGGCAACATGAGATTGAAGGTCAGTCTGAATATAACACACATATATAATATATGCATGCAAATGAGTGTGGAGAAGAGAATGCATATGCATACAAGATGTATATATGTTAATGTATACTTGTATGGACATGTACACATATATACGTATATACATATGCTTATATATAGATGTATATATTGTATGCTTGTGTTTATAGATAATAGAAATAGATATAGATATAGATCTTCCCAGAGATCATAGTTAAACACATGAGAGTGGATGAAGTTACCAAGAGAGAGTGTTGAGAGTAAAGAAAAAGGGGCCTAATGTAGAATCTTGGGGAACACACACAGTTAGGAGCCAGCAAAGGACATGAAAAGCAGGAAGAGAAGAAAAATAATGTCACATAACTCAGAAAAGAGAGAATCCAGAATGAGAAAGTGGGCAATAGTGGCAAATAGATTAATAGGAATAAGGACTGAGAAAAGACCATTGTAATTGCAATTAGTAGGTTCATGGACCCGTGGGGAGATCATTTTCAATTGAATGATGAGTTTGAAAGCCAGATTGTTTTCCAAGGAGCAGGAGTGAGAGGGGGAAATGGGGAGGCAGTAGGTATGAAATGCTTTTGCAAGGAGGTTTGTTCAGAAAGGAAAGCAAGATATATGCTGGTCAGTCTATAAGGTTGATAGCTGAGGGGATGGTAAAGTCTAAAGAAGATTTTTTTTAAAGAGAAGACACTTGGAAATCCATTAAGAAAGAGATGAAGTCAGGGTCAGACTATCCCAGGAGCCTATCCAGACATGTGTGCAGACATTTGTACAGGAAACTGTACCTTTTGCAGTTTTCTAAATGAGGCAAAAACAGTAGCAATCCACTTATTTCTAGAAGTTTTCTCAAGAAATTTGGCATCATGGGGCAGCAAGGTGGCACAGTGGTAGAGCACCAGTCCTGGAGTCAGGATGACCTGGGTTCAAATCTGGCCTCAGACACTTGACACTTACTAGCTGTGTGACCCTGGGCAAGTCACTTAACCCCCATTGCCCAACCCAAACAAAACAAAAACAAAACAAAAACAAGAAATTCGGCATCAGTAGTGTGTAGTTGGGTTGCTTTGTTAGAGTTATCTAGATCAAATGAAAAGAGCCCTTAGAAATTAAAATCATGAAAAAAACTTTACCTTTAGGAATAGTCTTCTTTGGTAGGACTTAAAGGTGGTTACCTATTGACAGTGTGTATGATGGAAAAAGTGTTAGAACTGGAGCAAGGAATATCTAGGTTCAAATCCTATCTCTGACACATACTAGCTGTGTGACCTGGGCAATGGTGCAATCAACAACCACTTATTAAGTGTTTGCTATGCATCAGGCACTGGAGATACAAAGGCAAAACCGAAAAACTCTCTTAGTTCAGTTTTTCCATCTACAAAACGGGGATAATAATTTCTGTGTGACATAGCTGACAAGGCTTTTGAGGGACTCAAATGACACAGTATGTTAAGTACTCTGAAAACTAATTAATTATATAACTATCTGTGGTTCTGGTTATTTGAAGAATACCAGTAAGGTTCACTGATCCAAACTCTCATTTTATTAGCCAACATTAACTCATTATCAACTATTAAAACCTGAAGATATATTATGTTATCATATTCCTTCCCAATATAAGAGCACACTAAGAGCAGGGCCCTTTGGAGAGTGACACTGGATTGGACGATGAGTTGTAATGGAAATGGGGGGAAAGATGCAGTAGGTCTCTAGTAGCAGATGTCAGATGTTGGTGTGGATAGGGACAAGAAGGACTTGAAGAAGAAATAACAGAAGATAAGTGAAGAGCAATACAAAGGGATATAGGAAGACTGGGAAAACAAACATTCCCTACTTTCTCTGTTTTGCCTGGGCCTGAGTGGGATTGCTTTATCCCTTGAACCATTAATTCCTTATTTGTTGACTGATTCCCAACTCATGTGAGTTTTCATGTTCTTGAGTCATGTCTGACTCCGGTTTTCTTGGTAAAGGTACTGGAGTGATTTGCCATTTTCTTTTCCAATTCATTTTACAGATGAGGAACTAAGACAAATGGGGTTGTTACTTTGCCCAGGGTCTCACAGGTAGTACATGTCTGAGGCTAGATGTGGACTCAGGAAGATGAGTCTTTGTCTATTTCAGGTTGGCACTCTATCCATTCCCTTCATGTCAGCTAGCCTGCCATAAAATTCTATCTATCTTTCTGGGAATCTAGGTGGCTCATACTATAGAATGATGGTCCTGGAGTTAGGTAGACAGACTACTCTTCCTCAGTTCAAATCTGGCCGGAGAGATTCACTATTTGTGTAAACCTGGGCAGGTCACTTAACCCCATTTGCCTTAGTTTCCTCATCTGTAAAATGAGTTGAAGAAGAAAATGGCAAACCAATCCATTATCTTTGCCAAGAAAACCCCCAAAAGAGTCATGAATAATCAGACACAACTGAAAAACAACTAAAAAACAGCATCTTTCTTGGAATTAATGTGGAGCAGGTTCTCCAATCTATGTTTTCAGTTTATTGGAATAGAAGTACAAACTGTGAAACATATAGCTTAACAAATCACAGCTCTCTGTGTTTTTCTTCCTATTCATTTCCCTTTAGAAACACTTTCCATTTTAAAAAAATGCAGAATGGCAACTCCTGCAGGCAGTTGTTCCACTAACATCTGAAAATCTAATTCCTTTGATTCTTATCCTATACATATTTCACTTACTCCCACTGACTTCCTGCTCCATATTATTTATTCACTAATATTAGAGACCAGTGGCCTCACAAACCTCAACCCTAGACTTTTCCTGAGTGTGTCTTGATTGGAGAACAACTTTGTTGTTAGAAAACTTAATTTACATCTGTCAACATTAAATTTCATTTCAGTTTTGTAACACATAATTCCATGGGGAAATTCAGGTCTCTTGGGGTAGCTGCTATTCTTCCTCATAAATTGTTTTGTCTTTGGGTGGGGTATAATCAGCTTTGATAGCTTTATCATTGGGAAAATTGCCAGTAGAGACAATAAACATCCCTTGTCATTTCAGATCAATTGAAAATCCAAGATATTGTTGATTACTTCAATGAAAAAGAGACTGAACTCCAAAATTCTGAAAAGCCTTGGAAGTCCTATTCTTAGTTTGGGAACTTAATCCAAATTAGTATTTATTGAGTACATAAAAACCCAGTATTAGGATGTGGTCTTTGGTCTCATTTCTCTCTATAGGATTCTTTGCTGTCTTTCCCTCTCTGTTTGTGTGTGTGTGTGTGTGTGTGTGTGTGTGTGTGTGTGTGTCTGGCTCTCTGGCTCTCTTTTTCTATTTCTGTTTCTCTCCCTTCCTTCTCTATCATTAATTCTCTATCTCCTTCCCAGCTTTCTTTTTGGTTATAGACATTATAGACCATAACTGTATCTATGTACCTATGTATATATTACATATTTGCATAGACCTATGTAGAAATCATAGAGATTTATACATCCTAAATTAATATGCAGATTTTATATTGTCTTTAAAAGTATGCATCTGCATCATATGTTAACATTCTGATACTGTCACTTAAAGTTGACACCTTATTATCTTCTAGCTATTTAGTTCATATATGTTTTGGGAGGACATCAACATGACCCCCTCTTCTATTTCCACAAAGACAATAGATCATGCAGAATTGAGAAAATGAGATTTATGTCTGACTAGACAGATGGAGAAGTTTCTGATTTATGACAATGCAAGAAACTTTTTTACCCCTATGTGGTGAGTATACTTGGAATGAAGCTGGTGACTCATAGTTGTAGGAAGAAAAGGTACATGGGTAGATTTCAGCAGTTCCAGAAATTTAGAAAGGAAAAAAAAATTCAGGATTATTTCAATATAATTGGTTTTCTTTGTTAGTCCTACACTTTTTATTCTATATATTTTAAAACATTCTTCTGAGAAGGAACCCATAAGCTTCACTAGACTATCAAAGGAAGACATGATACATATGCACACAAAGTTAAAAATCTTCCTCTAAGGTTACCTTCCATCTACTCTGTATTTATCTTGTATATTCTGACTTACATATTCTGTCTCCCTCGTTGAAATATAAGCTCCTTCAAGAGAGGAAGGTTGTTTTTTGCTTTTTTTCCTTTGTATCTCAAGCACTTAACACAGTGACCAAAACATAGTAAGCATTTAAGGCTTTTTGATTGACAGATTAATTGAAAATTTCTTGGTCTGGCTTCTGACTTTAGGGTTCCAAAAATGCCATCTGATTCCATCTCCTTTCTAGAATATTTTTGTCTAGATATTTAAGGTGTACTATCAGTAAATTTATACTGAGTTTTGATTTCCTCAATTCAGTTTATTTGCCTTTTAATTATGTAGTTAATTAAGCAGTTTGCCATGACTAAAGAATTCCTAATGCAGTGGCCAACTCCTTCAGTAGTATAATTGTGTATTGGTTGCCATCTGTACTATTGATGGAAGAATTCCCAATGATGATGATGATAATGATGGCATCTGGAGTTTCTATAGCACATGAAGATTTACTAAGTGTATTACATACATTATCTTATTTTGACTTGTGGAATCAGGGATCCAGGATTTTCTTATTTCATTATGCTTCAAGAAATTATTTGTTAGACTTGATATTACTAATTTGAGGGATTCAGATAAATTTTCTTGGATACTTCTAGGCAGAAAAATGGAAAGCTACTCATCAAATTGTTGTAATCAATTATGTGTGAATGTTTTTTTTCCAAAATATTCTGAGAAAATATATCTCTTTCACATGATTTTTGAGTCTTACATATTCTATTTTGTATGCCTTCATTTTTTTCTAATTTTGTATACCTTAATTAATTTCTTCACTTTGTATATCACTTTTCTTTCAGGAGGTGATAGTGGATTCTTTCAATTTCTATTTTACCTTCTTTTTCTAGAATATCAGGGCAATTTCCCCAGACAACTTCTTGGAACATGATGGCTAAGCTCTTTTCTTGATCATGGCTTTCAGGTAGTTCAATAATTTTCAAATTATTTCTCCTGGATCTACACACACACACACACACACACACACACACACACACACACACACACACACGCATGCACCATTTATTCACTGACGCTTCTCGTGAGTGCAATGGTCTGGGTACAGAAAAACACTCAAAGAGTTTTTGGGGAAAAGTTTCAACACACCTTCATGACAGATCTTATATAAATAAATGAAAGATGTCATTTCGAAAAGAATTTCAAATTTATCCATAATGGAAATAAGTTCAACAGTGCTGTGTACTAGGAGAATTTTTAGGAAGAGAGTAATACCTGTGTTTGACAGGTGTAAATCCTCATTAATACACAGCACAACACTGCTATTGTCATGAGAACATTGGTAAAGAATGGCACTCTAACTGGCACATTTTTCTGCCCTTCAAAACATTCCCAGAAAAGCTTAAAAGTATCACACAGCTTAAGCAAAGAATCTCTGGACAATAAAATTCATCTCTCCTTTGTAGGTTCCATCTATTTTCAAAATAGCAACAGAAACTAAACCTCTTAGTCAAGGATATAAAAAGATCTAATTATATTTTTAAAGGGGAATCTACTAGTTATTTCATAATACTAGACAAGAGAAGATCTGGAAGAATGGGGCTGATGCTGTTCAGAAAAGGAAAGAAACAGACATCTATTAAATATTATTTGTTATATGGTAAGGACTATTCTATATGCTCTATATGTATTGCTTCAATGCTATCCACATCCAAAGAAAGAACTATGGAGTCTGAATGAAGATCAAAGCATACTATCCTCATTTTTTTGGTTGTGGGGGAGAAGAGGAGAGGAACAGAGTAGCAGGCACAGAGTACATCAAATCTAAAGAACTAATGCTGAACACATTCTCTTCCCACAATCAAAGGATATGAACAGGTAGTTTCCAAAAGAAAAAAAAAAGGCAAGCCATCAATAACCATGTAAAAATGCTACAAATCATTAGTAATTAGAGAAATGCAAATTAAACCCACTCTGAACTTCTCTCATACCCATCAAAGTGGCAAAGTTGACAAAGAGGAAAATGACAAATTCTGGAGGAGGTGTAGGGAAACACTTACATTAAAACACTTGGTAAAGCTGAGAACTGGCCCAAATATTTTGAAATTGAATTTGCAGCTATGGCCTAAACTGAAGAGGACCAGTGATTCTACATTATGTACTCCAAAAGCAACAAGTCAAGTCAATAGGCACTAATTAGTCACTTATTGTGTTCCAGGCACTGTTCTAATGCCAGGAATACAAAGAAAGAAAAAAAAATAGCCCTTGCCCTAAAGTATCTCACAGTCAGTTAAGGGAAACAACATATGAACTATATACACACAAGATATATATAGGAAAATTTGGAGGTGATGTTAGAGGGAAGGCATTCGCATTGAGGGGGACTGGAAAATATTCTTGGAAAAAATAGGATTTTGGCTCAGACTTGAAGGAAGATGAGAAAGCAGAGCATTACAGATGTAATAAAATAATGGGATTTGCTAAATGCCCAAAGGCCCCAGATTGATTTGGATTGATTAGATTGACTGAGAGTGATTGACTTAATTGACTAATCCACTTGAAGTTAATCTGATGAAAGCCACACCTGGCTGACTCCCAAGAGGGAGTGATGTCAGAGGCTATGAAGTATGACATCAACATTAGACCGCCCTCAAATCCAGTGAGCCAATGGATTTGGGTGAAATTAACCAATCAGCTTGAAGTAGTGTGTAAGGACTTCTTCTTCCAGGGGACGCAGGAAGTGCCACCTCCTCTCTCTCAGTTCGCTGCTCAGACAACCTTGTGGTGGAGGAACACTTGGGAGAAGAAGGAGGCCAGGCTGAACTCTTCTAGGGTAGATAGGCTTCCCTATCTTTCTGAACTCCACATGCTTTCTCTTTACACTTTAATAAATACTTAATGCCCAAAGACTGGTGCTAAAGTTTCTAATGTATAAGTAAATCCTAGCTCACTTTCCCTACACTTGGGAAAGAAATAGGCTTCCACACATTTATTTTTACTTGTCACACAGACATCGAGCTCAGCCAGTGAAAATGCTTAGTCAAAAGTTTGAGTGTCATGTGCAAGTAATCTCAAAAATTCCAGCATTGGGGCAGCTAAGTGGCACAGTGGATAGAGTACCAGCCCTGGAGTCAGGAGTACCTGAGTTCAAATCCGGCCTCAGACACTTAACACTTACTAGCTGTGTGACCCTGGGCAAGTCACTTAACCCCAATTGCCTCACCAAAAAAAAAAAATTCCAGCATCACTAGATCACCAATTATGTGGATGGGGGAAAATATAAGAATACTGGAAAGGTAGCAACCAGGTTATGAAGCACTTTAAAATCCAAACAAAGGGTTTTAATCCTGGTTATTCTTGAAAGTCACTGGAGTGGATTGAGTAGTGGAGATGACATAGTCAGACTTATGTTTTAAAATAGATTATCTTTGATAACTGAGGGGATGATGGACTGGAGTAATGAGGGTCTTGAGGCAGAAAGACAAAATAAGAAATTATTGCAATAATCTAGGCATGGAGTGATGTTGACTTGCACCATGGTGGTGACAATATCAGAGGAGATAAAGTAAGTACACAGGAGATGCTGAGAAGGTTGGATGTACACAATAAGTGACACACTGCATATGGTGGGGAGAGCCATGAGAAAGAGTGAGATGTTGAGAACAACACCTAGGTTGTGAGCCTGGCTTTTTAGAAGGATGGTGATATCCTCAATGGTAAAGAAGTTATAAAGCTCGTAGGATTGAGGAGAGAGATCAAACAAAGGGAAAAGGGACCAATACAAAGATACGGAAATATTTGTAATAGTTCTTTATTTGGTAGCAAAGAAATGGAATCTAAAGGGATGCTTATTAACTGGGGAAATAGCTAAATAAATTATGATATATGAATTAATGAGATATTCTTTGGCATGAAATTCTGAAGGGGAAAGTTTCACAGAAACCAGGGAACACATGGATGAAGTGTTGTAGAGGGAAATGAGCAGAAACAGAACAATATATAAAAATAACACTACAAAGACAAATGAATTCAAAACACTTAAGAACTCAGTTTAGTGTAGTTACCAATGATATTTCCAGAGGACTCAGAAGGAAAAATGCTAACCACTTCTTGAGAGAGAAGTGATGGACTTATGGTAAAGTTTGAGACATATACTTTTTTTGTTTGTTTGTTTTGTTTTGGGGTGCAGCTAGGTGGTACAGTGGATAAAGCACTGACCTTGGATTCAGGAGGACCTTAGTTCACACCCAGCCTCAGACACTTGACACTTAATGAGCTGTGTGACCCTGGGCAAGTCACTTAACCCTCATTGCCCTGAAGAAAACAAAAACAAAAAACAACCCCCCCCCAAAAAATATACATTTTTGAGAAATGTGAAAGGTAAGAATTAATTTTATTTGGAAATGTATTATTGCTATAGGAGCTATATTTTTAATTGAGGGAATTAGGAGGAAAAATATTTTTGTTACTTAGAGAAAAAATAATTAAATAACTTTTCTTTAAAAATTAGAAATAAAAGCTACAAAGAACACCCAGCATTTTCTCAGCCTGAGGTTGAAGAGCACACAAAAAATTTAAATGTTTGCAGGGAAACCAGGGCAAGATGCTTTTTTTCCTCATAAAACAATACATCAGTCCATACTTGTTGCTGGAAAGTGTTGCTTTGTTTCCAAGCCTCTGAGGCCATCATGTTTTTGCTTTCTTTTCAGAGCTTTATTTCTTCAACAGGTCTGGACATTGCAAGGCACAACCATAGCATGAACTGAACACTAACAAGAAGCATTTATTAGCCACCTCCCTGCCCATGGCACCACAGATAACCAATGAGGTACAGATCCATGATCTGCTCTGGAAGATGCCAACCAAGGATAGAGAGAACAGAGAACAATGCTAAACCTTTCAAGGTGAAGGAATTTTGAAAGCACCGTGCCTTACAAATATTAGAGGCTTAAATAAAAACAAAATAAGAAACAAAAATTTTGAATTCAAGATATACTGGAGAAACAAATAACATGCATTCACTAGAGTAGTGCATTGGATCAAATAGGTATATGAAAGGTTAATAAAAATATACCATTTGGGATTCATTCAATATGCCACAAACATTTATTAAATATGAACTGTGCACCAAGTATTATGCTACTCCACTTTTAATATAAAAAGTTTAGATTAGACATGACTCCTGCCTTTATTATATATTATTACTTATCAGTCATGTTTCTAATAAAAAGATAAAATGCAAACACAGATGAACATAATATATAATGATATGTGATGGGTATTTTAAAGATCTGTAGAATAACAGTATGTGAGGTGGGGGAAGCAGGGAGCTCATTACTGATGGTAGGGAAGTAGTGTTGAGGGAAGTATTTATAGATTAGGAGACACCTGACAGGTCTATAAAGGATAGGTAAGATAACAGACAAAAACAGAAAAAGTAACCATTTGAGATTTAGTGAAAAATGTGAAAAAGGGAACAGTTTGGACAGTATAAGGTGCCTTCTAGAGAAAGAGAATAGACTAGTTTGGCTGAAGCATAAATATCACAGAGAATTCTAATAAAAAGGCTAAAAATAAGGCAGCACACAATTATGAATAGCATTTAATTTCTACCAAAGAAGCTTCAACTTTACTTTTAAAGATTAGGAAAATTAGAGGGTCAAGCCAATGTGGCAGAATGAGTTAAAGCATTCAAGTCTGGTTCTCTTCTCAGTTTTCTAGACAAAGATCTAGAGAATGCATGAGATTGAAATCTGATAGGGAAAGGCAAGAAGAAACTACAGTGAATCCAACATGGCTAAGAGAGACAGATAAATAGGTTAGCATACATCTGAGTAAGGGCTCTCACCAGGAGCACAACAAAAATGCATCAGTGAAAGGGAATATTGGAGCACCCAGGCATGGAGAAAGCACCAAGAGAAGACACCAGTAAGAGATCCCAGGGAAGCATACACTAAGTACAGAAATGGGTCTAGCTAGAAGATCTGCATTCTACCACTCAGAGCTGGAGCATAGATCCAGAGCAGAGATGAGCAGTCCTGGAACAAGTTCTGGGAAGTAAACAATAGCTTTATGGCTCTGATCCCTGGAATAGAGTGCAATATCCTAGAGCAAAGGGAAGCCAACTGGTAAGATGCTGAATATGAGGAGCCTTCCATCAGGACAGTAGTATATGAGCCCAGCAGCAGTCTGCTAAAACTCCTAATAAGAAAAAAAGCCAAGAGGCTCAAAACAGGGTCAAGAACTTATGACACTCAGACAAAGAGAGCAGTAAACAAATTGCCCCCTGTATCACACTTTGTGAGCATTGAAAGCTTTCAGGCTGTCAGTTGGAAAGCAGCAGAAAGAAATGAGAACAGAAGCTCAGGCTAAATATACCCCACCAAAAATATGCAGATCCTAACAAATAAAGACTACACAGAATTACTATGGTGATAAATAAACTCAAGACACAAATACAGAAGATGATTACTATAAAATATCTACAAGCAAAGCCTCAAAGAAAAAAAGCAGCTGAAATACAAGACCAACAAGAATGCTCTCAGAGTTGAAATAAGAGTTCAAGAGTTGAATTTTAAGAAAAAACATTTGAGAGTAGTAAAGAATGGGAATGGGAAAGGATGCAAGAGCCAGAGAAGAAAGATATGAAAGGAGAATTAGCTTGAAAAGAGAGATCCAAAACTTACTGTAAAAAATGACTCCTTAAAAATTAAAAGTTGTAAAATAGAAGTTAATGTCTCCATGAGACATCAGAGAATAATAAAATAAAGTCTAAAGAATAAAAAACAATGAGAACTATCTAACAGGCCCAAGATCAGGTGCCATTTGGCAGCTCTATTGACAATTATCTACTTTTAGGTCATAGAACTAGGGTGGAGAGGAGCACCAAAGCACCAAAAACTTACACGTTCCCAAACCAAACTGTGAAAGCAATAGAAAGACATAAAAGAAAGAACCTCAGGCAAGAAGTGGGCAGAGCCCAACTCTAACATAAAGTCCAAAGTCAAGCAGTAGGCAGGAAAATGAAAAAAAAAAAGGAACAAACAAGAAAAAATAAATGACCATAAAAAGTTACCATGATGAGAGATAATCTCAATACACAAATATAGAAGATAATGATTTGAAAACATCTATAAGAGCCTCAGAGGTGAGGGGGAGTCAAGATGGAGGCGAGAAGCCAGGAAGCTGCCTGTGCTCTCCCTCAGAAACAACATTATATCAAGCCTCTAAATGGATTCTGGAGCTACAGAACCTACAAAAAGGCAGAGAGAATCAATCTTTCAACTTGGGATAATTTAGAAGACTTCAGGAAAGGTCTGTCTTGGGCAAAAGTGTAGTGCAGTGCAGTGAAGCATGGAGCTTTTGACAGAACACAACACTCATTCCTATTAAAAACACCAGAGAGCATCAGAATAAAAGGAACTTTCCTGAAAATGAAAAAGCAGTATCTACCTAAAACCATCAGCAAGCATTTTATGTAATGGCAATAAGTAAGAGGCATTCCCAGTAAGATTAGGGGTGAAACAGGGATGTCCATTATCACTTAAATTATTCAATATTGTACTAAAATGTTAGCTTTAGCAATAGGAAAAGAAAAATTAATTGAAGGACTTAGACTAGGCAAGAAGGAAACAAAACTATCACTCTTTGCAGATGATATGATAGTATGCGAGGAGAATCCAAGCAAAGTTGGGCATAATCCTGGGTGGAAAAAATGAACATTTGATGAACTGAAAGACTTTCAGGTATTTGTAATAAAAAGACCAAAACTTAATGGAAAATATTGAAGACTAGTTATAGGGCAAAAATGAAAAGAAAAGCCTCAAAGAAAAATGCAGATTGGACACAAACAAGATAATTTTTAGCATAGCTAAAGAGATTTTTTAAAAGCAAAAGAAAATGATATTTTAAAATAAAATGAGAGTAGTGGAGGGAAATTGGAAAAAAAGAAATGGGGGCCATGGAAGAAATTTTTGAAAAGAAAAATAACAGTTTAAGGAGGCACAAAAATGACGAAGAAATCAACTCCTTAAAAATTAGGATTGGCCAAATCTAATGATAAAAAGGCCACAGAACCTAGCTGAATGAAATAATTCCAATGAAGCTAGAATTGTTCAAGTGTGTTAATGACTACATTATGCATCAAGAAACAGTAAAATTGTCAAAAGACTTTTAAAATAGAAGGAAATGTAAACTTTCTCATAGAAAAAATTAATGGTATAATATTTGAGGAAAGATAATTTAAG